>NC_056728.1:522387944-522532944 GCF_019279795.1 Protopterus annectens | reverse complement strand
TCTGCCTACAGGGACATCAGGAGGGGATTCCTCCTACTAGTCCTCCTGTGACTGTGGCTGTGGTGACCTATGCACTAGTGTGGGAGATGTGTATCCCTTCCCTTTGCTGATCCTGCTGCAGCTGTTTACACAGGATCAGATTGTGTAGCATAGCACATACTGTGAATATATGTGCACATATGGCTGGAGAATACTGCAAGACACCGGAACCATGACTTCAGAAGCCCAAACACATGCCCTATGATGTTCCTAGTTTGTGCGTGTTCTTCATTATGGTGTTCTTCTGTGGATGAGTGTGCATTTCTGATGGGTGTCATCACCCACAGTTCCAGGGCATAGCCAGCATCTGCCAGTAAATGACCATGTGGGATCTCCCCCCAGAAAACATCTGATACAGCTGAGATGTGTCTGATATGGGAATCATGATAACTACCAGGGCTGCCAGCACACATATTTAGGATAATTCCCCTGGGCATTGCACATGACCTGGCAATTGATGGAGTGTATCCTTTGCAGTTGATGTAGATTCTACCCTGCTCGCCAAGTGGTGCCTTGATGTATACATGAGTGCAATCTATGGTACCCAGTACTTCAGTGTAGTGTGTTACCTGTTAGAACTGTTGCATATTGCTGGCCCTCACCTCAGGGGAGAGAGGAAATGATATGTACTCAGTGGCATGTGGTAGCATAGCATCCGGAAACCGGTGGAATATCCTGGATGCAGATGCCTGTGACACACCCTTCATGTCCCCAGTTGGTCTTTGAAAAGTACCTGTAGCTAGTATCCTAAGGGCTACACATACCTTTTTTTCCACTAGGATGAGTTCCTCTCTGGTGGCTCTAGCTCTGAGTTGAGGGTGGCAGAGCTCAGTGAGGTATTGTAATATGTCCCTGTCCACCCTGTAGCTCTCTACAATTTCCAGCTTATGTAGCTCCTGGATGGTTACCCTGGACATGAACACTCCTCTCCTTTTCAGCCTCGGCCTGTTGTCAGCAGCACCAGCAGCACTGACATCAGCATCTAGCACATACATATGTAGCAGACATGCAACAGCCCTAGAATTATCTCAGTTAAAATTCCCACATCTGTACTCCAAAGGTCCAGAGTATGGGGGAAAATCAGAATGCAGGGTGTATGCATACTTTATTCATGTCTGTTGTAGGTCCACCATGTGTGATTGGCTAATTATTATGTATTTCACCTACCTAGATTGCAATTGACATCATGTAATGGCCCTACTTTATCAGGCGATGCCACGCTCTGCGCTGCGCCACACAGCATAGCTTATACAAAAGTCAGAATCATTAAGTGAATATATCCGGTTTTAATTACTTCCTGCCTACATCATTACAGTGACCTGAGTGGTCTTTCCAGGTGAACACATTTAGCTATGTGGCATGCCACACAAACACACACCAGGAATTAAAAATTTCCTAAAACTAATGGGACACACCCCCTGCTGGCATCCACATCCAGAGGAAATATCAACATGGTGTAAGAGCCTACATGAAAAGGACCTGTGGACATGGTTGCTCCTTTTACCAATTCAACAAATTCCCCTCATTTGCATACATATCCATGCTGACAGCCTGGTAACTACATTGTTCATAGTCATATAACTTAGGCAACAGCACTAATGCACTGTGGCTCATAGAGCATGTATGCCGAAATTATTAAAAAAAAATTATGTTTACATATTCCCTTGCATTTTCAGACATCCATTTTAACACATCAGTGTATGTGATCTAACCATTTCAGGGGAGTAATGTTCATATTTGTGGACTTTTACATCCCCTTCTTTCTGTGTAGACACCTGTAGGCAGAACGTTTCTGAGTACACTATGGACATGGACATGGGGTCTACACAAATGCCTTTATGGTTGTTGGATTACTCCACCTCGGTCATTTGCATAAGATTCACCTGCTTATGAGGTAATTTGCATTACATGGCACTTTCCTTGTTTGTTCATAGGTTCATAGGCTCATGGGTAGGTACTAGGCTATCGGCCCTAGGGCCTATACAAGCCCAGCCAAAAAGGTACTCTGGCTTTTGACACCCAAGAAAATTATTTTCCTGTGCCACTGTTGTGCAGAGCCACAGAAGTGATCCCCGGGGTGAATTTCCTATTTCCCATCCAATCATCAAGATTTTTCTTTAAGAGTGCTAATGAGGAGCTTTGTTTGATATAGATAGGTAGTTTATTCCAGAGTATGGGAAGTCTCTGAGACAGGAATCTATCCCTCCGGCATGTTCTGTTTATTGTGGTGACAAGGTTTAGGTCCCCAGAGCGTGTAGCTCGGAGGGATTGGGATTTCTTTAATTGGAGCATGTCCAACAGCTCTGGGTTTGACATAGCTTTGTATGTTTTGGCAGAGATCACCTCTGAGTAGGCGATATGTGACAGAGTAAAGCTGGAGTTTTTTGAGATGGTCTACATAGGGCATCTGTATGAGGCCGGTAATCCTCTTTGTGAGGTATTTCTGCGGCCTTTCCAGTTGTTGTAGATGTCTTGTGAGGTACATACCAAAAGGGGCATTGTACTCTATAATGGGTCTAATGAGTGATGAGTAGAGGGGAACAATGACCTATTTTTTTCTTTTTTCTGGATGAGAAACCTTTTGTGATGAGGTGTGCCATGTAAAAGGATTTCCTGACTACTGTGGTGATGAGATTATCAAAGGAGAGACTACTGCCCACCTGTGTCCCAATGTCTCTTATCACACTTTTGGTGTTATGTATACTACTGCCTATGTGGTAGTTCATGGGTACAGAGTTTTTACCAAAGGGGATGACAATGCACTTTTTGGCATTGAGCTTGAGGCCATGGCTTTGACACCAGGCATCTGTCTCAGTTAGGCCCTTTTGTAGGATGTCCACATTGTTAGGAGTTTCAATTATGGCTCCTAGTTTGCAGTCATCTGAGAACTTCATTAGCCGAAGACCTTCTGTGTTAGCCTGTACTTCAGAGAAGTAGATACCAAGCAGGAGAGGACACAGGACTGAACCCTGTGGTACTCCACTTGTCACTGGTCTGAAGTCGGATTTGAAGTCTGCTACTTTCACAGTGTGGGTTCTGTCAGTGAGCCAGTTGGCAACCCATCTTGTGACATAGGGATTTATATCTAGTTTAGTGAGTTTATCTATAATTCCAGAGTGGTGGATGGTGTCGAAAGCCTTGGTAAGATCTAGATAGGGTGAGTGAACCACCTTACCCTCATCTATGGCTTTGGTGACTGCTTCAAAGAAGTCTTTCAGGTTTAGGAGACATGATCTGCCTTTTACAAACCCGAACTGGGTGGGGTCCAGAGTTTGGAGATTACCAATGTCTTTGTTTATAAGTTCCATGATGATATGTTCCATGGCCTTGCAGACCAGGCTTGTCAGGATAATGGGGTGGTAGTTCCTGGGATCCATGGTGGCTCCCCCCTTGTGGAGTGGGATAACCATCACTATGCACCATTCAGTGGGCACAAAGCCTGAGGTGAGGCTATGATTGAACATGGCACTTAGGTGGGGTGCCAGTTCATTCTGAAGTTCATGTAGAATGCAGCCTGGGATGTTGTCTGGTCCCATGGATGCTGTGTTCTTGATTTTGAACAGTATGGTTTTTACCTGTGCAGCCATGATTACAGGAACTTTGCATTCTTCCGGTATAGAGATGGGCCGTTTAGGAGGTAAGAGGGGAGTAAAGTTAGCACTGAACCTATCTGCCAGGATGTTGGCAATATCAGTTGGGTCTGTGTATTTAGTGCCATTGTGCTGTAACTCAGAGCAGATCTGAGTGTTGCCATTGAGATTATTGACATAGCTATAGAATGTTTTGTGGTTGTCTTTAGAATCAGTGGCGATTTTGTTTTCGTAACTAGCTTTGGAGGGTTTTATCAGGGATCGCAGCTTCTTACTGAGGCTGATCAGGGAGCTCCTCCACTCATGGGATTTTACTCTCTTTTGCAACAATTTCTTCCTTCTGTTGTACAGTTTGTTAAAGGCAGGGGACCACCAGATTGGCTTCCTTTTTTTGGAGGATAGCATCTTGGTTCTGTTTGGGTTAGCACGATCCATGCACTTATGTAAGTGCTTATAAAATGCAATTGTGTAAGATTCAGTAGTCATAACTGTATTGTCCATCTGCATGGGTGTCATGAAGTTCACCACTTTTGTCTTAAGAAGCATGAAATTGGCTTTGGAGAAATTTTTTACCAAGATTTCCTTAATGGGGGGTGGGGGCAAGATGTGGATATCTAGGGTGATTAGCTTATGGTCGGATTTGACCAATGAGGCATTGACTTCAGTTGTGGAACACCGGTCACTCATGTTGGTAATGACTAGATCTAGGAGATTGTTGTTCCTGGTGGGGGTGTGGATAAGTTAATCCAGGGCATTGGAGTTTATGTATTCCAGAAAGCGTTGAGCGAAGGAGTTGGTACATGAGTAGTTTTCCAAGTTAATGGTGGGGTAGTTGAAATTGCCCATTATTAGGGTGTTTGGTTGAACCCTAATATTTTCCAGTACATCAAGAAAAGAGGAGTGGGAATCCTGGGGTATGGTGGGGGATCTGTAGCAAGCTACAATTTGGATTGCAGTGAGTGCTTGCACTCCACTAAGCAGCACTTACTGAATCTAAAACTGTTCACACTCATGTATGCATCACAGTACGATAAGTACACAAAAAATCATGTAGGCTTTAATGAATTCTCCTAATTATTTAAGAAATCAGGCTTCACCCTCGTGATCAAACCACGCCATCCATGGGTAAATCCTTACTATATACACAAAACATCAGGACTGAAAAAGATTTACTGATGTATTTGGTACCTCGGCTTACGCCTTCAAAAAATAAATTGTTAAATCAAGCAGCTTTCTTATATACATCATGCTTAATATATTCAATTAACCATCCTTCAATGTCCAAGTGACCATCAACGAGGAAGGTACGCAGAGAGAGGGATTCCAGCAGAAACGGAACAACAGCAGGTGAAGGAAGAGATATTGAACAAAACTGTGAGATCAATCATATTAACGACAATGAAAGGAACATTTCAGTGGACATTGGGACTGATATATGCGTGGACAATTTAAAAGTGTCAAATTTGTATGATCTTATTTTGGACTCTAATTCTTTATCAGTCTTGGATAAGGGTATTAAGTATGTTCCAACACATTGCCCTAGCCTAGCTGATGTGATTTTTGAAATAAATAGATTCTGCCTTAAGTTAAATTTAAAAATATTTTTTGAAAATAAACAAAGGCAGGGGGCAAGAGGTGATTGCAATGTAGTAGATGTTAATGTCAACACACTAGAAAGGGCACTTGATGTAAATTATTCTTTTGATAGTACTGACAACCTTTTGTTAAATCTATCCATATATGACTATGATGATACTGATTTGTATGATGAAACCATGGAAGTGGGGGCAAACAAAATGGAGGCAATTCCGGGTTTTTTACTGGTTATGGTAAAATGACAATGCCTCCTGTACTTTATAACAGTACATTTATTCCACCCAAGATGTCTAATAATGTTTTAATGTTCATGAATGTGTTAAGTAACATGTGGAAAAAGAATATCATGCATTTAACAGAAGATTCAAGTATTTTAATTGAACTAAAGTACAATGGGAAATGCTTCAACAACTAAGAAGTTGTAGAAGGGAATATGTATTTACAGAAGCTGACAAGGGTGGCAATTGGGTAATCATGAGTGAAGCTCAATATAAAGAAATGACATATGCTTTATTGTATGATAATGCTGTTTATAGGAGAATTTGGGGAACCCAGTTTCAGAATACAATGGGGAATTACTGAAAATTCTGGAGAGATCAGAAAGACTGGCTCCTGGATTTACTAAACTGCCATGCAGGACTAAACTAGTCCTGCACGTAAGCTGCAGTTTAAGAGGAGGATGGCAGCGCACCATGCATATTAATGAAGGCGCTCTGTCTGAGCTCCAAATCCTACACTGAGTGTGGACAAGTGCAGGGTGCAAGTCTGAGAGCAGAGCTCTCAGAATTAACATGCCCCTGCAAAGTAGAACAGAAGAAAGTGTAAATAAATGAGCAAGACCACACATAGTTGTCCGCATATCCCCACCAACAGTCCCCATGGGTTCAAAAGCAACAGTACATTGAAATAAAATGAAGGAAACCCTTGTACTTATTTGTTTTTAAACCCCGAGTACAGCTAAGCGTAGGTGCGTGGGTTTGCCCATCGGTTAGCTACGGTTAAAGCAGCTGAAAAGGCTGAAGAGGATAACAAGGAATATATATGCAACTGAAGCAGCACAGCAATAGTGGAGTGGTTAGAGCAGCCACCTAATGAAAATGCATTCCCGGTTCGAGTCCCACTGCAGCACAAATCATTTTCCATGGGAAATATGTATATGAATATATTTTTTACATCTTTTTGCCGTATAACCTACATAATAACATTTAAATATGAACTGGAGTACTGCATGAAATGCACATGTGAAGTGTCAGTGTCATAATGAATAAGCCACTAATAAGCAGGTTTAAGCACAAATAAGCAGCATTAAGTGTGTCTAAGTGCATTTGCGCGGGGGTAAGCATTGCCCACACAGATTAAGCAAAGTAGAAGCTAACTGAGTGTAAGAAACTGTAACTGGAGGTTAGCAGTGCTTACCATCATGCAAACCCATGCAAACCCACTTACAACCGCATTAAATTGCCTTAATCACTTTGGATCCAATGGCCCATGTTCTTCCCAGAAACAAATTAAACTGCCTCTGCAAGGCTTAAACTCAGGACCCTGTACACTATAGTCACGTTACTTAACCACTAAGCTATCACAGCAAAAGATATGCATGAGGTATCAGCAAACTAATCCTCACCACAGGTAAATCAAAACAAAGATGTGAACTGAATTTATGTACAGTGTTAAGTGGTCTACCTTGCTACATAACATAAGTATGTGAACTGGGCTACTGCAGTAAGCATAGATGTGAGGTTTTATTGTAATAAAGTGTAGAAGTCCCCAGGTCCCTATACATTGTATGCACACATGAATAATGGATACTAGACACATAAAACCTGTAATGAAGAATATACTACTGCCAGAAGGCAAATATAGTGCAAATTAACTATTAAGCAATGCTAACCACAGCACAGCTCAACTTAGTAAGATTAAGGAATGTGTAGGGGATCCAATCCAATCTGCCTACCGGTATACCCCTATAAGCACTGCCAGCCTTAGGTAAGCAGGTGTCCCCCTAACTTAGCCTCTTCAAACCCGGCCAATCACGGGAAAGTATGGATAAATGGCTGTATATAAACCACACAGGCAGAAATACGTTCCATAAGTGGTGGTAGCTTCCTACTGCAGGCAGAATGGCTGGTGTGGGTGAAGGCACTTGTGTTAGAGCACAGCGCTGGTGCATCCAGGAGTCTTAACTCATGGTATGGCTCCTGGTACAACACCATGAGGAGATACCACTGCAGGGCTAGTACCAGGGCTTGCAGTATAAAACAGAGGCCTGGGACAGTCTTGCCCATGACCTCTCCAGTGCCACAGGTATCCCCTGGGCTGGTGAGCAGGTCAGGCATCACCATGCTGACCTGAAGTGGTGGAGGGGTGATGTACTGAAACAGTGGATCCAGCAGTCTCAGCAGATGGCTAATGACCCATTATTGAGTAACTATCCATTCCACTAAGTAGTGAAGAATTGACTAGCTTGTGTATACTATGGATAGGTATGGCTACATATCACTGTATACCTCTAGCATCTGCAGATGAGCAGGCTGTGAAACAGCAAGCCCATGATGCTAGGTTGCAAAGGCTGCATTGTGAGGCTGGTTAGTATTCCTCTGCATGTACTGTCATAACAACTACATATATGAGCATTAGAAAGTGTCATACCAGTAGGAATACATATGTAATATTCTATGAATAATGGTATAACTCCTGGAGTGCTTCTGAGTACTCTTCTGTCATATGTAGTTGAACTGCTGCATACTATAAACAGTACTGCTGTATTAGGCAGTGTTACCCATGCTGTGGTATGCAGATAAAATGTGTATGAAGGTCTGTATAACAAAGTTGGAAGTGGCAAGAGGTCAGTCATATTGTACAAGTGAGGGAGACATAGATAGAAGACAATAGAATGCCTCACATCACTTCCCTGATGGCACAGTGTACTGTGATGTTAACAATAATTTTGTTGTCACACACAGCAGGGGTTTGAATCCCGGGAGTGCTAGTAAGCTGTATGCATAATCATACCCTGAAAATGTACGGATTTTGTTACAATGTTCAGATAGAAAGCTGTATGTATAATTACACCCATCAACTGTACAGAATTAGCTAGAGTGTTCAGATAGACAGTTGTATGCATAGTCATACCCCATGACTGTTCCAGTCTGTCCAACATGTACAAATAAATGGCCCATATCACCAGCCTGGTACCTGGTCCACCTGAAAAAGCAGTGTGAGGAACCCAGAAATGTAGGCAGCTGTAAATGACATATAACAGCAAGTCAAATGTGTACATAGTCATAGAATGTGTAGGAAAAACAAACCTGTCATTGTAGCACCTCACCCAAAGTGTATGACAGCAATACACAACATATGTTGCATTAACACCTGCATCTTGTCACGGCTGTATGTAAGACAAAGGTCACATATATAATAATCCATAAACATACCAGTGTACAATATAAGGCCATTAGGTAGTGTAATAATACTTGTGAGGGAAATATCAATGCAGTGACTAGGAATGTTGTGAAACTACAAGGATATGTCAGTTGTGAATTGAACACTCTCTCACCCCTACCATATGTGCGAAATAGCCCAGTGACACTCCTCAACTGGTATGTGTACACTCCAAATATTTGTTGTGACATATGTCCTAATGGGTTATACATATACACATTTGCTGCTATGCATGCGCCATGTTATAATACAACAATAATGGTGGCCTGTTGCCATCAATGACATCTGCATGCTCTTGTAATGGCCACTGTTGTTCCATATATGCATGTGTGCTGCTTGCTCTGCAACTGTGTTAAATCCGATGTGTCGGGTTAATGGGAATACTTATGCATGCTGTTATACCTAATCCTGAAAGCTGTTGACTGTTACTAAACCATATCTGCCATAAACTGGCGACAACACAGCTCATATGGGAAGGCCGATCCCAGCAGACCCACCTGTCCCACACAAGCTGACCATGGTGCTGGGCACCAGCACATCTGGGGCCCAGCCTGGAACCTCCACCTCCATGGGCACTGCGCCAGCTTTGGGAGGAACTACTGCAAGGGATGGGGCTCGCCCCCCCCTGGAGCAGGCACAGAGGGGAACATGTCACCCATCAACATGTCCAGGATGTGGTGCATAGGGAGCTTGATCTGGAGTATGGAGAGCAGCTATGCCAGCTTGAGGGTCGAGTGGCGCTATTAGAGGGTGAGCCTGCCCCCACCTACATAGACCCAAGCACAGCCACCTTCGGGGCCGTGAAGGTGCTGTGGTGACTGGCCATGGGTGGAGACATCAGTCCCACTGTCTCCAGTTGGGGGCTAATGGGATTGCGACTTCCACACACCCCTCCTAGTACAAGGTGTGTACCCCTCACATGTGTCATATACCAGCCCTGTATGCGTCTTGTGTGTCTTGTCTGTTAACCTACTCAACCTCCCTCCCCAAATATACCTACTACCCCTCCCCAACATCCCACTCTCACCTGAAAAATAAAACCAGGGCAATCTGTTCCCACAACAAAATCATGGCCCAAACATAGCTGTCAATCTTGCACACGTGTCCACTTGACACATGTAATCTGGTCTATTTGGCATCCCAATGACTATATGCTGTCCTCACCCCTCCCCCAGAGGTTTGAGGGTCCAAATGTACCTGCAGATATAGTGTATATGCACAGCTGTTGCTGTAGAAGAAATGGGCAGCTATTGACCTTTCCCATACCCTTACTGCACATGCCTAGCTATTGTCCCTACTGTCTTTCCCTCTTTGTGCCCCATTTGTCACCACTTTCCTATCAACCCCTTTTGCTTTTATGTCAAATAAATTAGTGCGGGGGTAAGAAGCAGCCAGCACCTTTAAGCAGCAGTAAGCATGTTTGCGCGGGCTTGCACAGGGGTAAGCTATGACTACACAGGTTGAGAAATCAGAAGCTAACTGACTGTATGAAACAATAAGCAGAGGTTAGCAGTGCTTTCCGTTGCGCAGACCCACACAAACCTGCTGACAACAGCATAAAAGTGCCTTAATCCCTCTGTAGCCAACGTCCCTTGTTCTGCCCAGCAACAAATTGTAATGCCACTCCAAGGCTCAAAACCAGGACCCTGCACTCCATACACAAAGTGATCTACCACTAAACCATGGCAGATATACATAACCTGATGTTTTCACAAACATATCATCCAGCACAAGCAGTCAACAGTACAGGAAATGTACTAATATCATACCACACAGCCACTTAATGCAAGAATTCAGGACAATGTGTGCCAAAATGTGGGTACAGGTAGGGATATATGGCAAATACTGCTTTAAGACACCTAAAATGTTGCTAGTCACACAGTGATATGTATTAGAACACATATCATGAAGGAGATGAAGTCTGAAACACAAATGTGTTGGCACGAGTTACTGACTACAGTCCTGTGATCATTCATGTCATTTGCCAACAGAATGAGGTACAGGCTAAAAATATGATCCGAACATGCATGGACATATGTACAGATATATATATGGAAATGTAGACAGACAGACAGCGATATGTGTCACCTCACAGTAAGACGCTGTCCGGTTCGATTCTCAGTTGGAGCATCTTCTGCGTGGAGACATGCGTGAATGGGCGTACCTTAGTTGAAGGTTGTGCATCAGGGCTGGTAACTCGGCATGTAAAAATCAACTACCAATCATTAGCGGACCGAAGTTCCACTGTGGCGACCCCTAACCGGGAAAAGCCGAAAGACACAACAACAACATATATATATATATATATATATATATATATATATATATATATATATATATATATATACATCAGGATAGATATATATATATATATATATATATATATATATATATATATATATATATATATATATATATAGATACATACACATATACAGAGACAATAGGTATTAGCAGCCATACATATGTAGGAATAGTGTGGAAGTACTGGGTGCAAAGTATATCCCTCAGCCACAAGCCCAGTAACTGGTACCTGTGAAATGTGCAGTGTGCCAACATGTCCCACAAATGAGAAAACATACATCAAACATATACCCATTCACAGTTCAAAGGACATGACACGACACACAGCTATGCATACACAAACAACCTTTATTTTTGTACTATACAATAATGTATGCCATTACTTGGAGCACATGAAGTCTGACATATGTAATCAGTAATGAATGCAAGGCCCACACAAAACAGTAGATGCAAGCAATGTGTATAAATAACATACTATGCTATCCAGGCCAAGCCCTTCAATCAGTACAACAGTAGACAAAGGATTTGCCTTCAAGATAGGTAACAATCAACAATTATTGATGTATTCCAACAGCCTCCAGTTACACCCTGTAGTCAGTCCCTAGGGGGGAATATAATAGTTGTGGTAATGTCAACGTATTGGTCACATGTATGGACCCTGACCAATATATTTTGTGGGAGTCCATGATATGACTGGGATGGTAGCAGGAATGCTAGCAGTAAATAATGATAGGCTATTACCCAACAACCCCTAACTGTATCACAGCAGGACAAAGCCTGCCATATATGTGGATGGCACACAGGGCCATACTTGCAATATTGCTCTTACACATCCTGGATATTGCTGGGGTTACAGGATTTGTTGCAACATAAACTTATGCAGGACTACAGCATCAGAAACACAAATGGATGTAGCTATGTACTGATTGCATGCAACAGACATACTGCCAGTGATATATGTAGGGCAAGACGTGTGCAGTGCACAGACCAAACCAAACACACAATCATGTGGACAGGCCCACAGTTGAGAGCTATGCAGATAGACTGCATTCCATCCTAAACAACTATGTACACACAAACACTGCAAGACCAGCAATATACAATGCACATATGAACACTACTCACTCTGTCTGTAGGTCTGAAACCCCATACGAATATGTAATGGGTGTCTGCAATTCCTGCTGTAAGAGATATTACAAACTGCTTTCTATAACACTGCTGCCCACATATAGGAAGATTGTCCTCCATACTGGAAAGGTTAAGGGACAACACCCACATGAGACAATATTTTATAGTACTAGGTTGCCATGGCAGTGGTTATCTGAAGTACTACACAGCAGGCTGCATGCAGTTAGCAACTGTTGCACACTGATTGGTGCAGAGTCCATCACCTGATCATGTGCATTGCTTACAAAAGCCATGCTGCAATCCATTCAAACCAGCTCAATCACTCTAGTGGAGAGAGAGAGAGAGAGACAGAGACAGACAGAGACAGAGACAGAGACAGAGAAACACACACACAGCAAAAAGAAGTATAAAACGTAAACTGTAAACAACAGGCAGTCACAGCTGCCAGGAAAACAAGATGACAGGCAAATAAAACATATATGTATGTAACTGAAAGTAGTATGTGGTATAGAATAACAGGAAATATGATGTGGAATGTTGATATGAGCCATCTGTAGTTGTCTCTGTAATGAAGTTCTGCTGAACAACTGCTCTGGACAATACTGTCTGTCCCTGTAGGCAGTGGGACATACCTGCCAACTGTTTCAGATCAGCAAGGAATGACAAAGAATTAAGCCATAATATGTGTGTTTGGTATGTTAGTGTGGGCAATAGCTGGTGGTGGAAGTACTGCCATCATGATAGACACATGGGTGTCAGAGCACACCAAACGCAGGATAGTCATGTTAATGTCTAGTGCCATAAGTGTATAATAGGCTTACCAGCAATCTCTCACCACATATACCACCCTAATGTTAGTCTGTGTTCATATGTGACACCTGGCTGTGTTGCAGTAAGGCAGAACAGTGCAGCTGTGAATGATAGACAGTTACAGAATGTGGACTAGATGTCTGTATGCACCCCACATAGAGGTAATTATATGTGTGATATATAATTAGACACGTATGTCTACAGATATACAGACAGTCATATAGATGTAGGCATCTAAACACCCACAAGATATATTTACACATATACGTATACGTATATATATATATATATATATATATATATATATATATATATATATATATATATATGTATATATATATATATATATATATATATATATATATATATATATATATATATATATATATATATATATATATATATATATATATATATATATATATATATATATATATATATATATATATATATATATATATATATATGTATATATATATATATATATATATATATATATATATATATATATTGGCACTGACAATGGCATGCAGGTGAAATAGTCTGTATCAGGCCAGCAGAGTTAGTGTCCCCACAGGGAGCATGGCTACAGACACATAGCACAGAGCATGGCAAAAACACATAGCACAAAGCTTGGTACAATACAACATATGTCCCAATGGTAGGTAAGCAGCCGATATACCAATTGCATTTTATGAATGGTTTGTTGTAGCTGATATGGTGGGGGGAGACACAGATGTGTATTAAGTTCTACGGTAATGCTGCTGTATGGCTGCACTGACCTGTTTCCATCTTTATGTCTTCCAGGAGGATGCCCCATATCCATCTTCCGGCCTACAGTGCTACAGAAACTGAGGTGATAGTATCACATTTGGTGCAGCACTATGACCAGCTGTTTGAACGGACAGGCCAAGACCAGCAGGAGAGGACCGCCCTGTGGAACGAACTAGTCCACAGGGTCAATGATGTCGGACTGCATAACTGCAGCTATGAGCAGGTCCGGCATCATTGCAGTGACCTGCTTCGCCATGTATGTTGGCATGCTGCTGCTGTACGGGGAGACCACCTCACAACAGGGGGGGATAAGATGTCCATCCACCCCTCATCCTTGTGGAGGAGCTACTCAGGAGCCTTGTGGCTCCTGCCCACCTGCAGCACCAACAACTGGCAGGGTGCATTGTGGAGGTGGGTGCCACTGACACACTGCCTGAGGAGCGTGCAGGTAAGGCCCCAGGTCACATCAGTACACCACTCATGTGTATGCATCTGCATCTGTACAGGTACATCATGCAAATCTGAGATGTCATATGCATAGTCTGTTGCTGTGTAGTAGTAGTAAACAGACGTGCATGAGCTATAGTATTGTGGACCCCTACTGTAGATGTAACATAAAGCTGCACTCACCCTTTATGAATGCCACAGCTGTGGCCACTGACAACAACATTCTAACACTCTTATGTAGGTCCATCCAGGATGCCACCACAGCAGCAGCCCATAGCTGGTGAGTATGGTTCATGTTCCTGCATGACAAGACACTGTGTATGTAATGGCCATGGGATATTCCATGCACACTTCTAACACACCTACCCATACTGCATGCTGTACATGTTCAAATGTTGTTGTGAAATTCACTGCGTCACAGATATCTATATCTATAGGGATATATACATATATAAATATATATGAACATATACACAAGCAAATGCCTACAGCTATGGATATATATGTCTACATCTACATGTGTAAATATATACAATAGGTCATGTATATGTCAGCAGATATATACATGTACATATATAGGTGTATACGGACAGACATCCGGTGATAACAATGGGGATAGTCACATCGCCACAGTAGTCAGGAAGTCCTTCTACATGGCACACCTTATCATAAAAGGGTTCTCATGCAGGAAAAAAGAGGTCATTGTTCCCCTCTACTCGACACTCATTAGACCCATTATAAGAGTACGACGCCCCTTTTGGAATGTACCTCATAAGAAATCTGCAGCAGCTGGAAAGGCCACAGAAGTACGTCACAAAGAGGATTACTGGCCTCAAACAAATGCCTTACACTGACCGTCTCAAAAAACTCCAGCTTTACTCTGTAGCATATCACCTACTCCGAGGTGATCTCTGCCTAACATATAAAGCTATGTCAAACCCAGAGCTGTTGGACATGCTACACCTAAAGAAATCCCAATCCCTCCAAGCTACACGCTCTAGGGACCTAAACCTTGTCACCACAATAAACAGGACATGCTGGAGGGATAGATTCCTGTCCCAGAGACTTCCCATACTCTGGAACAGGCTACCCATCTATGTCAAGCAAAGTTCTTTATTAGCACTCTTCAAGAAAAATCTTGATGAGTGGATGGGAAACAGGAAATACAACCCGGGGGATCACTTCTGTGTCTCTGCTCGACAGTGGCACAGGAAAATAACTTTCTTGGGTGGCGTAAGCCAGGGAACCTGGTTGGCTAGGCTTATGTAGGTCCTTGGGCCGATAGCCTAGAACCTACTTATGAACCTATAAACCTATGGATATAACAAAATCATATATGCACTCATGCAATGTTAATGGCATTGAGAGGCCCCACACAATATACATCAGGTACAAATAAGTATACCCCCCCAGCCAAGCACGTCCCCCCTGTAATACAATAACAAGTGTTGCAGATCCCATAACCAGGACCGCACACAACATGGCCATCCCTAGGATACATATACACAGACAGACATATGCAGCTACAGGCATATATATATATATATATATATATATATATATATATATATATATATGCCTGTATATGTCTATATATGTCTATATATATATATATATATATATACATACAGATACATATGTAAGTACACTTACACACACAGAGATATGTACAGAATGATACATATGTAGTACGTGCACACAACTTGAGAAGCCAGTATTCCTACAGACACCACCTTGCCAACTGGGGACTGTATGAGCCACCCATACGAATGACATTTTTAGCCTGAAACACATACCCACAGAGATATCAAAGGGTATAACACCACACACAGGTGCCCATAAATGATTGTGACAGCTATATTTGTGCACTATGACAGTAGTATATGTCATGTCATATAGCCGTTTACACACTGACATCCATATGAACAGTGTAATGCAACTGTGTAACAGTTATACTGAGACGGTAGTCTGGTGAGGTTGACACATGTTGCTGTCCAGGCCGAGGCCTTCTAGTAGTACAATAGTAATGACAGACTGGCCCACAGCATACCAGACAATCAACAGTACGTAATGCAGATGTATAGGTCAGCAGCCTCTATCTACACTCTGTACACAATACCTAGGGGGTACAGACCCCAGTTGACACATTGGGATGTATCTGTTACATAACAAGGCATAACTGACACCATCCAATCACACAGACAAACAGAACAGTCTGTATGGCAGGCGGCAGTAGGCCTGCATTTACCCACAGTGGACTGTATGGTAATGTACATCCAAATACCTTAAGGCAGTTTACCCCAGATACCCACATATGTTGTTACAGCCTAGGTTAGTCATGGTGAACCCCCCCCTACACTCATTACTACTGGACCATATACCATGGTTACATACACTGCCCTCTGCAATGCATTAGGGCACACATATATTGTGTAGGTGAACCCCACACATATATGGCCCCACCCCCCAGTATGTGTGGGGAACACGACAGCAGTGGAGAGATGGCAGGAATGACAGCATGACATACATGTAGCCCACTACATAACAAACCCTGACAGCATGTAACCTGTGCTAAACCAGAGATGTAGATGGAGGACAGAGTCTGGATCACAGGCACATACGTGTACAACTGTTTTCATACAGTAAGCAAGTTATGTAAATGTGTACATATCTATATGGATATATGTATAATGATATGTACATATATGTTTGCCATATGTCCTGCACATGGGGTGGAGCCCAACCTCAGCCCAAGTAGTCCCAACCTCTCAGTGTAAGGGGATGTTATGTATGTATAGCAAGTATATTTGTAGACTATTGGTACTTAGGTTCATAGGTTCATACTAGGCCATCTGCCCTAGGGCATTTATAAGCCTAGCCAGAGTGTGTATGGCTTTCGCCACCCATTTTAAATTAATTTTGCTATGCCCTTTTTCGAGGTTAGTATACTGTGCCTCTGTCTAACAGTGACACAGAAGTGATACCCGGGGTAAACCTACGATCTCCCATCCACTCATCAAGATTCCTCTTGAAGAGAGTCAATGAGGGACTCTACCTAACCTGGACTGGGATTTTATTCCAGAGTGAAGGGAGCCTCTGGGTTATGAATCTGTCCCTCCAGCATGTCCTATTTATTTCAGTGCTGAAGTTTAAGTCCCTCGAGCGCATAGCTCGATGGGATTTGGACTTTCTGAGGTGCAGCATGTCCATTAATTCCGGGTTGGACATGGCTTTATACGTCAGGCACAGATCGCCTCTGAGCAGGCGGTATGTCACTGAGTAGAGCTGGAGTTTCTTTAACCGGGCAGCATACGGCATCTATTTGAGCCCCTTGATCCTCTTGGTGAGGTACTTTTGGGGTCTTTCCAGTTGCTGCAGGTGTCTGGTAAGGTACATCCCAAAAGGGGCATTGTACTCAATTATGGGCCTGATGAGGGATGAGTAAAAAGGCATGATGACCTCCCCTGATCTAGATGCGAATCCCTTCATGTTTAGGTGGGCTATATAAAATGTTTTTCTAACCACTTTGGCCACGTGGTTGTCAAATGAGAGATTGCTATCAACTTGGGTCCCCAGGTCCCTAATTACTTCTTCTGTATTTAATGGATTACCACCTATGTGGTAATTTGTGGGCACTTTGTTTTTGCCAAAGGGGATGACTATACACTTTTTGGCGTTTAGCTTGAGGCCATGGCTCTGGCACCAGTTATCCATTTCTATGAGGCCCTTTTGGAGGATGCTTGTGTCGGCTGGAGAGTCTATTATGGCACCTGGTTTGCAGTCATCTGCAAACTTGGTCAGCCACAGTCCTTCCATGTTGGCCTGTACCCCTGAGAAATATATACCGAACAAGAGAGGTCCCAAGACTGAGCCTTGTGGGACGCCACTTGTAACTGGTTTGGAGTCTGACATGGCTCCAGCTATTCTAACCATGTGGGTTCTGTCCTTGAGACAGTTTGCAACCCATCTAGTGACATAGGGGTTTATATTTAAGCTGGTGAGCTTATCTATAATGCCCGAGTGGGGTATTGTATCCAAGGCTTTTGCGAGGTCCAGGTAGGCTGTGTGGACCACCTTCCCCTTGTCAATGGCCTTGGTGACTGTTTCAAAGAAATCGACCAGGTTTAAGAGGCAGGATCTGCCCTTAACAAAGCTGAACTGGGTAGGATCCAGTGTCTGTAGGTCCCCAATATCTTTATTTATAAGGTCCATGATGAACCTTTCCATAGCTTTGCAGACCAAGCTAGTGAGACTTATGGGGCGATAGTTTCCAGGATCCGTTGAGGCACCACCTTTGTGGAGAGGGACCACTGTTGCTGTACGCCACTCTTTGGGTACATATCCTGTAGTAAGGCTGAGATTGAACAGTAGTTTTAGGTTTGGGTTTAGCTCTTCTTGGAGTTCATGTAGGACGCAGCCCGGGAGCCCCTCTGCTCCCACTGAGGCTGTGTTTCTTGCTTTGCAGAGGGCAGCTCTTACCTGCGCATCTGAGATGTCAGGGGCAGCACTCTGCTGGGATAGATATTAGCCCTTTGGTGGGGAGTTTGCGCTGAACCTGTCAGCTAGGATGTTGGCAATGTCTGTGGGTTCGTGTATTTTTGTCATTTTGGACTAATTCTGAGCATATCTGGGAATTCCCACCCAGGTTCCTAACATAACTAAAGAAAGCCTTGTGATTATCCTTAGTGTCCTGTGCAATTTGTCTCTCAAAGCTGGCCTTAGACAATTTTATGAGTGCCCGTAGTTTTTTGCTAATACTGATCAGAGATGCCTTCCCTTTTTGGGATTTTGGTCTGTCATGTAGTAGCTTCCTCCTTCTATTGTATAGTTTGTTTATGGCTGGGGTCCACCAGACAGGATGTCTGCCTTTGGAGGACAGGTACTGTAATAGGGAGTGTCTCCACAGACATGGTGTGCATGGGAGGCCACATCTGCTGTGGACATGTGCACCATTGGCTACTGACAGGCATCCTAAGGTCATCATAGTACAGTACCACTGATAGCACAGCAATGCCCCTGTGGACTAGAGCTGCAATACGCCCAATATATGTGGACAGTCTGACACATGCTGGTCAGTCCAGGGGTATATACAGAACCCCTTCATGCAAGACATGTGGACCAGGCCTGTCAATGGGGATGTTAACAGCCATGTAGATGGGTATCACATGTAAATACTGGTATACATTTGCCCTCATAGATTATACATTCATACACCCGTCTGTCCTAACACATAATAACCTCTGGTACAGATGGTGCCATGGCCACATACTACCCACTAGTAAGTGACATACATCTGAACAGCATCCCACTGCTTTGTCTGACATACATGACTGTCACGGTGGCCCGACAGAAGTACATCTGGCAAGTATCTTTACATGTCATCTCACTGGATAAGTACAGTCATGTGCTAGGCATGTAACAAAGCACAGTGCTAGCTACAGGCAGACTGACTCAACACTGGGCTATATCTCCCATGTACTTGCATAGATAGTAGGCTCTACAGGCATGTCACATCACAGAATAAGAGACACCTGCGTGAAAGTGCATAACCACAACCAATGTGAACACAGCCACAGCCACATATGGTAAGCTAGCGTACTATTACAGTATATGGACTATCGGACCTACACCGTCCTCATATGAGCCACTCACACAACACCCCTACATATACTGGGCCGCTAGACAGTGTGGTCCGATACCTGTCTGTGGTATGGGACATGTGTCTGTCCGCCCCTACAAATATGTAAGCTGTTAGGATTACATACAGTGGAGCAGCATGTAACATCAAATAGGACAGGACCTGGAACAATGACATCTACAATAGTCTCTACACAGGCCAAGGTATATATTCACTATACACACACTGCCGACAATTACCAGACTTACACATACCTCAGTACTGTACACACAACCACATAATGGCCAGGCAATGTCCTCAATTATAACCCCTACTATATATAACATGTGTAGCAGTCTGATGTCTCACTGGCTTGTTATCAGATATGCTGTCAATGACTATGGAGTACAGAACATATGCACCCAATACTGCATGACATATGTACAAAGGTTGACAGAGTTGTGGCTGGAGGCACAAACAGAGGGCTGATATTGACATGTATCTGTTATACCCTCATACATATACTGTTGTAACAGGATTTGTTGCACCATATGTCCTATGAGGGATGTGACCGGTAATTCTCCCGCCTGTCACCATCTACTGCCTGCTATCCTCACACTACCATCTGCATGCCACAGATAGGTGCTGACACATGAAACCAAAGGCACAACACAGCCCAGTCGGCAGATGACCCTGCGGATGGGGACCCCTCATATACATGGGACCAACATGGCAGGTATTGCGACATGTACGACAGGCATATCCAGACAAACACTGTTAAACCAACTGTACTCCATATGCAGTATAGCAGCACTTGCAGTATGTAGTCAGGTCAGGCACTTCCCCCTCCTGTTTGTTGCCCTCTTTCTACAGTGTAAGTTGTTAGAGGTAAATCCCCAATCCATCTGAGATGCTGTTTGCCAAATAACAGATCGAGTTCCTGCTCACAGTGACTGTAAAGGGCCAACCTCACCATGTTGTTCCTAAGTATTGGAGTGTGTTTCCATGCAATTGGCTATGGGCCTGTTACCACAGCCATTCCACATGCAATCAGCTAGGGAGGGCTGCAATTCGTGCAGATGCCATCAGCTAATCATGAGCATCACTTACATTACACATGCTGCTGCGTAAGCATAGAAAGTGTGGGTCTCCAAATCCACTGGAGAGGTTGTGGGCGAGGTAGACAGAGGCAAATATATGTCTGGGAGGGGTGGAGGAGTAAAACAGAAGCATGTTTGTGTCACACACCTACCAGCACAGGGTATCAAACTCCCAGCAACTATGTAGTACTATCACAGTTCAATGCAGTTATTGGTTTCGCCACATGGGTTACCTGCTGTGGTGCACTCAGACCATATTTGTGATGATGAGTGACATCTGCAACAGGGATATGGTAGATATATGGTAGGTGATGTACACATGACTGTCTGCATGAACAGCTGCCAGCGTCAACACAGGCACACTCAGACAGGGATGCACACACATTGACATACTTGGCAGGGCCAGGAGTGCAACTCATCACTAATGTGATTGCCACAACACATCGATGTGCAGGTATCACATGCACCACACGGGTCATGCAGAGGTCGTATGGGCATAGAGTATGATGAGGTGTCAGACATCAAACAGCATGCTTCAATCTGCCATGGGGGTTGTAGTGAGTGTAGATGTGGTCAGATGCATCATACAACACACACACGGACACACAGGCTGCCAGTCCTGACATGCATGGTTACATGTCTGTACGGGTGTTTGGTGGTCAACTGTGCCAGCAGACTGTACAAGGGTAGGAGATGGGTATACCTTGGCATCAGGCATGATGATGGTCTGCATTGTGCCTCAGGCCTGTGGTTTCTGCATCTGCTGACACAGGTGGGTATTGCATCCCCCATCCAGTCACCTACATGACTATTGTGTGTGGTCAATGCTGTGCATCACTTGCCATGTATATGTTCCTTACTCCATGACATGGATGGTGTCTGGGATGTGCACACCTCCCACATGGATCTACAGTGACATGTGGAACTGTACCTGGGGTGTCTGGCCCATGTTGTGAACACAGATTATCATTGGATGTGCCAGTCTTGCCCACCTGTGGCAGGAACTGGTAATGAGCAGCAGGTTTACCCTGCACCTACAATAATAGCATGTTAACAGCATTCCCTGATGTCAGTGTCATCTGTCCATACAGGGCATGTTATCAGGCATGGTATGTCCATTGGGAGTTGCATGTGAAGGCACCATGGGTGCTGCAGGTGTCCATTTGGGAACATGGTGGAGGTGCACTGTCTGCATGTACGTGCATATTGTACAGATGGCCAGGGTGACATGCCCTCTGTAGCTCACTGCTATCACTGCAGAGTTACTACCAGTGGCCAATATGCAGTATACTACCTACATATTGGCTGTTGCCTAGGCATGTGTGTGTGCTCTGTGTAATGCTGGGGTTGCTAACTGTGATTGGCAGACCTTGATGTCACATGTCTGGGTATGGCTTTGCACACCTGCCTCTCAGCTAATTTACATCTGGTATCCATGTATGGTTGACATGGTGATATATAGTAGGGCCACCATAAAATAACTGAGCAAAACCCCCTCTTCATTGGCCCCAGGTGTCACACACTCACAGCCACCTTTACACAGGATACATGTTACACACACACACACACACACACACACACACACACACACACACACATGCACACCTGCCATGTCTAGGACCTAACTACTTTATCACACTACAGCAGTATGCAGTTACAGGACACACTATGGAGATTACTGGGTGTGACATACCCAGGGCTGTAATTCTAAGTGAGTGACATCAGCAGGCTTGCCAAAGGTGAGTATATGAATTGTACAGAGTGTGAGTAGCCTAAAAAGCAATGCTCTCTACTCAGTCAGACACACAGCTCCACACACAAACACACAGTTGCCAGGTCTGGGGTTAGAACACCTACCTAACTCTGTTATCACACTACAGTGGTATGCAGCTACAGGATATGCCACGGAGATTACTGGGTATGACATTCCCAGAGGTGTATTTCTAGATGAGTGACATCAGCAGGCTTGCCAAAGGTGAGTATTTGTATTGTACAGACACACATACACACACACACACACACACACACACACACACACACACATAGTCGACAGGTCTGGGGTTAGAACACCTACCTAACTACTTTATCACACTATAGCAATACGCAGTTACAGGACACGCTACAGACATTACTGGGCTATGACTTTCCCAGAGGTGTATTCCTAGGTGAGTAACATTAGCAGTCTTTCCAAAGTTCAGTATATGAATTGTAAGGGGCTTGAGTATCCCAAAAAGCATTGCTCTCTACACAGTCAGAGACAGACAAACACACACACAAACATACTCCCACAGTTGCCAAGTGTGTAGTTTGGACTACTACCTAACTGGTTTATCATTACAGTAGTACGCAGTTATGGGACGCGCCATGGTGATTCCAGAACTACAGCTCTCACAAAGGTGTATTTCAAATTGGATGACCTCAGTGGGCTTGTCATACTACTACTATGGGGTGGGCAGTGTGTGCATGGGCCATAATCCATTCATGTAGGGGTTGTCATGCCAAATGCTGGCGCACATGGGGTCATAAGTCACAGGTACGTGTATACAGCTACTAAATGACTACTTCCTTGTACAGTGATGTTGCACAGCTGGCACGAGCACCACATAGTCTGTCATGCTGACAGATGCTGATGGCTAGTATCTGCAGTGAGTGCATCTGCACCTCATGTGGTTGTGGGCCTTTGGCTGTGTGCTAGGTAGGACAGTCCCAGATGGGTCCTTGTTACGGTGACCCTCTTCCACACATCTATGTCCGTCTACCTTTGGCTTATTATAGTGTGGTGTCCTTGCATGTCTGTATTCCTATCCACTGTGCATGCAAGGCAGGAGTGGTGCATACTGACATGTGTCTGCACTAAGAACTGCAACTGGCAGATATGTCTGGTCCACTGGTGTTTGCAGACATGGCTTTCATGTGTTTAGGTGTGTGGGCATGCCCAGTATGACCTTTCAGTATGTTGTTGACTGACATTGCCTTCATTCCTCTGTATTACATGTGTGGAGCATGTCCAGGTTGTTTGTACTGTGGTGCTGACCTTTGCGTTGTACACCGACAGGTAGCATGCTGTGTTTGCAGGGTATCCATTGGTCATTTGGCTTGTACTGTTGCTACATTTCTGCATAGCGGGGGGGCACATGACTGTTTCTACATTTCTACACAGGAGTGGGGGGCACACCTGACAGTTACTATTAGTGTACGTAGGATGGGGGGGCACAACTGACATTTCTACACATTTGCTAGGACTGTACTGGTATGTTTGGTATTCCATTTCAGTCTGTAGTCTTGCCTATCATGCTGGCTAGAGGCATGCCAGTGTACTACAGATCCTGGCTTTCACTGACTACATATTGGTTTCAGACTTCCTAGCCTTCACATCTTCCATCCAACTGCCTGGTCTGTTGCAGTCTGTCTGTGTAGGCCTTGGGGGTTACACATATGGCTCATTCAGAGGCCATAGTGCAGCATTTGTTTGTGTTTGTCTATACCTATCCTGCTGACTTTAACAGTTGTTGTATATGTGCCCCCCCAACTGGCATGTGTGAGTCACTTACTTTGTGGGTGTCCCAGTATTGAGGGGGGTGGTGCTGCAGGACTGCCTATACATGGTTGAGAACAGGTAGTGTCATGTTTGGCATCCCTTTTACTGTATGTGAGAGTTGGAGAGAGGTGACATTCCCCGGGTCCCTCCTGTGTCAGTGCATGTGCTATACATTGCTTCTTTGCCAGGGCCAGGGCATACTGGGCATGCCTCCTTCTGCCTACTGGGGCAGGCTCAGGTTGTTCCTCCTCTGAGTCACTCTGTGCCTGTGGAGGTCTTGGCAATGATGGGGGGGCTGTGTGGCTCTGCCCCATGCTGTTCCTGATGCAGCTGTTTCCGCAGGATCATATTGTGTAGCATGGTACATACAAGGACAATTTGGTACATGTAGTTGGTAAGTACTGCAAGGCTCCACCAGATGTGTCCAGACACTGGCGATCGTGACTTCAGCATCCCAAACACACACTCTATTATGATTCATGTTTGTGCGTGCCAAATTATGGAGTTCTTGTTTGGGTGTGTGTGCATTTCTGATGGGTGTCATCAGCCACGGCTCCAGTGCGTATCCAGCATCACCCACTAGGTGACCGTGTGGGATGTCCCCATTGGCAAATCTGTGGTACAACTGCATCAGATGCCAGATGTGGGAATCGTGGTAACTTCCAGGGCAGCCAGCACACACATTCATTATTATGCCCTAGGCATCGCACATGAACTGGCAGTTGATGTAGACCCTACCCCGCTCACCGGGTGGTGCTTTGATGAGTATGTGCATGCAGTCTATTGCACCCACTACCTCAGGGTATTCTGCTATTTGATGGAAAAGACGCATATTGCTGGCCAACGCCTCACGGGTTATGGGGAGGAATATGTGCTTACCAACATGTGCTGACATGGCATCCAAGAACTGGTGGAGTACCCTGGATGCTGATGCCTGTGAAATCCCCATCATATCCCCAGTTGGCCTTTGGAAGGTACCTGCAGCTAGTATATGTAGGCCTACACATACCTTGGTATCCAATGGGATGGGTTCCCCTCTGTTAGTTCTGTGTGTGAGGCATGGCCGGCACAGCTCACCAATCTTCTGTAGGAGGTCCCTGTCCACCCTATAGCACTTCACTATCTCCAGCTCATGTAGCCCTTGGTAGGTTACCCTGGGTCTGTACACTCTTCTCCATCTCAGCAGCATTCCCATCCTCACCACTCTCAGCTTCTTGCACATGCTGGTTTATGATAGCAAAAGCTGCCCTTAGCATTATTTCTCTTGCTTTCTTTTTCTAAAATTTCCCCATTTGTATACACCGGTGGTGCAGAGTTATTGGGAATAACAAGGGGGAAAGGTGTTTGCATAGTTTATAGTGGTGCGCTGGGCTGGGCTGCTGCCTGTGTGATTGGCTGTGTCTGATACATGTCACCTGTCAGCTCAGCTAGTTCTCCTTGATTACCTTCGTACTGCTGTTTTCCCTTCCCATTGCCTCCCTGTTTGAGCCTGTGTGCACACCACGCAAACAGAGTGCTCGAATGTGCACAGAGCTGCTATTCCCTGGTTTAACTTCCTTTTTCTTCCTGTGAAACCCAGTGCGCAGTGCCCACACCCACTTACACTTTGTCAGGAGTGATAGGCAGCTTGGACACACCTCTAGCGTAGCTGTGCTCAGCTAGGAGCAGTCCAGAGCCACTGGGCTCCAATCAACTTACAGTATTCCTGACACCCCCCCATGATGTCACCTATCTCCTAGTCTTGCACCCAGCTATTTCTGCTCTTACACTCTTGGGACCTTCCTCACACCCTGAGGAAATCTGGGATTCACTATCCTTCCCCTCATTTGCATAGGATTGCCTGCTAATGCATAGTTACATGTCCCACACTGAGCCTCTACCCTTAGCAACCATTACTTACTGGCCAGGTTGTCTTATGCCTGCCATTGACTTGCATGGGTGAATACTGCTTTCAGTTAGACTGCTTATTTTAGTTTAGTTTTATTATTTCCCCCCTATTCCGTTTGCGTGCCTCTGCCCTATGCTTAAACAGGCAAGATTGGCGACAAAAAAATAAAAGTTTTTTTTTTTTATTTTCTACACATTTTGCAATGCCAATGGCTTTCTACTTGGCCATTGGCATGCTTCATCAATGATATGCAGCCTTTATTTGGTGCTGTCATAGCTCTGTTTTGTAGTTTGCAGAAATGTACTCGGTTACTAACCGAGTACATTTCTGCAGGCTCCACTCATCCTGCACTGACACCTGCCTGCTTCCTGGATCGCAAATTACCCTCATTTGCCAGGTTTTCACCTGCAAATTAGGGTAATTTGCATACAGGGGCTCGGTCTGTGCAGGATTAGCCTAAGAGCTCATGTACACATCCCGGGAGCTCGTTCCTGGATCGCACGTTGGCCATATTGCCGAAAATAGCTTTTAAACTATTCCTGCATGATGCTATATTGGGCTTCGTAAATCAGATGGTGGATTTCTTAAATGCTTCTGATGTCAATAAGCTGCACATAAAATGCCCTAGGGATGTTACTATTCCCAAGATACATAAAGGTATTCAAAAACTACCAGGGAGGCCAGTAGTTTCGGGGAAAGGAGCTTTGCATGAAAATGTAGGGATATTTTTGGATTTTCATCTAAAGAATAATCTAAATAAGGTGAATTCTTACATTAAAAATGGAAACATGTTGGCTGAATTTTTGAAGGGTAAGGAGTGGTCCGAAGAGTTGTATTGGGCCATGGTAGATGTGAAATCCCTATATACAAGCATAAAACATGAATGGGGTATGAGAGCCATTAGCAACATGTTAGGTGAGGGTCCGAGAACAGATTTCTTGATTCCTCTCCTTGAGTTTTCACTAACGCATAATTGTTTTGCGTTTGATAGAAATTATTATTTGCAGTTGAAAGGGACTGCAACGGGAGCTGCGTATGCTTCCGTATATGCAGTACTAGTTATCGATTATTTTGAGAAAACAAAACTGTATAACATGTTGTTTTATAAGAACGAGGTGGTATTTTTTAAGAGATATATTGATGATCTCATATTCATTTGCAGAGGAGACATGGAAGAGTTTGGAAACTTCATTAACATGTTGCAGGATAATAATTTTGGCTTATAATTCACATATAGTACAAGTAAAGAGGCAATACATTATTTGGACTTGGAGTTCTTTGTGGATGACAATTTTAGGGTGGCTCATAGACCATATAATAAGGAAACGGCTGTGAACAATTTTTTGACAGCAGACAGTATGTATCCCCCATCTTTTGGCATCTCTGCCATACGGTGAATTTTTAAGGATAGCAAATAACACATCAGACAAGGATGAACGTGTGAATGAGTTCAGCAGAGTAAAAAACAGATTACATGTAAGAGGCTATCAGGAAGATGTCTTAATGGCCGCAGAAAGTAGGGCCAGGAAAAAGCTAGGCCTAACATGGAGTACCAGGGAGGGAGTGAATTGTATTAGATGGCATCAGGCCAATCCAAATAAGATGGATGAGCAAGATCCTCTTTTCTTTGTCACTAAATATTCTCCCTTTTCGGACAAACTAAAGGAGTTAGTGTGCAGATATTGGCCAATAGTTTTGAATGATGAAAGGTATGGGGACATTTTCCCGGAAAGGATAGCTTTTTCTTATGGGAGATCTAGCAATTTAAAAGAGCTCTTATCATATGGCAAAGTGTTTAGAGCAGAAAACATTAGGGGAAGTTTTCCTTGCAGAAATTGTATAGTCTGTGAGAAAACTAAAAACTTGCATGGGGTCAATATTAATGGCAAGGTCTATAAAGCTACCGTATACATGTGAATATAGTGGAATTGTCTATATTATAGGCTGTGGGTGTCCGCAGATAAAATGGTACATCGGACAGACCAAAAGAGCTGTCAATAAAAGAATCATGGAGCATCTGAGTGATATAAGACGGAATAGGATGGAAAAACCCGTAGCTACACATTTTATTCAGGTACATAATAGCTCAGTAGAAACTTTCTTTTTTAGTGTGTTGTCAAAACCCAAATCTTATGACAGGTAGGTGGACATTAGTAAGTTGTTATTGTTGGAGTCCAAATGCATAATAAACTTCAGGACATTATATCCCAAAGGTTTAAATATGGAATTAGATACCAATGTTTATAATAAGCAAACTGATATTGTCAGTTGTATGGTTGAAATCTCACATTTTATTAATGGGAATGGAATGATGCTGGTGTCGTTGTCTCATTTTAACATCAAAATTAGGTGGGATTCATCTCAGTAATTTTAAAATTATGTATATAATATGTTATGCATAGTTAATACATGGGCAATGTATAATGTGTGACGGGCACTTTAAATTATTGATTGGACATTGAAGGAAAAGCTGCTTGATGTAACAATTTATTCTTTGAAGGCATAAGCCGAGGTACCAAACACATCAGTAAATCTTTTTCTATCCTGATGTTTTGTGTGTTTCGTGGATTATTTGGAGGTGTCTGTGTGTTTTGGTAAATCCTCAGTATACCCACACCTAGTCAGATTATTGCATAAATATATATAGGAGAGGAGTGCTGGGTGCAGAGAGGCATGTTGCTTTTCTTTATTTTCTGCTGTTGATTTGATGGGTTCAATGGAATATATTAGTTTCAATGTTTTGTATTCAGTGTTTTCACTTCTTAATGTACTTTGACACTGATGAACTGCTATAGATCCAATAAACGTGTCATACTAAGTTATTAGGAATGCATTCCTCCTTGAGAATCATACATTTCTATTTGTAACTATTTATTAAATCCTTCCACGTATTATTTACAGCCCACCACTTGTCTTTGTCTCTGTGTCTGGTAGTCTTTCCTAAATCACAAAACCAAACAACACATCCCTGCTTTTGTAATCATCTTTATTAGCATCTATTGTTTAACATCAAAATATAACACAATACCAAAGTTTGACTGCATGGTAGAATGCTAGCCTATATAACACACTCCTTATATAATATTAACAAGCACATCTTAACCATTCAGGCTGCATGGTAGACCAATCACCAACCAATAGTAGCAACATCTTAATGTTCACTAATCATAACCACAACTCCTGAAGTAGTGTAAAAAGGAGCAAATTGTGAACCCAAAAAGGAGCAGAAAAGAAGGGCCCTACTACCCTGTTTAATGGGCTGGCCCTTCCACCACCTGACCCCACCAAATAACAAAATTCTGGTTTGGATGGTAGAGCAATACAAATGTACAATGCCAAAACAGAACAACCCTCCCCCTAACCTACCCTTATATAGCAACCCCTTTTCAATCTCCTTCATAACCTATTACTCTAATGCTCCCTCCCCCACTACTGAACTATTCTAGACTTAATAGCATTATCCTCCATCCACCCCCTCTCCCTCTTATTAATTTTAACCCATTGGCCTAGGGACAATTTTTTCTGCAAGGCAAACCACCTTTGTTGCAGATTGCTCCAACTAAAATCACAAAACTAAACAACATATCATGCCTTTGTGATCAACTTTATTAATATCCATAGTATAACATCAAAACATAACAAAATACCAAACTTTATAAATGTGGTAGAATGCACACCTATATGTAATATTAACAAGCCATACATCACTTACAACTCACAACGTCTTATCTGGAAAAGAAACACAAAATTACTATCAACATCAACCTCAGACAGTGTGGTAGGCCATTCACCAACCAATGCTTACTAACCACAACCACAAATTCTCAAGCAGCATAACACTGCTCACATGATGTACAAGAAGAGAAAATTGCAAACCAAAAAAGGGGAGACCCAACTATACCGTCCAAATGGGCTGGCCCTTCTTCCACCCACTAGGCTGCTTAACAGCCTTTTCTGCCCATTTTAAAATCTCAGCCAAAATAACTACCCAATACATTCTGCATTAATAATGACAAGTGAACATTAAAACTGTCCAAACCAACATCAATAAGGTGAACTCCATCACTACAGAACCACATATGGTCTCTATCCACAAAATCTCAGTACTCTAGAATCACAAACCCCAAAGTTCCACTTGCACTAGCAACCCTATAATTAAGACATTTCCTAGTAACCTTCAACACCTTAAACTTAAACGCTACCTTCCATAGATATACCTCTCTTCATCTACTAAATCAGATGCCATCCCTATCCTGAAGGAACGAGTGGCATAAGTATCCATGTTTTAATCCTGCACCTCTAAGACTCTCCTAATCTGAATAACAAAGGCCCTGAAATCTATCTGCTTTTCTCAACCATCACAAAAAAAAAACCTCTAACCACTCACTGAAAATTTCTCACCATACCATTCCCCCATGTCACAGGGCATAAGAAATGCACTCCATTCTTGGGCAGAACCACTCACCTCCTTTCCCCACCTGATCAATATTTGAACTTTTTAACCAAATCAGCACTGCAATTGGAGTAATTTGTATATGTCCCCAGCAAAAACTACATAACATTTCACTTACCCAAAATACCTCAACATACATAAAAAATGATAAAGTAGCTGACAGTACATAATCAAACCCTGAAGTAACAGTGGCAATATATACTTATCCACTGGTAATCTACTATCAACCAATTTAGGCTAAACTTTCTCTCTTACCCCTTCAGCATCCTCAAAACCATCCAAATCTTGGCAATATCCTTAACCCCTGATAACTTAACCATGACACCCAAGGCCATCAAGTGGACACTAATAGTCCTGACCACATCAACTACTTTCCATCTCACAACCAACACCAGTTGAACTGCCCATACTGTCTTCCACAGTGGTAAACCCTTAGCAAAATGCTTAAAACTGTAAGAGCCTTAACATATGCCTTCCTAGCTACCTCAGCCAACTCACCAGACCTATCTAATCTCCCATACTACCTTGGGTGTGGTTGTACAAGTTATGTGAGTGCCAGACGCCAGCTTCCAAAACCTGTGAAGCTGAAAGTGGGAAAGGCTATCGGGTAAAACATTAAAGTGATCAGGAATATGCATAGCTGGAAAAAAAAAGATTAATGTTCAGACAATGTACCACAGTCTTCCTCAAAAGCTTTTATACCAGCTAGGATCTTGCTGTATTCTTAGCCAATACCTGCATTGCTTTCAAATTATCCTAGTGAAACACCACTTTCCAGTTCCAAAATTCCATCTGCCAGAGTGATAAAGAAGCCCGAACTGGTATTAATTCTAAAAAGGTGGTATCACTCCTCTACTCATCAGCCCACTGAACTGGCCACAATTCTGCAAACTAGCTCCGGATGAAATATGTGCCCATGATCAAACCTCCAGGTGCATTTGTAAACAATTCCAGTTCTAGTGATGGCAGTCAATCTCATTGCCAGAAAGACACTCTGTTAAAGTGCTGGAGAAACTCAAACCAAATAGACATCTCCTTCTTTACTTCCATGCTTACCCTTACCCAATGATGCTTCTGTCTCCTTCAAATCAACAAATTAGTCAAAGATCTCAAAAAGTACTACCCACACTTAAACATCCAGCATGCAAAATTAAGCAAGTCAAACACTTTCATAGCCTCTTTAATCCTGACTTTATCTCTGGCAACCAATGCCTCAATGTTCCTTCTCAGTTTATCTACCTTGTCACAAGGCAGTTTGAACACTTCCACTTCCATATCAACTTCTAACCCAAAAATGAAAGAATCTTCACAGGACCCTCCAATCTGTCCTATGTCAACTGGACCCAGCTGCTCAAACAACCTCATAACTGCTCTACCTCCTCTTTCCTATTCCCAAATAAAAAAATCCATCCAAATAATGAATGGCCCCACAGACTCTGCCTTCTGCTGGAACAGCCAGTGCAATGCTCTGCTAAAGTTTTCAAAGGTAGCACAAGTAATAGCACAGCCCACAGGTATCATCTTGTCAAAGTAAAATTTACCACCAGCTGCATACCCAAAATTGGCCAGTAGTGCTTCCTCACTGGCATTAACAAAAATGTCAGTTCTATGTCTAACTTTCCCAATCAAGGTTTTTTGAACTATTTTCCAAACAAGGGTGTTTGAACTATTTAATCACCCACACCACCTCAAACAATGATGCATACTGCACCTAGCATCTGCTCTATCAATATAAGTATTAACAGAGTCACACTCTGGAAAGGACAAGTGATGTAGGCTCCACACATCACCTGGTTTTTTTTTAGGTATGAAACCAAAAGGAGAAACCCTAAATGCAGTAAATGGAGGGACATCAAAAGATCCTAATGATCTAAGAGTTACCAACACTTTGCCCAGCAATGCCTGCACCACTTCCTCTCTACCTAACACTGACTTCAAGTTCTTAGACAAGCTGTTTGAACCCTTAATCTGATATTTAACCAAGAAACCACATAAATGCCCCTTTACCAGCTCCTGTGCCAATAATCTATCTGGGTAGCTGGAAAGTAACAACTCCAGCCTACCCATGTTAATATGCAAATGATCCCGCCCCTGGCCAGTTCTGGCACAGCAAAGTAACCTCACTTTACTGCCCCTGAACCTCGCTACTTCTTCTCCTACCTCAACACTATACCCCATTCCAGTATTGTCACCTCTAAACAATCCTGACACATTCTTCTTCTTCCAACACTTACTAACAGAATGTATATATTTAGTATCTATATGCATTGATTTTCTCATATACATTATATGCACTTTATATGCACTTTGTTTAATGATGAAACATTATCATGGATAATGGACATTGGGGTGCTTTAAACATTAATTTGATGTAATTGAAAGATTAATTAATTAATTGGTATGACTATAAGAGGGTGTTGGAAGTGATGCATTGTGTTATCTGATGAAGTCTATGTGTGACGAAAACGCAGTTCTATTAAAGCGTTCATGGTTATATTTTATTCTGTTGGTGAATAAAAGATAGTTTTCAAGTCTGTTGATGCAAGTCTGGTCTCTGGAAGTGGTGAGAGTTACCATCCGTGTATGCTGTCTTGGTAGAGAGTTCCTGGTTATTTTGGCAGTTCCTGTGGTCGTGGTTATTAGTTTATTTCGGGAGCGTGATGGATGGCTCTTCCACTACTGAGTTGAGAGGCTCTGAGGACGTGGGGAGTACGCGGAAGCTGATAGGTCAGCTTACCGAACTCATTAATATTCTAACTCCACTTAGTTCAGCTCTTTTGGAGAAAAATAATGGTTCGCAAGGTCAAGGTGTGCACCGGAGTCGTCCGAACGGTGTTAATGGAGGTGAACGTGAGCAGGGAGAGCTTATGGGTCTGAGGAATAGGATCGGCGACCCTGGAACAACGAATACGTTTCATCCTTCAAACACGCCGTGTTTGTTCGGGGAGGACTTAATGGTCTCACAAGAAAGAGACGCTGGAAGTAACGGCAATGGCGACAACGCCAATTCTACAGGTACTGTGAACCATTTGGGGGCTAACAATGTAACCATGGATAGTCTTGAATGGTTACGCTCCAAACCTTGTATTGATTTTGTTGGATTTAATGACAATGCTAGCAATATTGTGAACGGGACATACAAACAAAAGTTAAATAAGCTCAACAGTCTTATGTATAAATTCAGAGCGCTTGTCATTGAGAATGAGTATCTCAATGAATGTATTGTGAAGGAAATTGTGCCTAAAGGCCTAAGGGTCTTTAAATTTCCAAATAATGTTATGATTGGTTCAAATTACCACAAAGAATTGATCAGTGTTTTTAATAAATGTGGTTTAGATATGCTTAAGTTAATTGTAAAAGAAAATGTAAGAATTTTAGATGTCATGCATAGAGATATTGAATTGTTGGACCAATGCATCCGTAGGGATTTAATGTTTGGTGTATATGAAGAGAAATGTAAATATCTCAATATTAGAAAAAATGTTGAACAGAGGTGTAATGACCTCATTCAGAGAAAAATTAAGAAATTGGAAAGAGATGTACATGAATACAATACCCACAATAGTTATCCCAAACCTCAGGGGTCTTACAAAAGTTATGGTAATGCATTTTTAGATACTAATAATGAGACAGAGGAAGTGGGGGCTATGGGATATAATGAATATAATGAACATGATGAAAATTTTGGAGAAAATGATAAGGAATATGATGAAGCTTTCCCTCCTTTACGAAGGTCTGAGCGTCTTATCAAGAAACATGGACCACAGAATGTGAATTTTCAGTGGAGGGGAGGCAGAAGGGGGAGGGGGAAATATTATTGAGCCCTGACCCGGATCTCCCGACAAACAATAAGGTTAGATCATCTGTTCAGGTTTGCAACACTAGGGACAATTTTAGCATTTATAATTTCAGTAATGTAATAATAGAAAAAGAACATTTTTCATTGTTTTCTAAGGGCTTAAAGTTTATACCTAACAACAATGGAGATATGACCAAAAGCCTGTTAGATATAAAACTTTTTTTAAGAAAGGTGAATTTTAAGGTGATGTGGCCAGGTTCGAATAATATAAGAAATGAGGGAGACGGTGGGGTTTTAAAGAAAAAAAGTACATATAACCCACCGTTACACCCGCAGATAAAAAATTTGGAAAAAGTGGTTGAAAAAGAAGTAAGAGAAAAGTGTAATTCAATAAAGTCTGGTGATAATTTGACAAAAAAAGAGAGGGACTTATTGTATGAAATTAGAAACAATAAAGAAATAAGAATAATGAAGCCCGACAAAGGTGGGGGTATCATTTTTATGGACTGTATCCTTTATGATAGCAAAATGTACACCCACTTATGGGATGGGAATAGATACAGGATAGTGTCTAGAAATGAAATTAATATATCCTATCATAAAATAGATACGGCCCTACATGATATGGAACAAGAAGGTTTGATAAGCCATGTCAGTTATGGGTTTTTAAAAGTGGATAAACCAAAGGTACCAGTTATCTTTGGGATACCAAAGATCCACAAAAACCCTATGGATCCACCACTGAGGCCCATAGTGTCAGCTGAAGGCTCGAAAACAGAGACTCTAGCTAAATATGTGGACAAAAAGTTAAAACCTATATGGATGGAAAGACCTAATATCTTAAAAGATTCATGGGCATTATTAAATGATTTAAACAGTTGTGAATGGCAAGATAATGTCGTGTTTTTAATTATCGACATAGTGGATTTATTTTCCTCTATACCCCATGGGGAAGGAAAGAATATGCTGGAGGAAATAGTGTTTGATTATGGACACTTGGGCCAGAATGACAAGTTAGCATGTTTGTGGCTTATGGATTTGGTTTTAAACAATAATTTCATCTACTTTAAAGGTGAATTCTTCCAGCAGATCCAAGGGGTGGCTATGGGGGCAGCTTGTGCCCCTACTTATGCTAACCTCATCCTAGCATTCTGGGAAGAAAAATACGTCCTGAACTCCATTTATAACAAATGTTGGACAATGTATAGGAGATTTTTGGACGATATAGTTATTATTTGGAATGCTGGAAGGGATCAGCTAGATGACTTTATGGAATACCTTAAATCAACCACTAACTTTTTACAATTTACATATAATGTGTCAGAACATAGTTTAATATATTTAGACATTGAGTTTTATAAAGGGGAAGGAAAATTTGAATCCAAAGTATATAGGAAACCGACATATTGTAATTCCTACCTACATTACACTAGTGCGCATCCGAAACATTGCAAGAAAAGCATTGTTAAAGGACAATTTGTAAGGGGTAGCCGTATGACAAGTTCAGAACAGGACTTTAAAGATGAATGCGATTTATTGGAAAAAATGTTCTGGGAAAGAGGCTACCCCGAAGATTTTGTGGAGAAAATAAAAATAGAGGTAATAGAAGGAAGGAAGGACAGGTTTCAGCCTATATACAAAGGGTTTGAAGGTGGGGTTATGAACAAACCCACTTCTGATATTGGTCAAAATAGTAATAAAAATGACACTGATTTGTATCCCCAAACACTTGTGTTAGAATATAACAATATAAACAGTGGTATAAGTAAAATATTTTTCAAAGAATGGGACAAATTTGTAACTTTATCTGACATAGAAAATATATCAAGTATTTCTAGAAAAATAATTTATAGAAATTCAAGGAATATGGGAAACATTTTGGAAGGAAAAAAGAACAAGGTTATCAATAATAAAAATAATAAAAAGGGTACATATAAGTGCGGACACTGTGCCCAATGTAGTTATATATCCAATGAGGATGGGTACTATATTCAAAGTAGAAATAAAATGGTATATAGTACAGGATATTTTAATTGTGAAACTAGGGGCATAGTTTACCTTGCTTATTGTGAGAAATGTGGCTCTTTCTATATTGGTAAATCAGAAAGAGCCCTAAAAAAACGGATTTATGAACATGTTTATGAGATCTCAGTGAAGAAAGAGAGTAATGCCCTATATAAACATAGCAAACTATGTAAAGAATACAAATTTAAATTTCTAATAGTTGAACATATTCCAATAGATATTAGAGGGGGCCCCTGGGAGACCAGGATAGAATATAGAGAGCTATGGTGGCAAGTGGCATTAAATGCAGATAAATGGCCTGGATTAAACGATAGCATCTCTATATTACCATTGTTAAAACTGAGAGCAGCCAAGTTATGAGAAAAATATATATGGCTTATACCTGGTTTAGCCACCAGAGGTCACCATTACATTCTTTTTGGTATATGAATTGTATGTTTAAAATATTTTAAAAGAAATTTACTAGTCTGTTTATAATAATATTTATTTATATTCATGAATTTATAATGTTCTTTCACATTGATATATAATTTATGTAGTTCCTGACTTGTTGGATGAACAAAGGGATGTTTTTAAAAAACAGTTTTTAAAAAATAGTTTTTAATATATTTATATAATGTGCTTATTTATATTTATATTTATTATTATTATTATATTCCTAGTGGTTGCATAATGTGTTTTTAAAATTCATACATTCATTCTATATATATTTAGTATCTATATGCATTGATTTTCTCATATACATTATATGCACTTTATATGCACTTTGTTTAATGATGAAACATTATCATGGATAATGGACATTGGGGTGCTTTAAACATTAATTTGATGTAATTGAAAGATTAATTAATTAATTGGTATGACTATAAGAGGGTGTTGGAAGTGATGCATTGTGTTATCTGATGAAGTCTATGTGTGACGAAAACGCAGTTCTATTAAAGCGTTCATGGTTATATTTTATTCTGTTGGTGAATAAAAGATAGTTTTCAAGTCTGTCGATGCAAGTCTGGTCTCTGGAAGTGGTGAGAGTTACCATCCGTGTATGCTGTCTTGGTAGAGAGTTCCTGGTTATTTTGGCAGTTCCTGTGGTCGTGGTTATTAGCTGGAAAGTAACAACTCCAGCCTACCCATGTTAATATGCAAATGATCCCGCCCCTGGCCAGTTCTGGCACAGCAAAGTAACCTCACTTTACTGCCCCTGAACCTCGCTACTTCTTCTCCTACCTCAACACTATACCCCATTCCAGTATTGTCACCTCTAAATAATCCTGACACATTCTTCTTCTTCCAACACTTACTAACAGAATGCTGAACCAGACAGTAAGTACAAACATCCAGAAACCTACACAGGATCCAAGTACATTTCCCTGCATTAAATGTCCAACAAGCTTTACTCCTTCTCTCTAGCCCTTCCATCACCTCCTTAACTGGACCTTCTGGTCTATTCAGCATAATCCCTATTCAAGTATCTGGATGTTTATTCTCCCACACCAGTCTTAACCACCTCCTTCAGCTTACAAAAACACTGATCATACCAAGCCAAAGAGTTTCCACCACAAAGCCTCAGTGCCTCCCTAATCATTAGGAAATAGGAAAGCTAAAGCAGGACTTGCTGTGGCTCTTTCTCCACCACAATGTCCATAAAATAAAAAAAATCCAGTACCCAGTTATCCCACATCCTTGTTTGGTACCTGTCCATGACCCTCTTCCCCCATGCTAACCTGAGATCATTAACAACCAGAACCTCTGACTATGCAACTCCTTGAACCCCCATAGGCATCAATGAGATCAAAAACCTCTAGAAAATCCCTGTGTCAAATCTTCTGTTTCAACACTAACACTTGTGGAATATATGCAGTAATAAAAACTGATCTGCTACCTACCCCATCACTGAAAATAATGCTGACCCAAACACAGACTTACCTCTGCCCCAGACCTCTCATATACAACACCTCCATCCCAGGTAAGAAAGGAAAGTCCCTATCCCCCATCAGATGACCCTCTGCCACACACAGACCTAAATCACCATGAAATGCAGTATGATCTTTACCTAACAGCACGACAGGACTTCTCCTTAAACAAACTCTGCAAACTACGTTTGCCACCTCCACTCAAATCATGCAATAAAGTAAGCAGATTTGCATTGGACATTATAGAAGCTCTCTCCCCTTAATCCACAGAAACAACTTGCTCATTACTTGTCTGTTGCTGTTGCTCCAACAGTGGATGGACTACTTGCCCTTGTGACTTCCTTCTCCTTTTGGCTCCATGTCCTGAGGCCTCCATCACTGGCTACTCCACCCGAGCACAACTCTTTCATCTGCCTCCTGCAAACTCAGCCTGGATGGCCTCCTGCAGTGCCTGGCCTTGTGTCTGCACTCTATGAAAATGAATTCTGAGCAGGTGACACTAGCTCCTGCCACATCTGAGCAAGATCTTCCTCCAGTGCCATCCTAAAACAAAAGAAAAGCACACCAATGCAATCATAACACATATAAATCACTCCCTTTATTATTTTTATCATTTTATTTTTTAAATCCTGTAATTAATCCCACTAACCCTGGATTAATCTCAAGACTGTCTACTTACCACCCACCTTAACCCAACAACTAACCCTATAATCAAAATCAAGATTCCACCATGACACTAGTCCCATAATTTACCCAAACAACTCTCAGCAAAATAAAACATCAACTGTACTAGACACCATGGCTGTCCACCCCCCCCCCACTCACTGTAACATGAAAGATTCTCTACACAGCTCAAACATATCTCCCAATTATCTTAACTTACTCAGTTGCTCTGACTTGTCTTGGTATATTTTTTATCTATTATAATTATTTTTTCATAATTTTCAGCCCATTCCCCAATATTGTATAGCACACCTATCTGCCCCTCCTGTCCTTGCTTTTAACTAAAAGTTAGCTCTGTCCCTCTGAATCCCAACAAAAACTTCTGCCCTGTGGCAAGAACTGGGGAATTACAAGCAATAATGACACTGAGCAGAGTGGTAAACTTCTTTTACTGCAGAAACTGTACATTAATACACATTCTCTTACTCTGTCAATATCTCAAAATAAAATTAATCTTTTCCCATCTGCCTTTATGGACCCATCATTAATTCTCAATAAGTTACTGCACAGTCGACCATGTGTAACTCCCAAAATAATATTCTTAGGAAGCAACCCTAACTCTCAATCAAGGCACCATACCACCCACACTGTTGTGCTCTATGCCACCATGCAGTTTATTTCTTAAATTTCACCCAGTGCCCTTCCATATCTTTCATAATTATTGGGCTTCATTTTAATCTTACTTTGTGTAATTTTTTTAAATTTAACCCCTAAATTACTAAAAATGGGCCATAAGCAAACTGCAAAACTATTCTGTTGCCATGATAACTAAATTGAGCCTCAGTGACATCACATGCATTACACTAATGTGACAGCAAAATGCTCCACAATCCCTTTTATACCCCATGAGGCTTACCTGACAGCAATGAGCAGAAAACAATTTTACCTCACTTTGTTTAATATTTAACTTTAAAAACATTTTCAAATCAAACATTAAACATTAACGGACTACTATCCAGCAAAGTCTGTAACTTTACCCTGCTATACAAAAACCTACTACCCACATTCTTTTAAGAAAAACAAAATATGCTGTGAAACCTAAAACCTATGCAGTAATAGCAGCCTCACTGCCAATATCCCCTTCTAAATAAAATAAACAAATCTGTACTACTACCTAACACCTGAAACTCTCAAAATACCAACGACATCACAACTCCCCTTCTGATGAACTACCAAAAAAAAAAATCCTCTCAAAAGAACTATCTGCCTAACAATCATTTATTTATTTTATTTATTTGACATTTGTTGGCTGGCTAATCTGACTGGGTCAAAGCCCTTTTTCAGCAGAAGCCGGGGACTTACAAGAATCTCTACTGAAATACCTACCCTTACCTAAAACTAAAAGACACAATGTACCTCATACCAACAGAAAAATGCTTGAGACATAAATACTTTCTGTCCCAGCTAATCACCTAGGACACTACACTGTTCAATACAAATGAACCTGCCCTATATTCCAACCCCATTTCCATCCACTTCCTTCATAATCCATGACTCTAATTCTCCTTCCTACCATTACTGACCTATCCTATCCTTATCGGTACCATCCTCCCTCCTCCCCTTCCCTCCTTCGTAATTTTAACCCATTGGCCCAACAACAAACCTGTCTGCTAGGCAAACTACCCTTAACATTAATCAGAAACTAGGACTGTTCTACAAAGCAGTTTCATCGCGGCCTTCTAAATTACACCCTCACCCACCCAACCAGCAGTATCATTATCTATAAACATATGATATTCAGTTGAGGTTATCTAATCAAGTCTATCTATGTTGACGCTTGAATGCCAAACTCCATTATGAATATTATGCCCATTGTATAATCCTGGCCTGAGAATGACATGGCAGTCCTCTAATTATTATGCCATAATATTTCTTAGTGTTCCAGAATGTCACTTTGAAGTGCTCCTCCTTTGGTTCAAATTCAAAGAACTAAGGAAATATAATAAGAGTAGATTACAATCATGTGCACTTTTTGCAAATATAGAAAACTCATTATAGTTTGATTCTATTTCCAGGCACCTAACACCTTACTTATTCAAGTACAGGAGATACTGCTTTTATTTTCTACCTGCTTTCACTTCCCCACACTATTCCTTTTAGAGACTTCACCATTACATGACAAATCAAATGCATGCACATAGACTAACAGATTTTTTTTTTCTTATCTAGACTATGAACAACTGAACTCTATCCCTAACAGACCAAACAAAACTTAAGGGTATAACTCATTGTTAAAGTGACTCTTTACAAACCACATATATGGTATTATCAATCTCTCTCTCTGTATGACCTCATCCTTCACTGGACTCTGCAAAAAAGTATCACATTTACAGACAACAGATAAAGCTTATTGTCTTCAAGTCATTCTTACTCATCTGAAGAACCCTCATTATTTTGATGATTTATGTACTTGCCTTCAGTAATTAGAGTCCAGTGTAAATATTGCCCCACACCTTCTATTTAATTGTCTTCTACCTCATCAGATAAGAACTTCACAAAAAGAAAGTTGGTTGGGAGGGTGGCCTAATGGTTAAGGTGTTTGCCTTACAAACACAAGGTAGAGGGTTTGAGTCTCACAAGAGATAATTGGCTAGGCTTGCAAAGCAGTTAGCTTACTACTAACCTATGAACCTATAAGCAATGCTGGCACAGTGGTCATGAAAACACCTACCGACTACTTTAGAAATAAAAAAATTGATAAGTGATGGAAATAACTTGGTCAAAACGTAACCAAAAACAGATTGTCTAGATCATCACACACACTATTAAATGAGGAGCTCTTGACTACCCTCAGTGACATCAAGTTGTTCTAGAAAAATGAAATTAACAATTGAGTAGGAAAACACAAGTCACCAGTCTTGTTGATTTACTGATCCTGAATTTTCACCTTAGGAGAGTGTATTCAGTTTCATTCTTCTTCTTCATATAATACTTTTTTTTCCCATTAAAGCCAGTGGAATTTAGTTTCCCATTTGTTTCCATCAGGTTTCTAAAAACTTGTAAATCATATTTCCCTTAGAGCTGATGGCTGTAACCCACATTCTTAAAATCATAGAAAGTGTTTATTTCAGTAGAGTTGCTCTACATACACAACCTTACCCTAACATCATGAGAACATCAAGAAATCAGGATATCAACAATAATTGCATGCGTTCCTAAATAAAAAACACTGCTTGAATCCAAAATTATAGTCATGTCTCCCTTTTATATCCCATTTACAATATTAAAGAAACTTACTTAGTCCCATGTAAAGACTGCTTTAGCTGCAGTAAGTTATTCTGTCCAGAGAAACATAGGCTTGGAGATAGGCACACCACTAGCATAGCTCTTTCCACACTTATAATCTCAACAGAAATCCTGATATTGGGAGACTCATTGGTACATTTACTTAACATTTCATCATTTGAACCTCAGGTAGCTCCATTCTTATCATTTTGTTAACCTCACTTGCACTTGGTTTCAAGCTTATCTCTACTAAAAAGGTAAAGAATCATGGTAGCTTCCCTTTTCCTTCGGGTATCTGTTTATATCCCCTCTAGCTAGAAAACACGTGCATATGCATGCTGCTTTTCAATAAATTGAACCTAATTTATTTGTTTCCTGCAGAGTTTTCTATTTTTATATTGTTAACATTCTAGGAGTATCCCAGTGTTCCATGCACTGGCCTCTCCTTCCTTTCTTTTTCTCTTTAACTATTACAGTCTGAATCAAAAAGGTTTGCTGCACAAAAAAGATACTGTTATTGTATAGTTAAATCAAAACCCTCAGGACAGCTGCAAATGACCTAATGCAGATGTAGTGACAGCAGCCTGATTCTCTTCTCAACGGCTGTTGCTAAACTATGAAACAAACAAAAAATCATACTATAAGTATCTTAGCAAGGTAATTCTAAAATGGTACATTCAAGCTTCAGATCATTGTTTTTAAAGTAATACAAACTTCTATCAAGTACCTGAAGATGTGCCCTAGGATGCAGTAAAATCAATGTGGCCTCCATGTAGAGCCTACATGAAATGTACTGGTGTATACGGCCATGGATCCCCCTTGGCAGCGGACCATGCATATTAATTATGGAGCACTGCCGAGGGAGATCACAGTAACATGGATATTGAATCCATGAATCCAGGTATCAGGTATCACCCATAATAACTCTAACCAAATTGCTGATGCCTTCAACAACTCCTTTACTGAAGCCATACAAACTCTAGCTAATACACTACCACCTATTAGCACTAGCCCATTATTTACCACAGATAGCCCAGTTCCTACCTTTCATCTACAACCAGTATCTACATCCCTCATTTGCACCCTCCTTCAAAAACCCAAATCTTGTACCCCTTCTGTTGACTGTCTACCAGCCGAATACCTGCAAATTGCAGCTAAAGCCATTGCCTATCCCATTTCCTTTCTTATAAATAGAACCATTACAGAAAGCACAATCCCTTCCATATGGAAAGTCTCCCACATCATCCCTTTACATAAAGTGGTACATCTACTGAGATTTCCAACTTTCGACCAATTGCCTTACTCTCTCCAATAGATAAAATAATGGAAAAATGCATCCACTGACAACTACTTAACCACCTTTTCCATAATAATTTACTTGCTAACTGCCAGTATGGCTTTAGGCCATTCCATAGTACAACTACCGCCCTGCTATCTTTTACTGACTGTATAAACAAAAATTGTAACAATAACTCTCTTTCCTCTGCACTGTTCATTGACCATTAAAAAGCCTTCGACATGGTTAACCATCACCAACTTATTGATGTACTAAAAGCCCTATCACTTGACCCACAGGCATTACTTTGGTATAAATCATATTTAGAAAACAGCAAGCTGTGCTCTGGGATAATGATCTTTCTACACCCCTCACTGTTAACATTGGAGTACCTCAGGGCTCTATTTTAGGCCCTCTTCTTTTTTCAATTTTTATTAGTGATCTAAATACCAAAATTCCTCAAGCCACCTGTATACAATATACAGATGATTCAACTTTAATATGTTCGGCCAAGCCCATAACCACTCTCCAGTCCCTCACTCAAACAGTATTTAATATTGTTGAAAATTGGCTCATGCAACATTGCCTCCTCCTAAACCCCCCAAAAAACAAAATTATTGCTTTGTGCTCCTACCCAAAAGTCACCACAAATTCACTTCACAGTAAACTCTAACAATGGAACTAGCATATCCCCTGACACTTCAACCTGACTCCTGGGTATTACAATAGACCACAACCTTAGCTACGATGATCATATTAATAATACCATAAAATCTGTCAACAAAAAACTAGGCTCCCTTTTTAGAATCAAACCCTTCCTTACACCATTAGCCAGAACCACTACTGCCGAGACCCACTTTATTTCTACCCTGTTGTATGCCTCTGCCCTATATAACAATCTATCTAAAAACAACCTTAACAAACTTGCACCTAGCTATAATAACATAGCCAGATTTTCCACTGGTGCCCCCTTTAGAACCCACCACTGTCACAACCTCAAACAATTGGGATGGTTAGAACTGCAGAACCAACTACTTTGTCAACAACTTGATATCACCCAAAAGATTCTTTACCACCCTAATAATGCCCCAGTCCTCACTAATCTAATTACCCCATACAAAAATCTTGCAACTCTATGCTCAGCTAATAAGTTTCTAGTTTCCACTATTAAATCTAACAACAAGTCTGGGGATTCACTTTTCACTAATACAGTGGGTAAAACCTGGAACCATCTTCCAAGTGAACTCTCAACTCTCTCTTCTGCACTACTTTTAAAAAATATCTTAAAGAATATCTTAAAATACATTGGCTTTGTCCCTGCTCTAACCCTGACTAATGTCTAACTTCCTCTTATTCATCTTTTAATTATCTACTCTTCTATTCTATGATCCCTACCTGTATTGACTAGTATGTTAACCTCAAACTAGTATTTAATAAGATTTCCTCTGTAATACTCCATAATAGATTTTCTCTTACTCTACAAGTGAAAAAAATACTCTATAAGAGTTTTCTCTTACTCTAAAAGTGAACTTTATATGTTTTGGTTTGTAAATGTATGTTCTCTGTATTAGATCTTAGCTTAAGCCTACTAAATAGACTCTGTACAAGTTTTTCATATGTACAATCTAAACTCTACACAATGTACTTCAATTCATGTTACTCTTGCATATATTTGTATGTTATGCCTCTGCCTGCTTGGAGTTTTTCTCCCCGGGCCTCTAATGAAAATTGACATATATCCAGTTAGACTAGCCCGGTCAACAAATGTAAAATAAAATAAAATAAAAAAAAATGTAAGCAGTAATGTAGAGGCTGTCCCATAGTTGTGTATTGTCCAGGAAATTCCTGGACAGATGTCATGCACAGGATAAGAATCCTTGTAATGTACCCTGCTAGTGTAGAAATAAGTGTAAATTTTAATAAATTGGGTTTTTTTTTGTTCTTTTTAATGCCTGTTTGCATGGCACGGCATGGAGCACAGCATTGCTGAGATGTGCTTACACATACACAGCTGACACCTGCCAAACATCTAAAAATAGAGACCAGCTGTAATTAATTATTTAATTTACTTTCTATTAATGCGGTTTGCAAGGCGCGGAGCACTGCAGTGCCAAGCTGTGCTTACACATACACAGGTGACATATACCAGACATCTAAAAACAGAAACCAGATGTAATTAATTTTTTAAATTTTTGTCTAGGTTTTTTAATTTTATTTTTTTGAATGGCAGTTTGCGCAGAGTGGCAAAGTGCTTAGCAATGTTAACAGGCAGGTTAGTAGTGTATGTGAAGTTATGCTAGTTGTCTCACTATCCAAGCAGCTAAATAGGTAGAGTCATGCCTTAAAGTCTAGGAAGTCCCAGGTGTGAGTCCTGAGCAGTCATACCTTTTTGTGTTTATTGCTGTGAAAACATGTGAGGTGACCTAAAGGGAGGTTTCATTCTAAAACAAAATTGTTACATTTGGAAAAGCTGTGCGATGCTAAGAACTGCTTAAACATGGTCAATGGCTATTCCTGTCTGCGTGTTGCTAAGCTCTGCTAAATCACAGTTGTGTGAGTTTATGCAATGGTCAGCTCCACTAAGCTGGTTTCCACGATGCAAAGCAATGCATGGATTTTTTTGAATATTACACTATGACTTTTAATGGTAAGAAAGCAGCCTATATTAAGGCCAATAGGTAGAAATTTACAGCATTCATTGTAGTCCATAGTAAATGGTCACTTTGCCAGGCGGTGTTGGTGAGGTAGTGTGCTTTTGGATGCAAAGGTGGGGTGTGCAGGAGTCCAGAGTGTTTGTTGGACTCCTGGTCCAGGACTATGAACCCCAGCTGTTGCAGGGTGATCACCAGGACTCAGAATGTAAAGTTGAAGCCTGGGATCAGTTGGCCAGGGATATTACCAGTGCTACTGGTATCCCTCACACTGATGAGTAGTGTCGTCACCACTATGACAACCTGAAGTGAAGGAAGAGGAGAACCTTGGACACCTGGATCCAAGAGCCTAGGGTTCGGTATGTCCCACAGATATGTGAGTATGTTTGCTACTACTTTACTAATATACAAGCTGAATTTATGCAAAACTTGTATGCATAATGGTCTGCTTCTCTTCAACAGCTGCAGCTGAACGGGCTCACAATGTCCAGTCTCATGCAGGGTGCCTGGCCAGGATGCACCATGACTGTGGTAAATACAGATAATTTTTGATAATTGTAGTGTAATTAAGAAATAACCGATGACATTGGTATAGTATATTGAAAATGTACCCACTGTTGGTGTGGTTTAATCATGAGGGCTTCGCCCTTGTGATTAAATAAAGCCAATCATGGGTAAATCTTCAATGTACCACAACCACAGTGTCGGTTATTGCTATTATACAATGACTTTATTTAAGAAAAAAATACTGTTCTTAATTAATGCCTTTGTATAATGCCTCGTCTCCGTGGTGCCCTTCCATGTTTTGTGGTATCCTGGGGCTTTGTCTGATATACTGTGCATGCCTATGGGACTTGTGTTCTCAGGCTTACACAGTACATCAGTGCTGCACAAAGGAAGCAACAGAGAAAGGAAGATCTCTGTTGCGTTTTTTTTTTAACTTTATTGAAAACTACAAAAAAAAAGAAACCGGGAGACTTTTAATGTTTGAGAGAGCTGGGACAGACAAAATAAAAGATAAGCATGTAAGTGTCTATAGTTTTGCAGAATGTACATGATTATCCTTTTATGTTTGTCTGTACCATCTTCCTCATTTGTTTGAGGTCTTCTGTTTTGTTATTTTGTTAAAAAAAAGAAAGAATAGTAAAATATTATGAGATATACTAATGAAAAAAAGTCCAGGAGACCGGACCTTTTTCCGTTGGTATGTTCTCAGATTTATAATGGGCACGTTTGTTGGGCTGACCAATCAGCATGCTTATTTTTGAATATTAATGGCCAGTCATTGTATAATAAACAATAAACTATACTAATAACAATAAACAATAAGGTTTAAAGTAGGATTATACTTTGATAGGTAATGTGTGCAAATAAATGCAGTAGGGCTGTATTCACTGCATGGCTGGTCTAATGTGACTCCAGTCAACTGTACAAATTAAATTAATAAAGAATGCAGAAGTAATTGCCTGAGAAATGTATTGCACAACCCACAGTATGATTCAGGGCTGTCATTAAGCCAGTTTGAGTCAAATAGCACTCTCTATTCCTCCCACTTCAAGAACAATGTATATGGGTAAGGTAGCCCACATTCTGGGCAGATATCATGTGCATAATTTGCAGATTCTAAGGCTCAATAACAATAAAGTGTAAAGCAAGATTGTGCTTTGATAAGTAATGTGTAGAAATAACTGCAGTAGGGCTGTATTCACTGCATGTGTGTTCAAATGTGACTCCAGTCAATTGTACAAATAAAATCAATAAGGAATACAGAAGTAATTGCCCGATAAATGTATTGTATAACCCACAGTATGGTTCATGGCTGTCTTCAAGCCAGTTTGAGTCAAATAACACTCTCTATTCCAGCCACTCCAGGAACAAGGTATATGGGCAAGATAGCCATGTTCTGGGCGGATGTCATGTGTATAAATAAAATATAAAGCAGGATTGTATTTTGATAAGTAATGTGTTCAAATAACTGCAGTAGGGATATATTCATTGCATGTGATTCCTAATCTGACTGCAGTCAATTGTTACATTAAGTGCACATATTCCCTGGAGTCACAGCTTTTGGGTTCTACTCCCATGCCAGCCAACTAAGACATGAGCAGCTGTCTAGTCTGCTTAATGTACACAAACATACCTCTCAACTGTCACAATTTTTCATAATGTAATGACAACTGCCCAATCTGTCTGGCCCTTGATTAGCAGTTAAATGATTACCTGGAATGCAATGTATTTGCAAATCCATTTGCAGAACACCTTGGTAGTAATGTACAACCATAGTATGTGAAACAGTTCCGTGTAGTTATGTACCTGTATCTTTTAGTGCTTGACCCATATTGTCCCATGATAACAGATTGAGAGGTATGTATGTGCAACATCATCCATAGATAATCAGAGTCACTGTACTCAAAATTGACACTGCACACCTGTAGAAGTATGTATTAGTAGTCTATGTAGTAATATATGCGGGTTCACTAATTGTATGTTTCTCTCTCTCTCTCTCTCCACTCATCTTCTTTAATTAATTAATGTTATTTATTATTATGATTTAATATCATTATATTCTGTTAAACTGACACTTATGTTGGCCTTATGAGTTATTTCATACTGGTTTGTTGTTAACATACTTGTGTTCCACATAATATACCTGAATATGTATTTGGATTAATCAGTATTATGTTCCATTATGTTAATACTAACATTGATTTGGTTATAACTAATCTTAATTTATGTGTATATCTAATTTACTATGCAAGACAAGGTAGGCCGGTTCCAGGTGATCCACCTACCTTGGCTCCTCTGACCGTGGCACTGGGTCCCAGTACATCTGGGCTGCAGCCTGGTGGTGCCCCCTATGCTGCCCCTGCACTACCTGCAGCATTGGTAGTGCTGCCCCATGGGCTGGGCCCCACTCTGGGAGCAGTGGTGTAGGGGGTGATTTTGTCACCCATGATGAAGTTTCAGGTTTGGTGCACAGGTTGCTCTTTCAAACGTTTAGAAGTCACCTGCACCATATGGCAGGCATGCTCACCACCTTGGTGGGGCAGCCTCAACCCAGACACCAGCCTATACCACTGCCATCACAGGGGCAGTGATGGAGCAGTTCCAATAGTCTCATGGGTGGGAACTTGAGTCACACTGATACCTTGTGAATGCACCTGTGACTGGGATTCCACATGTTCCCCATCCAAGGTGTTCACTCTCCTCTTGTGTCAAACACCAACCCTGTCTGCTGTCTTGTCTGTCTGCTAAAGCTTCCACACCTACTCAACTCACCTCCACCACACATACCTATGTCCCTTCCCCAACATTCCACTCTCACCTTAAAAAAAATGGGCACCTGTCCCACAAAAAAGTGATTGTCCCATACATAGCTCTCCATGTCATACATATATCCACTGGACACACGTAATTTGGTCTAATTGGCTTGACAACATAGTTATGTTGTCCTCACCCCTCTCTCTGGTGGTGACAGTCCAAATTCATCTATAATTTCTGTTAAAGTGCACAGTTGTTGCTGTCCAAGAAATTGATAGCTGTGGTTCTTTCCTGCACATTTCCTGCACATACCTACCTACACAGGAGGATCATAGGATCATAAGAGGTTACATGGCTAATGGCCCTGGGGCCCTTACAAGCCTAGCCAAGAGTTTATCCCCAAAAATGAAACCTCAGTCAGCACCTGTTGCCCCTATCAATGAGGGACAAAGGTGGAACCCGGGACAATTTTGTGACTTCCCATCCACTCATCAAGGTTGTGCTTGAAGAAGGTCAGTGAGGTACTCTGATATGTATGGGAAGTCTATTCCAGAGATGGGGCAGCCTCTGGGAGGAAACCTGTCTCCCCAGCAGGTTTTGTTGATGTTGCATATTAGACTTAGGCCTATCAAGCAAGTAATGCGTGAGGAGTTAGACTTACGGATATGGAGCATCTCTAATAGGGCAGGGTCTGATATTGCCTTGTAGGAGAGACACAGATCACCTCTGAGAAATCTGTATGATATTGAGTAAAGTGATAGTGATTTCAGCCTGTCCGCATAGGACAGGTGTTGGAGGTCATGCATTCTCTTTGTGAGGTATTTATGTGGCCTTTCCAGTTGGTGCAGGTGTTTAAAGAGGTACATACCAAACAGGGGGGTTACTCAATTATGGGTCTAATAAGGGAGGAGTACAGAGAGGTAATAACCTCCTTTTTTCTTGATGCAATCCCTTTACTTATGAAATGAACCAAGTAAATGGCTTTTCTGACCCCTGCCGCCACATGACAGTCGAACGTGAGATTGTTGTTAACCTGAGTAACTAGGTCTCTCACCACAGGTTGTGTGCTTAGGGAGTTTCCGTTGATATGGTAATCAATAGAGGCCGTGTTTTTGCAGAATGGTATGATAATACTTTTTTTTGCATTTAACTTAAGGCCATGACTTTGGCACCAGTTATTTGTAGCTGTGAGACCCTCTTGTAGTATGTTCATGTCATTTAGGGAGTCAATGACAGCACCCAATTTACAGTCATCTGCAAACTTGGTCAGCCATAGGCCCTTTGTCTTTACCATGACCTCTGAAAAGTAGATGCCAAACAGTAGGGGTCCCAGGACTTTTGACTACATTTTTCCCCCTGCTTGTACCCCATTTCACCACTGTCCTATCTCCCCATTTTTCTTTTCATTAAAGATTTTTTGTGCAAAGTTGCATGATGTGGCTCTTCACTGAACTCAGCTAACTAGAACTATAGTGAATATGTGTTTGAAATGATAATTAACACGTACAAAATGTATACCTGTGCCTTATATCGAACCCAAGAGTAACGCACCTGCAGAGCAGTGCATTTATCTGCCAGGCCATACAGCTGTTAATTAAAACAGGTGGTTTAGGCAAAACAAAATAATTGCATGTTACCATCATTAAACATTTTTAAGCAGAGCTGCACATTGAGCCACATCATACAAAGTTGATGAAAGAGTAATGGAAAAATTGGGAGGATACCTTGGAGCCTGATACAGAACTATACCACTAGAAAGCCAGACACAGTGTAATGGATGCAAGTGAGGTCTCTAATAGCAGGTAAATGAGCACTTTTATCAGCAACATTTAGAAATGCACCTGCTAAAACATTAATGGAAAAATTCATGTTCAACTGGGAATCTGGTGGAGAAATACATCCCTATAAAGCCATGCACATAATAATGGATGTACTTGAGGTATGTCACAGCCTGTATGTGTGCACTTATATCTTGACAAATGCACCTGCTGTAACAGAGACTCAGTAGCTCAGTCTGTTAAATGCTTTGCAAACAGCAATTGTTGTCACACATGATCCAGAGTTCAAATCCAGTGATGATGAATGATTAAATAATACATAACTATAATAAAAATAATGCATAAAGAATAAATGATAAATGCTTCATTTTTCAATGAATGACCGAGTCATCCACTATTTATCCACCCAATGTAATTCAAATGCAATGTCTGCTGTTCAATGATGGCAATCAAAGGCCTGCAGAGAGGAACACAGTTGACGTATCCCAATAGCAACACTATAAAATGTATAGAGTGTCAGGTTGTGCAGTAATATGCATTCACACAGGATTTTAACTTAGGTAATGTAAAGGAGGCTCACTAATATCAGAGTGCAGCACACAATCATTTCTTAATGATATTACAGATTAGCACAGCTGCACAACTAGCATACACATGTGAAGGTCCTGCTAGCAGTAAGTACTACCAGCACACACGTTCCAAATGCATCTCACTACCTGCCCCATGAAACTTTAGTCTTAGGTGGCACCAAAATCAACTGGAACTCTGTCCAAGGTCTAATTCCCACCAACCATATTAACCTGTATAACTTCACCCAACTCATACATTCACCCACCCACACTGATAAGTCTACCAAAAAAGAATCCATTTTAGACTGGATCATCACAAATCAACCCAATACTGCTCATCAGTGTGGTACTTTGCCTGGCTCTCTCAGTGACCACAGCCCCACATTTATCCTAAGACAAAAACTAAAACCCCATAATCAACTCTCCACACTACAAATCTGATTGCATAAAAACTTACCCACAGCTCAATTCATAGAGGCCCTAAAAACCAGTAACTGGTCTCCCATCAAATACCTTCCACTCAACAATGCTGTAGAATACTTTAACAACACATTTCTAAACATCCTAAACCACCTAGCCCCAATCAAAACAATTAAGATATGTAGTAATCGCACCCCTTAGCTACAAAACTCAGCTAGAGCCCTTCTCAGAGACAGGGTTAAAGCATGGAAAACTTGACATCAACACAAGACACCCACAACTAGGCAAAAATACATTGAACTACGTAATAAGGCTCAAAAGCAAATTAGGTGTGACAAATAATACCACTATATCTCCCTACAAAACAAGCATAATTCTAACCCTTGGAAATTCTGGGATGCAGTAAATAACATTCTCCAGCCAGGAAAGACCCACCTCCCCACCCAGTATAGGTGGCTTAAACTCTGACATAGCCACCAGCTTTAACTAATACTTTACAACCTCTATAGTCAAACATATAAGCAGTACAAATGCTCACAACTCACAAAAAATCTCAAAAGCCATCAACAACACCACGCCCTTCTTCCTTGTACCAGTTTTTACCACTGTCATTCAAAAATACCTCTCCAAACTCAAATTGACCACCCTAGCAACCTATTATCTTCCAGCTGAATGCCTTCAAATTGCATCCCAGGCCATAGCTTTCCCCATCTCACTACTTATAAACAGATCCATCAAAGAAAAAACTGTCCCATCCCTGTGGAACACCTCAATCATCATTCCCCTTCACAGAGGTAGCTCCTCTGCTAACCTCAACAATTATCACCCCATTACAATCCCCTCACCCCTATCAAAGATCTTGGAAAGGTGTATTCATCACCACCTCCTCACCTACCTTCTGTCTAGCAATCTCCTCTCCAAATCCCAACACAGATTCTTCCCATTCCACAGTACCACCACCACCCTAATTAACTTCACCAATACCATTAACTCACTCAGGAACGAAGGCAACCTAGTCTCAGCTACCTTCGTAGACTTATCCAAAGCATTTGATACTGTTTCTCATAACAAACTTCTAACCTACCTATATGACCTTAACATCAACAGCCCCTCCCTACTCTGGTTCCAAAGTTACTTAGACAACCGCCAACAGTCTGTCAAATGGCTCGACTCCTTATCCCCCCCTTTCTGTCACACTTGGAGTCCCACAAGGTTCTATTTTAGGCCCTCTCCTCTTCAATATCTTTACAAATCAACTTCACTTAGCAACAACAAAAGCAGATATAGTCCAATATGCTGACGACACAACCCTCATCTGTTCAACCCCAAACATCCAACTCCTCCAGAAAAAAGTCAGAGATTCCTTTTCCGAGATAGAAAACTGACTAAATAAGGCACAACTAATACTCAACCCATGAAAATTCATCTTATGTTATTTCACTAACTAAAGTCGACTGTCCCTAACGTTCCCATTCTCTCAGCTAATAAAATACTAACTTCCCCAATATCAGAAGCCAAACTTCTCAGACTTACAATAGACCCTCGACTAAAATTCAACAAGCACATCTCAACAACCATCTCCAAGGTTTACAGAAAACTAGGCACTCTCTATCACTGCAAAAACTTCCTTACCTCCAAAGCATGCATAGATATTGCCAGAACACACCTCATGTCCACATTACTTTACACACCACCAATACTTACAAGCATAAATAAAACTGTCCTAAACAAACTCTGTACCTGTTACAACAATATTGTTAGGTTCATGACTAATGCCAGATCTCGATCTCATCACTGCTAATCCCTGCAAATTGTACACTGGCTCAAACTCCCCAATCTACTACACTACCAACCAACTTAACCTTGCCCACCAGACATTATACTGTCCAGAGAAAATCCCTGCCCTGTCTGATCTCCTAAAGTTCTACACCTCAAATAGATCCCTAAGACCCAGCAACAAAGCTCTGATTTCTGCTATCCCCTCTAAAAATAGCTCAGGAGATTCCCTCTACCCCAACATAGTTGCCAAAATAACACCCTGCCCCCTGACCTCAGAATGCAAAACCAAATTTTGGTATTCAAAAACCTCCTCAAAGCTTACCTCTACAGTAACCACCTTTGTAAATGCATGCACCCCCCTGAACCCACCCCCAACTACTAAAGCTAACACTATAGCTTTGAGATTCATAAGCTTGGCTAACATTAAATTGATTACTGTACATATTGTATTTATTGCTACAATCTGGCTTACTGTAAATATTGAATATAGCACTAGAACTTGCATATACTTTGTTACAATATCTTCTACTACATTATGTAAGTCTTCCATTTAGATTTCATCTTCCATGTCTTCTATTATGTTACTGTCATTTTTTTTTTCTTTTGTTTTTTATACCTTTGTAACATATCCTTGTGATTTCTGTATTTTGAATGTTTGAATTGCTGAAAATGGTCACCAGTTGTCCAGCCGGATTATCCTGGTAAACAAATGTTAAATAAATAAATACATAAATAAATAATAAAAATAAATAAAAATAATGTAACACATGGCCTGGCAGTTGCCCAAATCATTGACTTAATGGTATATTTATCCTCTGTGTTGTTCAAGAACATAATAAACATGTCATCTATTACTCTGTTAATGATACCTTCGGCTAACATACTTACCTTAGACACATACCTCAAATTCCTGTGGGATGGCTTACCCCATTAAGGCTCTGGCTGTACACCAGAGCTGCCAGTGGTCACACCTTTACTCATAACTGCTGTTGTACTCCACATTCTGTAGCCTCTCTCATTATGCTTATTGCCTGCAGCAATAGCATCAGCTGCAGTCTTTAGCCCACACATAAATGTATATCCTCCCTATACTGAATTAGTATTTCTACCCAATACTTCCACCTCATCTTATGAGAAAGGGGATGGATTCTATAGTGAGGCCTTATATCCTCTTCAATAGTTGCAGGGGATTGCTTGATTACACTGCAAATCAGCTGTGTATGCTTCAGTTAGCATTATTCAGCCAAAGATTAGTTCAGAGGTATCACCTGCTAATGAGGTACACCTTAAAAAGGAAACCCCCTAGTTAGGGGAACCATTGTGTATGATTGTTGTTTTTGCGTCTTTCGGCTTATCCCGGTTAGGGGTCACCACAGCGGAACTCCGGTCCGCTAATGTTTGGTAGTGGATTTTTACGTGCCGAGTTACCAGCCCTGATGCACAACCTTCAACAAAGGCATGCCCATTCATGCATGCCTCCACACAGAAGACGCTCTAGCTGAGAATCGAACGGGACAACGTCTTGCTGTGAGGCGACAACGCTTTGTATGAACTCATTGGCACAAGATATATATATATATATATATATATATATATATATATATATATATATATATATATATATATATACATATATGGATTTGTATGACTTCATTGAAAGACCATTTCACTGAGACCAAATCACCTAAAGTTCATTTCACTGAAAGCTCATTTCACCTAAAACTCATTTCACTGACAAGTAGTACTGTAAGGCAAGTCAAAGGTATATGCCCTTTTCCCCACTGTAGTGCAATCCTGGTGTTAGTATATATAGTTAGGGGGATGGGGGGCACAGCCCCCCACATTGGGGGTGGGAAGCATAGCCCCCCCCACACTTAATTGGGTTTTCTGTTTTCTGGTTTTGTTTTACATTATTTGGTAAAACACAACTAGGTGGAGGGCTACACCCCCCAATTATATTTACTAACACATGATTGCACTACAGTGGGGAAAAGGACATACTCCTTTAACTTGCCTTAGAGTACTACTTGTCAGTGAAATGAGTTTTAGGTGATTTGTTCTCAGTGAAATGGGTGTCAGTGAAATGGTCTTTCAGTGAAGTGATATGAATCCATATATATATATATATATATATATATATATATATATATATATATATATATATATATATATATATATGGCTTCTTTCCAAAGAGGTGCATTGTATTCCAGTAGGTATGTAATCATTTTATAACCAACATGATGCATATGTTGGAATGTAGTTATGAGGAATAGGATTACGTCGGTAAGCATGTCATAGAACTTTACTGATAACATGTTACTGATCTCCACATATGTTACACCTATAGAGGAACTACAGTACAGTAAGCAAACAAACACTATGTGTTAAATAGGGACACAGGTCCCCTGGATACCTCTGCTATCAGTTTGGCACTCTTGGTTGTATATAATTTGGGGGGTACTGCTGTGGAGCACACTACACTGGACTCCTGTCTTGGCTATCTTACCATACATCTGCATCTGTCATGCCACAAACAGTAATATTTAACTATTGCTACTCCATCACTTGCACTCACAACCTTTGTATGTTGTGGATATACCTCTCAACTGTACATATGTTAGCAGATTGTCCAGAGTTTTGCCTCATATATTTTGTCCATTTTTCATAAAATTCAGGTTTTCTGGCAAAGTAGTTGCAAATCATTAAAGACTGCAGTCAGACAATAATTAAGGACATCTAATTCGCAGATTTCATACCCTGCAGATGTGTCATGGTCATGTACAACCTGTTATTCCATCAACCAAGTAAGTTTGTAACACCAATACATAGAAATTGTCCCTATTTTCTGGTATTTGTCCCACTTTTATTTATGGATTTGTCCAGATTTCATGCTCTTAGAAGTTGAGACATATGGTGGGGCACACATTTGAATTTTAGATGTGTAATCAAATAGTGAATACTGATAACTGTCCTATATAGCTATATCTCTACCATCTGCACCCCACATAGCTGATCCTGATGTGTTCTTTTTTTTGTTGTAGATTAGCAATAATGTATAGGCGTCAAGAAGCCTCTTTCACTGAGCCTGAGAATTACATCATTGTGGAGGCCCTGCAGCAACATTATGAGATCCTACTGTCCAGGGGAAGGCCCAACAGACAGGTTTGGGTGTCAGGTTTTATTTTGGGAGGAAAACAAACCAGCTGCAGTTTGAGTCTCAGGCCAGATTGTGACCAACATACCAGTTTTTATAGTAGCAACTGTAAATGTCAGGTATTTTGACGTATACCCTGTTAAAATGTAACATGCAAAACAGTTTACATTACCTCTCCCTCAAATCTTTTCAGAAACAGCAGGAACTGGACAAGGCCATGATCTTGCTCCTGGTAAGCACAACACTGTTTTGTTACACATATATATTTAGTGAAATGTATATGCAAAACTGTCATTTCAGGCCTGATGGCTGGATTGATGTACTGTCTGCGTGACTGCCAACTGCAGAAATAGATTCTGACTGCACACAGTTTACACTCATCGCTATGCCATGTAGGTGTGCCGACAGTGATAGATTTGCAAGCATTGTCAAGATAGTACAGATGCCAGATGTATCAACTGTCAAGGGTTTTTCAAAATGTCCATGCTGGACATCATTTAGGTATTGAGCATGAGATTCTTCTTTACAGAACTTTTATTTGCTGGTAAATACAGGTTTGGGTTAGATTATAATGTCCTCATATCCTACTATTAGAGCTTGGAGGTTAGACAAGTCTGTGATACTGGTAGTGTATACAGCATAACATATATTGTGACATAGTAATGCATAGCATAGTAACTAGAGTATTAATGTAATGCTGTTACATTTTTTTCACAGGTGACCATGGGGCTGGTCTCTGCCCCCTTCACAACCTGATGTCAGAGTCTCTTCAGACTCTGATGAGGATGATGGCCAAAGTGAGGCACAGCTGGGGGTTGCAGGGGCTGAATCTGACACAGAGGTTGACATCCATCTTCTGCTCTCATTGTCACGATACACAGCAAGTATGTCTATGCATACCAAGTCCCCTGTGATCACAGATATTGGACAGTCAGAGGGTGGGACAGGAGACTGTGGCTAATGAGGCTGCAGGGAGTTTTGACACTGGCCATAGCTAAACAGCTTGTGAGGTTGCACCAAGGCAGATTGATAAGGGTGCTCATAGGAGGCCGCTGTCCCTCCACTACTTATTGCAGGTGTCTCATCACATGTCACTCAGCAAATGTTTAGGGCCAGCATGGAGGCACAGGCACATTCTGAATGGTATTCCCCCAGTATGCGCAGGGTTATGGATGCAGCACAGTTTGACATCCATGACTACCTCCACCATGTTGCTGATACACTCAAATAGTTGACTGATGCAGTGGAAAGACATTGGTCCCAGACAGATTACACAGTATCAGTCTTGAAACACACAGTACTGTGATGGAATGTCTGGTTAGAGTTGAGCTTCAATCTTGTGGATGTAGGTCAGCAATTACATCTGCTGAGAGTTGACGTGGCCATGCACAATCACACAGTACAGCCAGCACTCCAGAGAGGAGTGTGCTGTCCACACCAAAACATGGCAGACCATAGGCTCATGTTTCTGGGTATTCCCGTGGAGGACACGTTCCCAGCAGACAGCAGACAGCAGTCACCCTCAGGTAGTAACACAGCATCTGACCATGGGTGTGGCGATGCCAGTGCAACTCCTGGTAGAGCCAGTTCATATGCTCAGAGCAGAGACAATGAACTGTCAGCTCTACCATGCACAGCTTACAGCTGTCCTACATACAGAAACATAGGGCTAGCACTGATCTTGGCTATGTTCATGCACACACTCACAACCCACTGTCAAAATCAGGTCACCTACAGACACACACACCACATCTCCATGCTCCATCTTGCCTGGTTCCCTTCCTGATGCACACACACCACATGCATGTCAACCTGTTGGGCTAGCCTAGGCCTCCTGCACCCCACACAACACCTTGTGCACGTGATGATACCTGTGCCACATCCTTGTCATCTTTCTCATAGATACAGGGAAATAAAGCTATGAGTCCAAAACACAGGGTGCCTATCTATATCACTATGACCTATCAAATATTGTGCCTTTTTGCATGCTACTTGTACTGCTCATTTAACGATATTGCACGATGCCATTTATAATGAACCTAGATTCATATCATGTGGTTATGTTACCATAGATGCTGTAGAAATGGCTTTGTGATCACACAATGAAAGGTGTCTCATAGAAATGTCTACGATTCTCTTTTAGGATTCTGTAGGACACATACTGAATGTCAGCACAGACAAAAATGTCAGCAGAAAGGTAAGTAACTATAGGATCATTGGAGCATGGGTTCATATGTGTTTAATACGCAAACGAGTGCAAGGGCTTCTTGAAGCCTAGTCATGCATCACTAAACTGTGACAAGGGTTGATATACCCTGGAAGAGTGTAAGCAGGGTTTTGGGTGCTGAAACATCCACAGGCCATGGTGTGGAAGATGAACAATATCCACTTTATCTGTGTCCATTCCAGATATTGGTACTGAACCATGTGTGTTTATCCTGTTCCTCATCCAAACGTGTAACTTTCACTTGATTTGCATTAGGACAGAAGTCTACTTCACATGGATGGGGGGCCTGTTACATATAGGGTGTAGTCTCTGAGTTATATACTTGTCTATCCATCATGTCCCATTCATACCATAGACAAGGAGGTGTAGGTCTGGAGAACAGGTAATTCTGGTGCTACTTGTTTTGCGGATAAGCAGGAGGTCCACAGTGGGGTCTGACACCACCCTGTATGGCAGCCATACACCTCCCCTCCAAAGCATGTTGGAAACAGAATATATGGATAGGGCTTTAATGCAGTCTCCATAGGACATGTTACTGCATAGTGGTTTACTGGGAATTTCTGTGCCTGCTACAGTTGATGGATATCCCTGGTTAGTTACATGGCAAATGTGGCATTGCACTCAATGACAGGTCTGATTAATGCTGAATACAGTGGAACAATGACTGCCTTGGATTTATCTGCCCTACCTTGATTTACAGGCTGTGCAACATGGAATGCTTTACTCAGTATTACTGATATGTGTCAGTCAAAGGCTAGATCACTATCGATCTGTTCATAAGTCCCTGACTACTGAGTCAACTGTACGTAGTGTGCTATCAATACAATAGTTACAATGGCTGGATCACTCCCAAAAGGACAGTATTGTGCAATTGGGCATTTACTGTTGGTCCATGGCTCTGACAATAACTGGATATCTGTGTCATCCCCTCCTGGATAACATTTGTGTTAGTGTGGGATGCAATGACAGCTCCTGGCTTCATTGTAGAGGGGGACTCCTCATTGCTAATGTCATGGATCCTGTCAGTCAGCCACTTGGCTATCCACCAGCTGACATACTGGTTTGTCAGCAATGCAATGCCTTCACAGGCCATGATAGGTGGAGTGAATCATGTTTCCCTTATCCGCTGATTTGGTAACCTTATCAAATATGTCCACCAAGTAGGGTAGCCATGACCTGCCCATGACTAAAGCAAACTGTGTCTGGTCTAGTTTTTGTGGGTGTACTACATCTCTATTGATCATCAACCCATGTCTGTAGATGGGGCCGCCTTTGTGCAGAGGGATGACTGTTGCTGTTCTCCATTCCCGAAGCACAATGCCTGTTTGGTGGCTACAATGAAGTACTAAATCCAAAGGTCCTATCCTGAAAGGTCATGTATGCAACTCCTTACTGCAGTTATTTCCATCATGATTTCCAAGGTAAATTTAATCCAAGGTGTCTGAGTCTGTACAGAGCACTGTCAAACACTGTAGGAGAAACTATATGTACACCCTCTAAACCTAAGGATGGAGTATTTAGGCAGGTATTCTGAAGTTAGACACTAATCAAGCAGTGCCTATTGAACTCAATGAATTACCTTGAGACAACTGCTGAAAAGAGTGGAGTACCCTGAATTGCTGCTGCCTGGCTACTACTACTGCAGGGCTCACCATGGCATCACTCTGTTGGGATACAAAGCTCCTATTCTCTGTCTCTCATTAGAAGCAAAACATGACCACCAAGCTCAAGATATGAAGCAGGCCACAGCCTGTTTGTTGATCCACACACTTGTCCCAGATGATGCAAGCATCTGTAGTTTTGTTGTAGGCTTTTCTGGGTAGATGCCTTGATTAAAAACCAGGCCAGTCATTTGAGTTTTGCATGTATTATGACTTGGGTACTGAGCCTCATAGGATTTGACTGGATAATGATGTGATATTTATTAGGAGCACAGCTGTAGCATCACACTATAATGGTGTATGTCAGGTGACATAGATGTCCAAGGTTGATGTGGCAAACTCCACAGTGGCAGTTGTCCATGTTAGGTGGCGGTATCACAGCAAGTCATGCAGCCTGCCCTTCAACAGTGTAATGGTGGTGATCTGCATGACATGGTTGTGAGGCCTACTGCAGAGGAGTAACCATCTTTGGACAATGTAGCTGTTCCTACCACATGACCTACTTATGCGATACTGAACATTTATGTTCCCAGAACACAACACTGTGTCCACATCATTGCATAACCCATCCATTTGCTGTATGGTTGTTTGAAAGGCTTTGTAGATGTGCAAGGCCAAAGTAATGACTGCAGTGTTGAACAAGTGTCCTGTACATGCAAGGACATCTGCATCTTCACTGCAAACATATGATACATATGACAATGAGTAGGTTGCCAACATGCACACCTCACCTCCAACTCCACCCAAACTCACATCACACATACCTACATATGAGTAGCTCCTTAACAGAAACAGACATGCATACCAGACACCTCACAATCACAGACACTAGCATGCTACATATTATACTACCTCTGCTGAACAATACACATATAGATCATGCACCACTGTATCACCACTAAAACCCTTAAGGCAAGATAGTAGATCACACATATTACTCATATATGATTTCATCATGAGACACTTTGATGTCCCACTCACCAGGCTGCATAAGGGGAAGGTCATGGCCAGTTGTATGTGAGGTGCCCTGTTATGCCATATCACACATGCACTCCACTCTGTCAACAGCAGGTACTGTTATGACTGTGTCATAGTTTCTCTTTGTGTGTACTACTTGAGATGTACCTCTCAAGAGTGTATGAAGAGAAAAATGACTGAGCTGGCAGACTATGTGTCTCAGGCAGGTATGCTCTTGGCCTTCAGCTTCATTTTAACCTCACCTGGGATGATGGCTACATGCAAAAGGAACATGACTGACATCATTAATTGGCTTAGCATCTGCTGTCATTTGAAGGGGATCCACTATCTATCACCCTGGTATGACATGATCAACAGACCTTGATGCTTTGTCAGAGACAGTCTTCATCTGTTACCAGTGCAGTTTTGGCTACTGGCCAAGGCTCTCACCACCCCCATAGTGCCCTTTTTATGTGGTGTCCCAGGGACAAAATTCTACTGTGAAAGGCCCATCTACAAACAACCTCAAGGTTATACTGCTACATGATAAGAGTGCCAACATAAGATCCCATTCACTGGGAGCAGACCTCACCTTGGTAGACGAACACATTTGTGCAGTCACAGACACTAGGGCCAGGGCTGTGGACAGCAACACAGACATAGCAGTCAACAAGTCCTTCCACATGTGCAGACCTGAAACTCATGGCATACAAAGTAATGGGGTCAGTGTATCAATAGGTTCATAGGTTCCTAGGTGTGTACTAGGTAAATGGCCCTGGAGCCTTCACAAGCCTAGCCCATAGGATTACGCTGACATCATGTCACCCGACTTTAGATCCCAGTGCCTCTGTCAAGTAGAGCCACTGGAGTGATCCTCGGGGTGAATTTTCTATTTCCCATCCACTCATCAAGATTTCTCTTGAAAATGGCCAGTGAGGTGCTACGCTTGTCATATATGGGAAATATATTCCATAGCATGGGCAGTATTTAGGTTATGAACTTGTCCCTCCAGCTTGTTCTGTTGATTGTGGTAATGAAGTTGCAGTCTCTGGAGCATGTAGTGTGGAGGGATTGGGATTTCTTTACATATAGCATTTCTAACAGAGCTGGGTCAGACATGACTTTGAAAGTCAAGCAGAGATCGCCTCTAAGGAGGCGATATGAGACAGAGAATAGTTGGAGTTGTTTGAGTCTGTCCATATAGGACAAGTGTTTAAGGCCTAAGATCCTCTTTGTGAGGTATTTTTGCGGCCTCTCCAGTTGTTGTCGGTATCTAGTGAGGTTCATGCCAAATGGGGCATTGTACTCGATGATTGACCTAATGAGGGAAGAGTAGAGAGGAGACAATGACCTCTTCCTTCCTGGATGCAAAACCCTTAGTAATGAGATGTGCCACATAGAAGGAGTTTCTGACTACAGTGGCAATGTGGTAGTCAAAAGAGAGGTTGCTGTCAACCTGTGTTCCCAGATCTCTTATGATGCCTTCTGTGTTCAGTGGACTACCATTGATGTGGTAATTCATGGGAACCGGGTTTTTCCCAAAGGGGATGACGACACATTTTTTTGGCATTGAGCTTAAGGTCATGGTTCTGACACCAGTTGTTGGTCTCATTGAAACTTTTCTGTAGGATTTCAACATCACTTGGGGAGTTAATAATAGCTCCCAACTTGCAATCATTTGCAAACTTTGTCAGCCAGAATCCCTTCATGTTGGCCTGGACTTCAGAGAAGTAGATACCAAACCGGAGAGGACCCAGGACCGAACCCTATGGGACTCTACTCATGACTGGTTAGCAGCCTGACTTGGAATCAGCTTCTTTCACACTGTGGGTTCTATCTGTGAGCCAGTTTGCAACCCACCTAGTGATACAGGGGTTGATGTATATCTTAGTAAGTTTTTCTATGATTCCTGAGTGGGGAATGGTATCAAAGGCCTTGGCCAGATCAAGGTTGGCTGTATGAACCACCTTGCCTTCAGTATTCATTATGGATACATACACATCCAGACTGGTTACATAATGTGATTGTAAACCACAAAAGGAACAAAATCCAAGAACGACAAAGGCGAGTACAAACCAAAAAAGCACAATTTAATGAACACTCTGGCGCCTCTGCTAAAACACACCTTCAGTGGAGTACAAACAAAGTTAAAACACAGCCCATAAAATAGCCATCTCAATTAAGCACAAACCAATAGCAATGCAATATATAAATTAAATAAGTACCTTCCAATTACACTCAAGATTAAGACCTAAAGGGTGCAAGGTATTACATTTTAGAATGAAAACACCTTCCTTATATAGCAGTTTCCATTTAAAAACATGTTCAGAGCAAAAACCCACAGACACTTTCTCAAGAATAGTGGCTTTCAGTACTGTTGGATCAGAATAATGAAAATGCATAAAATGATTAGCAAGTGGACTATCTACATTATTAAGTTTGATATTTCTAATATGCTCTTGGAGCCTAGTTTTAAATTTTCTTTTCGTCTCCCCTATATACATTAAATCACAATGACACCTTAATGCATAGATGGCTCCCTTTGTTTCACAGTTATAATTCTCTACAGGTGTAAAAATCACATTATTAATGTAATCAAATGTCCTAACTATGTACCCACAAATATTACAATGTAACAAATTTATCGAATATGGGTACATTTTTGCATGAATATCTGTTACTCTATGTTGTTTAGTTACCATCTTATATTAGGGACACCAATGATTCTTTGGATAAAGTTTCTAATTTGGAATGGACTAGTGAAATGTATTTTGTTAGCATAGATGTTTGTAGTTTATACACCTCACCTTTGTCGTTCTTAGATAATATGATTCTCTGGAGACAACTCAGGTGGTATGGCATTTTTGTAGGAACCTATTCAAGTAATTGCCAGCAACAGGAGCCCCTCCATGAATCAGGACACCTACTCTGCTTTTTTGCACCTACTTGAGTCTGTCAAGATACATCCTGACACCATTATTTTGGGTGATGTTAAGTACCCACCGACTGGGTTTATAAGTCATACTCAAACTCACTTGCACAAATATTCCTGACATCATTAACCAGAATGCCCTAGACCAGCTGAGTGACATCTCCACAAGGGGAGCCTATATACTGGATGGAGTGCTTACCAATATGGTGGACCACTGTAGCAACCTCACTGTGTGCCTCTCCTTGGTGAGATATGACAATTAATTGCTCTCATTCAAAGTACATATCATACCTGACACCCCCCCCCTGTGGAAGATAGAGTAATAAACTTCACCAACACACATTATAACCTCTTACAGGATGGTATCAATAGCTTCACTGCAGCTCCCCCCTCAGAAGGAACTAGCAACTATCCTGAGCTGAACACTATTGCTTTATATAAACACCTGTATAACTGCATTATGTTGGTTGTACCTGATAGGTACACCACAAGCTCATTATGGAAGAGCAAACTTGCCTGATCGATGACTGCCATTAACAGGCTTTACAATAAGAAGGAGACATTGCTCTTTAAGAGTAGGAGGGAGGGAGCCCACTGAACTGGAAACACTACCTCATCTGCATGAACAAGCAAATAAGAGTTGTTATGAATTCCTCCAAAACAAAGTATTGCTCCAAATTAGCCTCCCCCACAAAGAACAACTACAAGGCATTCTATATTTACATATGTAACCTAAAAGGAAAGGCCCAGTTTAGTGCCAGACTTGTACTTCATGATACCACATATACTGTTGCTTTAGACATATCTCATCCTTTGGCTGAGTGGGTTTGCAAAAACCTCACTCGCCTGTCACCACTACATGTACACCATGATATACCTACCACTTGTCCACTACCTTGTATCTCTTAAGGGAATGTCATAATTGGCCTCTCTAAGGACAGAAACACAGCATATATGGAACCTGATGACATCCCAGGCTGTGCCCTACATGGGCTCCAACATGGAATTGGAAACTCTGCCCAGTCATAGTGTGACCAATGGCTTCATTACCGCTGAGTGGAAAGCAGGCTTGGTTATTCCATTGTACAGATGTGGTGCATCCACTGACCCCACAAACTATATGCATATCAGCCTCATTATCCATATCTGCAAGGCCATGGGGCAGATCATCAGGGACATTATCAACTAAAATGTAGGTAACGTTCAATTACTTGCCCCTAATCAGTTTGGACTTGTCAAAGTGGCATCATGCCTACTAATCCTGGTGGACTTCTTTGAGACAGTCACAAGGACCTGGATGATGGGAAATCTGTGCAGATAGCCTGCCTGCACTAAATGAAGGCATTTGACACTATCCCGCATGCAGGCATCATTGAAAAACACACCCAGCTAGGCTTGAACCCTTATATCATTATAGGGGTTGTTAACTACCTCACTTATATAAGTCATATAGTCCAATAGAAGAAGACACCTCCAATAGCTGAGCTGTAACCACTGGTCTTCCAGAGGCTTCAGTCCTGGGCCACCTACTATTTGGTATCCATTTCACTGAAGTACAAGCACAATATAAATGACCATGGCTAACAATGTTTGATGATGCCTGCTCACTGTGAGTGGTCATACAATATACGTAAGTCTGGCCAGGACTTTTTTTGTAAACAAAGAGGTGGTGGCACGCATATGTTGCATCATTTGGGTCAACCCCCCACCCTGCCCAGTCCCACACCCTGCCCTGCCCAGTCCACACCCTGCCCCGCCCTGTCCTGACCCCCCAATACCTCTTTGTTTCTGCAAATCCTCTTTCATGAAAAAATAAATAAAATCTTCTCTGTTAATAATGCGACAATTGAAGTCACTTTTTGCAGCAAATTATTAAGCAAGATAGTGGGCAGTAATCTTAAATTTTACCTGCATTCCTGCATTATCCTTGTGCTGACAAGTCCACCTGTCCTAGACAGTTATTTTGTTTTGAAGAGCTCCTGTTATATCCTTTATTCATGGGGTTCCAAATGAAATATCTCATTTTTCAATATATGACATAATGGGTTAAAATTTGAAATTGACAAATCGTCAAGTGTACGTGTACTGTGTTGCAAAAATCCCATAGCTGTATTTAGAAACAACCAAAATAAGGGCTTGGCCTGATGGTGAAAGGCCTGGCAAGTTTCTGGACAAAAGGTCAAGGCTTACAGGCAACAGATATCCATAGCAACGGTCAAGGTGACTGGAAAACAGGTTATGCTCACTGAGGAAATATAAATTAATGCAGAGTCCCATCACTTCTATGAGCAACTTTACTTAGACGTCCTTTGCTTGATGATTGAGAGTGTAAGATGAGTGAATTCTTTGACAAAGTGAACCCTCTTCTGTCACTGGAAAAGTGGAGTAGAGTTCTCTCTACAATTTCTCAAGGGGAGGTGTGCAAGGTGATTAATGGTATGCCCTCATTAATTGTTTTCTCCAGAATCTTTGATCAAAGAAATTAAGATGCATGTCCTATTTCTCATGCTAAGAATGGGCATCCTCATGACTTTAGAGAACAGGAAAATGATTGCATCTGCTGTCTGTATTCATTCTATAGTTGCTGGGAAGTGGAGAACAGAGAGTAGAATGAGTGTAAGGAGCAGAAAGCACACATATTTGTCAGGAAAGAGTCACGATAATTCACATTGAGACAGACATATAATTAATGGCACAAATGATGACAATCTCAGATGAAAAGGTGGAGATGTGAGAGATACAGTATGATTAGTGAATGATCTTAAATGTGAAGAGCTCCAGTCACATGGAACATTTAAAGCAGTATGCATCCAGTACTGCTTGCTCTCACTTAATTGTCAGTTACTGAAGACATCATGTCACAGATAAGTACTGCGTAATATTGTGCTTTACAGAATTTCTAAAACTGAGGAATATCAACTGCAAGTTAATAACGACATCTACATCCTACAAAAACTTATGTAGTCCCATAAAACAATCAGTCCTTATTCCTTAAGCTGATGACATTTTAAAGAAAATTCCAAACTTTTTGCATATTTTCATCAAATGAAGTCTCCCTAATTTTCTTTGCTTTGAGTGTCAAAGGCCGATCTTCATCCTCGTAACAGCCAAGAATTAATGTGTATTGCAAGATCAAAGCGTGTGAGTGGAGGGCCAACCAATCATTTGAAGAGAAGTGCGGAAACAGTTCTTGTAAGTAATGAGGCTCTCATTGGTGTAACAATTAGATTAATTTATGAAAAGCCATGTTCGCACTCACTTGATAAAACTGGAATACAACTAAGAGCATGCAATAGTGGCTGCAGTTTTTTGGACTGTTTTTCAAAGAGGTACTGACAGAATCCATAAATTGCATCTCTTTTTGATAACTGTAGTTTTCTACAGATGTCCCTAATTTCCTTTTCACCAAAGGTTAAATGATTATGTACATCCTTGGGCCATTGCTTTTGATCAAATATGAGTGCCTGTTGTGCAAATGTGGGATTGTCACAGTCACATCTATATTATCTTGTCGAAAGATGACAATATCGAACAGCTAAAACATCCAAAATGCTGTACATCTAAACTGTTCTTGTGGGGGGCTGCACCCCCCCACCCCCCGCTAATTATATATACCAACTCCGAGATCGCACTACAGTGAGGAAAGAGCAAATTTTCTCATCCCCACTGTACCATGATCTTGCAACAGCACTTTCGATGTACGGCATTTTCAATGTTTTAGCCGTTCAATATTTTCAACATGCAATAACGTGAAGTAGACCCTCACAGTCAAGTAGCCTTTTAGACATTGATTCATGAAGTTTTGTGTAAAACACAGTTGGGTCAATTGGAGGATCATTTTTGCAATCCTTACTGTGAAGCAACACGCCGCTGAACTGGTGATTTTGCACAGCCATTTTGTAATAGTGACCTGGATTTGTTTGCCTTTCTTTGAAAACTTGAACAAGCATTTGTATCTTTTCATTTGCTTTGTACAAATCAGTGTTGTGATCTTGCAATACCAAGCTTAATTCTGACAGGTCTTGAAGGGTGTTGCACATTAGGCCAAGATCTAGCACAAACTCTGTTGACGTGTTTTTTCTTTACAAACCCCCATACATACACCGCTCCATATGATCACATGATGGACATTGTTTGGCTTCCTCAAAATGTTTGACCAGAACGTCATACTTTTCCCAAACAGCAGACACGGTACGGTAACTTGATGGCACCCATTGTGTGCTTAAAATTCAACCAATTTTTAGCATCTGAGTGTCCAGCTCTTTTGCACACATCTGTAATTCTCTGTTATTTTTTGCTGAAGAATGGTATAGCACATACAGCTTATCAAGGAACCCCTTAAATCAGTTAATGCCTGAAATTTGTTTGATTACATCGCCAACAGAGAGTTCCAATCTGTGATTCCTACAGTGCCAAAAGATAACTGATGGAAACTTATCTGTCATTAGCTTCTTAACACCACTTTTACATCCTAGCATAATGGCTGCACCATCACATGCAACATAAACCAAGTTACATTTCAAGTAATCCTCTGTTAAACCATGAGATTTAAGGCACTCAAGCAAAGAATTAAAAATCCCTTCTGATGTTGTGTTTTGCTATTCAGTTAAGTCCAAAAATAAATTTACTGCTAAGTTCATTCTGCTGTCAGCAAGACAGGTATGAACATAAACAATGAGCATTGGTTTGTTGCTCAACATTGTTGATTCATCAATAATCAGGGATATTTTGCCACTGAATGTGACAATCTGTTTTGTAAGAATTTTTCTCATTTCATCTCTTATGTGATTAATAATGTTGATGCATGCATTACTAGAATGAAGAATGTGTCCCATATCAACTCCATTTAGTTGGTGTAAATCAATTTCAGACTCCAAATTATTCCCCAGATTTACTATTCCTCTATGCAGGACTAGCTTAGTCCTGCAAGGAGGTGGGCATTTAGGAGTAGGATTGCAGTGCACCATGCATAGTAATGAGGCACACTGCCTGAACTCCTAACCTTACACGGAGCATATAAGAGTGCAGGGGGCATGTTTGAGAGCAGAGCTCTCAGAATATATGCACCCCCACAATGAAGAACAGCAGAACGGGGTAAAAAATGCGCAAGACCATTTATTGGTGTCCACATATCCCCACCAACAGTCCCCCTTGTGTACAACAGCAAAAGTATACAGAAATAAAATGAACAAACCCTTTTTTTTTTAATTCGATTAAAGCTAACCATAGGTGCGTGGGTGTGCCGATCACTTAGCTATGGTTAATGCAGCTTAAATGGCTGAAGAGGATAACAAGGAAGATATATGCCAATGAAGCAGCATCGCAATAGTGTAGCAGGCAGAGCATTTGCCTTACAATCAGGCATTCCTGGTTCGAGTTCCATTGAAACACATTCCATTTTCAATGGCAAAGTACGTTATGACTAATATTTATGTTGCATGACCCACTAAATAACATATATTTATGAACTGGAGTACTGCAGTAAATGCACATTTGAGATGTTAGTATCATAGTGAGTAAAGCACCAGTAAGCAGGTTTAAGCACCAATAAGCAGTAGTAAGCATATTTAAGCACTAGTAAGTGAGCTTAAGGGCATTTGCGTGGAGGTAAGCAATGATCACACAGGTTAAGCAATTCTAAAGCTAACTCTCTGTAAGCAGATGTAACCAGAAGTTAGCAGTACTTACCGTCATGCAAACCCATGCAAACCTGCTTACAAATGCTCAAAATTACCTTAATAACTCTGTATCCAACGGCCCTTGTTCTGCCCATCAACAAAATAAACAGCCATGCAGGTCTAGAACCCAAGACCCTATACACCATAATCACAACAGTTAACTGCCAAGCCATCACAGAAGTGCAGAAGAATGAGATATCAGCAGACAAGTCTACACCATAGTAAAACCAAACTGAACCTGTGAAAGGAATCAGTATACAGACATATGTGCCTTAACCCACTACATAACATAAATATGTGAAATGGATTACAGCAGTAAGCCCAGAATTCAGGTGTAATTGTAATAGAGTGTTGAAGTCCCCAATAAAACACAAGGACCCCATACAGTGTATGTACACATGAATCATGGATACCAGACATACATATAAGGAGTAATGAATAATAAATCAATGCCAAAAAGGAATTATAATGCAAAGTCTAATGTAAGCAACATTAAGGATTGCACAGGCCAGCTTAGGAGGTGTAAGCAATGTGTAGGCCAGCTAACTCATTGTGCCCAGTGTTATACCCCTTTAAACAATGCCAACCCTAGGTAAGCAGGTTTTCACATAGCCTAGCCTGTTCAAAACCAGCCAATCAAGGAAAAGTGTGGGAAATTGGCCCTACTTAAACCCAAGAAGTAGGAATACATCTCATAACTGGTTGTAGCTTCCACTTGCAGGCACCATATTAGGAAGTGGAGAAGGTGTGCGCTTTCGGGTGCAGCACTGGTGCATCCAGGAGTCCAGAGTCATGGTAGGACTCCTTGTCAAAGACCATGATCAGGGACTGCTGCAGGGCCAGTACCAGGGCTCCCAATATAAGGCGGAGGCCTGGGACCATCTCACCTGTGATCTCACCAGTGCCACTGGCATACCCCAAACTGGTGAGCAGGTCAGGCATCACTATGCCGATTTGAAGCGGCGTAAGTGGGACCTCTTGGAGCAGTGGATCCAAGAGGCTAGAGCAGCAGGGGATGTTCCAGTTGTGTGTAAGTAACACCTCACTATGTGTATAATAATTGCCAGCTCAGGTATATCATGGATAGGTATGACTAAATATTCCTCTTATGACCCCCCCACAGCTGCAATGGAGTGGACTGCGAACCAGGAGGCCCACATCAGTCGCCTGGTGAGGTTGCGATTTGAGGCAGGTCAGTAATACTCATGCATTTACTGTCATAGGAAATAAAACTAAAAGTAGTAGTAAATTACTTGCCTCTATAAAACCTGTATTGTGCAAGGCAAGTACTGCATACACAAGAGAATATGTCAGGAAGAGTCTCATATAGTTTGTATGTAAATAAAAGTTTAATAGCCTGACAATAAAGGTCTAACAGCTGGACTGCATGTGCATACATTAGTATCGTATGATAATGTAGATTCTCAATCATGTAATAATACTGTTGTATTAAGCCCTGTTACCCACACCGTGCACCATAAATTGAATGTGTAGGAATACCTGTATATGACAGGTGTACTTCCCAGAGGCCATTTAGTACAATTGAGAGACACATAGACAGAAAACAGGGAAAATGCAGACAACAAAACTCAAATAGCACATGCAACTGAGATGTGAACTGTTGCTTTTTTAGCACACACAGCCATGGTTCGAATCCTGCCAGTGGTAGTACTCTGCATACAGTATCATACCCCATAACTGTACAGATATGTCTAGAATGTCTAGTAAAGTGTCCCATATCTGTTGCCAATCAACCTTTCCCCCTGGGAAATCAGTGGGATGATCCCAGACTTATAGACAGCAAACAGGAAATACAACTGATTGACCCACATCTATGAGAACAAAGCTGGCACACTAGCAACACCCCAATACCTTATGAGACTAAGAAGCCATGTATGTCCCATTTACACCCCAACTTATCAAGCTGTGGTCAGAGTATGTACAGTAACAGAGTGAAATGTATGTGCATAATAGTAATGTGGAATCTGGTACTGTGTGTGGGAACATTCAGGTAGTGGTAATAAACATTCCTCCCACAGGTCTGTCAGATACCAACACTGTGCCCAGAAATACAAGAATGATACCCAGTACTGGTACTGTTTACACTGGTATTGTATGGCAGTGCAACTGATGCAGTTGCACTGAATAATGTGCTATTACACATCACTGTCACACACACTGTCCTACAAAATATAACTTGTCTTGGAAATCTGTATGAGTGTTGTAATATAATGTCAGAATGCAAAATCACAGGGGATTAATAAGACAGAAAGCAGATAGGAGATATACAGCAATATCTATATAGCAGACATAACTGTGATGGACAGTGTTTAAGATGTAGCAGACACAGCCATGGTCTAAATCCAGGGAGTGGAAGTAGGCTGCATACAGAATCATACCCCACAACTGTACAGATGAGGCCAGAGTGTCCAGTATATGGGCCCATATATGCTGTCTGTCCCCCTGATAAGTCTGTGGGATGATCCCAGATGTTTAGCCAGCAAACAGGGAATACAAGTAATTGTCAAACATCTATGAGAACAAACCTGTCACTGTAGCAACCCCCAAAACTGTTAGGAGAGTAATAAGCCAAGTATGTCCTATCTACACCTCCATGTTGTCAAGCTGTGACCAGAGTGTGTACAGTAACAGAGTGAGATGTATGTGCATAATACTAATGTGTAATCTGGAAGTTTGTGTGGCAATAGTCAGATAGTGCTAACAAACATTGCTCCCACAGTATGTCGGAGACAAACACTGTGCTAAGAAATAAAGACCATCATAACCTGTACTGGCACTGTACACTCTAGTATTGTAGGGAACTGTGAGTGTTGCAGTTTCCCTGAATAACGTATCACTGATCACTGGCACCCACATTGTGCTACATAATATAACTGTGTAGGAAAGCATGTACATGTGTGTGTCAGGTCACTAGAGGTTGAAGAGGGCAATATTCTAGATATGTCCTGGCACACCTGCATGTGGTCAAAACATGGCCAGAGTCTGTGCAGAAAGAGTTGGATAGCTATGTGCACAACATCAACCTGGAATCTGGGAGTATGTGTAGAAACAGTCAGTATTAACAGACATTCCCTCCACAGGTATGCCAGGTAAGAGGTGTATACTTGCAGGCAAAACCAGTTCATGTATAATGATGACAACAGCCATATCACTGTCCAAACTAAGGTTATAGGGTAGTGTAGTAAGACTTGTAAGGTACAGATAACAGCACTAACTCGGAAAGTAATGTGGACTACAGGAATATACTAGTTGTTAATTGACATCCTCCCCCCACCATATCTCCAACAATAACAAACATACACACCCCAACTGGTATGTAATGACACCTATGTTCTGACAATGTCCAGTTGTTTGATAAATATTTTAATTGTTCCCATGCATGTGCTATAATGAATTATTCCAACATTGGTGGCATGGTGCCATCAATGTACTTGCAAGCTGTTCTTATTATCACTGTGGTACCTTATATGCATGTGTTCTGTTTTCTATGCAACTGTCCCGTATCTGGTGTCTGGGTTAATGGGAATATCTATGCATGCTGTTATACCTAACCCTGGAATGTGTTGACTATTACTAACTCACAGATGATTACATCTAAACACTACAGCACATTTGGGAAGGCCAGTCCCAGCAGACCTACCTGACCCACCTCAGCTGCCCGTGGCACTGGGCACCAGCATGTCTAGGGCCCAACCTGGGACGTCCCTGTCTGTTGGTCCTGCACCAACTTCAGGTGGAACCACTTCAGGGGATGGGGCAAGCACCCCCAGGAGTGGGCGCGGACAGGAACCTGTCACCCATCGCCAGGTCAGGGTCATGGTGCATAGACAGCTCACCCAGCAGCTTTATGATCTTCTACGCTAGCTCAAGGGCCTTGTGTCGCAACTAGAACTATAGTCTGGCTCTGCGACTCAGCCCCCAGCACAGCCACCATCAGGGCTGTGAATGTGCAGTGGTGACTGCCCATGAGTGGGGACCTCAGTCCCACTGTTTCCATTAGGGGGCTCATGGGTTTCCGATTTCCCAACACCCCTCCCCATAAAGGTGTTTACCCCCACATGTGTCATATACCGCCCCTGTATGCATCTTGTTTGTCTTGTCTGTTAACCTACCCAACCTACCTCCCCAAATATACCTACTACCTTTCCCCAACATCCCACTCACACCTAAAAAAAAAAAGGGCAATCCGTTCCCAGAAACAAATCTCAACCCATACATAGCTGTCCATTTCACACACATGTCCACTGGACACATGTAATCTGGTCTAATTGGCATCACAACTTATTAATGTTGTCCTCACCCCCTCCCAGGGGTTTGAGTGTCCAAATCTACCTCCAAATTCAGTGCATATGCACAGCTGTTGCTGTAGAAGAAATGAGCAGCTATGGACCTTCCCCACACCTATTCTGCACATCCCTAGTTATTTCCCCTACTGTCTTTCCCTCTTTGTGCCCCTTTTAAACCCCTTTCCTATCAACCCTTGTTTCTTTTCTTTAAAAGAAATTAGCATGAGGATAAGTGGGAGTAAGAACTTTTAAGCAGCAGTAGGCGGATTTCAGCCTCTTTACACGGGGTAAGCAATGTCTACACTGGTTAAGCAATTTAGAAGCTGAGTATAAGAAACTGTAACCAGAAGTTAGCAGTGCTTACCTCCATGAAAACCCATGCAAACCCACTTACAGCTGCTCAAAAGTGCCTTAATCACTCTGCATCCAATAACCTGTGTTCTGCCCAGCAACAAAATAAACAGCCTTTGCAAGGCTCAAACCCAGGACCCTGCACACTGTAGCCAAAATGATTTACCACTAAGCTATGGCAGATAAACATAACCCTGACGTTTTCACAAACATAACATCCAGCCCAGTCACTCAACAGTACAGGAAATGTATTTCAACATGTATATGTATAAGTGTGTGTGTGTGTGTGTGTGTGTGTGTGTGTGTGTGTGTGTGTGTGTGTGTGTGTGTGTGAACATATCTATATATGTATACCCACACATATATACATATAAATGTCTACATCTATAGATATATATGTCTACAGCTATATGTCTAAATATGTACAGCAAGTTTTATATATATATATATATATATATATATATATATATATATATATATATATATAAGCAGATATATATATATATCTATGTAGGTATATATGGACATAGTTATATTTATGTAAGCAGATATATAAATCTATATAGGTATATACGGACATACATCTGTAGATAAGGGGAAAATAACAAAAACATATATGTCCACATGCACCGTTAATGGGGTTGAGAGGCCCCAAACAATATACATCTTGTACGAATAGGTATACCGCTGCCCCCACAGCCAAACACGTCTGCTCTGCAATACACTTCCTAGTGCTGCAGATCCCATAACCAGGACCTGACTTGCATCCCTAGGATACATATACACAGACACATATATGCAGATATATATATATATATATATATATATTATACATATGGAACTACACATACACACACAGAGATATGTATAGTAAGATACATATGTAGTAGGTGCATACAATATGGAACAGCCACTGTTTCTACACTTACCACCTTACCAGCTAGAGACTGTATGAGCCACCCATACAAATGACAATCATTGCCTGCAACATATACCCACAGATAAATCAAATGATATAACAGCACACACAGGTGTGCATAAATGGGAAAACTTTATTTGTGTACTATTACAGTTGTATATACCATGTTGTATAGCTGTTTAGACATGGACATCCACATACACTGAGTAATGCAACTATGAAGCAGTTATACTAATACAGTAGTCTGGAAAAGTTAACAAATGTTGCTGTCCAGGCCAAGGCCATCAAGTATACAATAGTAAAGACAGACTGCACCACAGGATACCATAAAATCAACAGTAAGTATTGCAGATGTATAGTTCAGCAGCCTCTATTTACACTCTGTAGACAATCCCTAGGGGGTAAAGACCTCAGTTGACACAATGGGATGTAACTGTTACATAACAAGGGACAACTGACACCATCACAAGCACACTGACAAACAGAACAGTCTGTATGGCAGGTGGCAGTAGGCCTGCATTTAACCAAGGTGGATTGTATGGTAATGTACATTCATATACCTTAAGGCAACTCAACACTGATGGTCTTTAGGACTTTGGGCTTTCAGGATTCAGTAGAACTCCCATATACATATATGTATATATAGACATATGTATATATAGATATACGTATATATAGATATATGTATATGTAGCTATATATGTATGCACATACTTTGTGTATAGATATGCCTAGTTATGTTGGTATATATGTAGATATCAATAACTATATGTGCATACATAGCTATTCTGATATACCTACTACTGTCAATATATATGTAGATATCCATATGTATATGTGCATGTTTCTCTATCTGTAGATGTGTAGACATATATTGCTCTATATATGTATATATATGGATGTTTATTTGTATAGCTATGTGCATATACATATCCATCTATGTATGTTGATATGTATATGTGTATGCCTATATAGATAGCTGGATAATTATATGTACATATATCTACACCATATGTCCAGAACATGGAGTGTAGCCCTACCTCATCCCCTATAGTCCCAACTTCGTAGTGGAAGGGGATGTCAGGTATGTATAGCAGGTGTATTTGTAGACTATTGCTGCTGTAATAGGGAGTGTCCTCACAGACATGGTGTGTGTGGGAGGTCACATCTGCTTTTAACATGTATGCCATTGGCTACTGACAGACATCCTAAGGACATCATAATACAGTACCACTGCTAGCACGTAATGCTCCTTTGGACTACAGCAGAGATAATGGCGAATATATGTGGACAGTCTGACACACTCTGGACAGTCCGGCGGTATACACATAACCCCTTAGTGCAAGTCATGTGGACCAATACTGACAATGACGATGATAACAGCCATGTAGATGGGTATAACACGTAACTATTGGTATACATGTGCCCCCATAGGTTATGCATTCACAAATCCCTGCCTGTCCTGCCACATAATAACTGCTGGTACAGAGGTGCCATGGCCACATACTACCCACTAGATATTGACATACATCTGTACAGCATCCTACTGCTCTGTCTGACATACATGACTTATGGTGGCCCGGCAGCAGTACATCTGGCAAGTATCTGGACATTACATCTCACTAGGTAAGTACACTAAGCTGCTAGGCATGTAACAAAGCCACTGTGCAGGCTAGAGGCAGACCAGCTCATCACTGGCCTACATTTCCTATGGGGGGAATGCACATGTACCTTCATATATAGCAGGCTCTACAGGCATGCCACAGCACAGAGTAACATACACCTGTGTGAAAGTGCATAACCACAACCAGTGTGAACACAGCCACAGCCACATATGGTAAACTAGCATAATATTACAGTATATGGACTATCTGTTCAACACCATCCTCATATGTGCCACTCACACACTACATATACTGGGCCACTACACAGTGTAGTCCAATGCCTGTCTGTGGTATGGGATATGTGCGTGTATGGCCCTACAGACATGTCAGCTGATAGGGTAACATACAGTGGAGCAGCATGTAATGTCAGAAAGAACAGGACCAAGAACAATGACAACTACCACAGTCTGTACACAGGCCAAGGTACATATTCACAATACACACACTGCCGACAATCACCATAAGTACACAGACCTCAGTACTGTACAAACAACCACAGAATGTCCAGGTTATGTCATCAAATATAACCTCTACTATACATAACATGTGTAGCAGTCTGATATCTTACTGGCTTGTTATCAGATATGATGTCATTAATTATGGTGTACAGCATGACATATGTACAAAGGTTGACAGGGTTGTGGCTGGAAAACATACACAGGACCAATATTGACATGTTGCTATGATAACCTCATGCATTTACTGTTGTAACATATAACTGCCATTAACAGGCTTTACAATAAGAAGGAGACATTGCTCTTTAAGAGTAGGAGGGAGGGAGCCCACTGAACTGGAAACACTACCTCATCTGCATGAACAAGCAAATAAGAGTTGTTATGAATTCCTCCAAAACAAAGTATTGCTCCAAATTAGCCTCCCCCACAAAGAACAACTACAAGGCATTCTATATTTACATATGTAAGCTAAAAGGAAAGGCCCAGTTTAGTGCCAGACTTGTACTTCATGATACCACATATACTGTTGCTTTAGACATATCTCATCCTTTGGCTGAGTGGGTTTGCAAAAACCTCACTCGCCTGTCACCACTACATGTACACCATGATATACCTACCACTTATCCACTACCTTGTATCTCTTAAGGGAATGTCATAACTGGCCTCTCTAAGGACAGAAACACAGCATATATGGAACCTGATGACATCCCAGGCTGTGCCCTACATGGGCTCCAACATGGAATTGGAAACTCTGCCCAGTCATAGTGTGACCAATGGCTTCATTACCGCTGAGTGGAAAGCAGGCTTGGTTATTCCATTGTACAGATGTGGTGCATCCACTGACCCCCACAAACTATATGCATATCAGCCTCATTATCCATATCTGCAAGGCCATGGGGCAGATCATCAGGGACATTATCAACTAAAATGTAGGTAACGTTCAATTACTTGCCCCTAATCAGTTTGGACTTGTCAAAGTGACATCATGCCTACTAATCCTGGTGGATTTCTTTGAGACAGTCACAAGGACCTGGATGATGGGAAATCTGTGCAGATAGCCTGCCTGCACTAAATGAAGGCATTTGACACTATCCCTCATGCAGGCATCATTGAAAAACACACCCAGCTAGGCTCGAACCCTTATATCATTATAGGGGTTGTTAACTACCTCACTGATATAAGTCATATAGTCCAATAGAAAAATACACCTCCAATAGCTGAGCTGTAACCACTGGTCTCCCAGAGGCTTCAGTCCTGGGTCACCTACTATTTGGTATCCATTTCACTGAAGTACAAGCACAATGTAAATGACCATGGCAAACAATGTTTGATGATGCCTGCTCACTGTGAGCGGTCATACAATATACGTAAGTCTGGCCAGGACTTTTTTTGTAAACAAAGAGGTGGTGGCACGCATATGTTGCATCATTAGGGTCAACCCCCCACCCTGCCCAGTCCCACACCCTGCCCTGCCCAGTCCACACCCTGCCCCGCCCTGTCCTGACCCCCCAATACCTCTTTGTTTCTGCAAATCCTCTTTCATGAAAAAATAAATAAAATCTTCTCTGTTAATAATGCGACAATTGAAGTCACTTTTTGCAGCAAATTATTAAGCAAGATAGTGGGCAGTAATCTTAAATTTTACCTGCATTCCTGCATTATCCTTGTGCTGACAAGTCCACCTGTCCTAGACAGTTATTTTGTTTTGAAGAGCTCCTGTTATATCCTTTATTCATGGGGTTCCAAATGAAATATCTCATTTTTAAATATATGACATAATTGGTTAAAATTTGAAATTGACAAATTGTCAAGTGTACGTGTACTGTGTTGCAAAAATCCCATAGCTGTATTTAGAAACAACCAAAATAAGGGCTTGGCCTGATGGTGAAAGGCCTGGCAAGTTTCTGGACAAAAGGTCAAGGCTTACAGGGAACAGATATCCATAGCAACGGTCAAGGTGACTGGAAAATAGGTTATGCTCACTGGGGAAATATAAATTAATGCAGAGTCCCATCACTTCTATGAGCAACTTTACTTAGACGTCCTTTGCTTGATGATTGAGAGTGTAAGATGAGTGAATTCTTTGACAAAGTGAACCCTCTTCTGTCACTGGAAAAGTGGAGTAGAGTTCTCTCTACAATTTCTCAAGGGGAGGTGTGCAAGGTGATTAATGGTATGCCCTCATTGTTTTCTCCAGAATCTTTGATCAAAGAAATTAGGATGCACATCCTATTTCTCATGCTAAGAATGGGCATCCTCATGACTTTAGAGAACAGGAAAATGATTGCATCTGCTGTCTGTATTCATTCTATAGTTGCTGGGAAGTGGAGAACAGAGAGTAGAATGAGTGTAAGGAGCAGAAAGCACACATATTTGTCAGGAAAGAGTCACGATAATTCACATTGAGACAGACATATAATTAATGGCACAAATGATGACAATCTCAGATGAAAAGGTGGAGATGTGAGAGATACAGTATGATTAGTGAATGATCTTAAATGTGAAGAGCTCCAGTCACATGGAACATTTAAAGCAGTATGCATCCAGTACTGCTTGCTCTCACTTAATTGTCAGTTACTGAAGACATCATGTCACAGATAAGTACTGCGTAATATTGTGCTTTACAGAATTTCTAAAACTGAGGAATATCAACTGCAAGTTAATAAGGACATCTACATCCTACAAAAACTTATGTAGTCCCATAAAACAATCAGTTCTTATTCCTTAAGCTGATGACATTTTAAAGAAAATTCCAAACTTTTTGCATATTTTCATCAAATGAAGTCTCCCTAATTTTCTTTGCTTTGAGTGTCAATGGCCGATCTTCATCCTCGTAACAGCCAAGAATTAATGTGTATTGCAAGATCGAAGCGTGTGAGTGGAGGGCCAACCAATCATTTGAAGAGAAGTGCGGAAACAGTTCTTGTAAGTAATGAGGCTCTCATTGGTGTAACAATTAGATTAATTTGTGAAAAGCCATGTTCGCACTCACTTGATGAAACTGGAATACAACTAAGAGCATGCAATAGTGGCTGCAGTTTTTTGGACTGCTTTTCAAAGAGGTACTGACAGAATCCATAAATTGCATCTCTTTTTGATAACTGTAGTTTTCTACAGATGTCCCTAATTTCCTTTTCAGCAAAGGTTAAATGATTATGTACATCCTTGGGCCGTTGCTTTTGATCAAATATGAGTGCCTGTTGTGCAAATGTGGGATTGTCACAGTCACATCTATATTATCTTGTCGAAAGATGACAATATCGAACAGCTAAAACATCCAAAATGCTGTACATCTAAACTGTTCTTGTGGGGGGCTGCACCCCCCCCACACCCCCCGCTAATTATATATACCAACTCCGAGATCGCACTACAGTGAGGAAAGAGCAAATTTTCTCATCCCCACTGTACCATGATCTTGCAACAGCACTTTCGATGTACGGCATTTTCAATGTTTTAGCCGTTCAATATTTTCAACATGCAATAACGTGAAGTAGACCCTCACAGTCAAGTAGCCTTTTAGACATTGATTCATGAAGTTTTGTGCAAAACACAGTTGGGTCAATTGGAGGATCATTTTTCGCAATCCTTACTGTGAAGCAACACGGCGCTGAACTGGTGATTTTGCACAGCCATTTTGTAATAGTGACCTGGATTTGTTTGCCTTTCTTTGAAAACTTGAACAAGCATTTGTATCTTTTCATTTGCTTTGTACAAATCAGTGTTGTGATCTTGCAATACCAAGCTTAATTCTGACAGGTCTTGAAGGGTGTTGCACATTAGGCCAAGATCTAGCACAAACTCTGTTGACGTGTTTTTTCTTTACAAACCCCATACATACACCGCTCCATATGATCACATGATGGACATTGTTTGGCTTCCTCAAAATGTTTGACCAGAACGTCATACTTTTCCCAAACAGCAGACACGGTACGGTAACTTGATGGCACCCATTGTGTGCTTAAAATTCAACCAATTTTTAGCATCTGAGTGTCCAGCTCTTTTGCACACATCTGTAATTCTCTGTTATTTTTTGCTGAGGAATGGTATAGCACATACAGCTTATCAAGGAACCCCTTAAATCAGTTAATGCCTGAAATTTGTTTGATTACATCGCCAACAGAGAGTTCCAATCTGTGATTCCTACAGTGCCAAAAGATAACTGATGGAAACTTGTCTGTCATTAGCTTCTTAACACCACTTTTACATCCTAGCATAATGGCTGCACCATCACATGCAACATAAACCAAGTTACATTTCAAGTAATCCTCTGGTAAACCATGAGATTTAAGGCACTCAAGCAAAGAATTAAAAATCCCTTCTGATGGTGTGTTTTGCTATTCAGTTAAGTCCAAAAATAAATTTACTGCTAAGTTCATTCTGCTGTCAGCAAGACAGGTATGAACATAAACAATGAGCATTGGTTTGTTGCTCAGCATTGTTGATTCATCAATAATCAGGGATATTTTGCCACTGAATGTGACAATCTGTTTTGTAAGAATTTTTCTCATTTCATCTCTTATGTGATTAATAATGTTGATGCATGCATTACTAGAATGAAGAATGTGTCCCATATCAACTCCATTTAGTTGGTGTAAATCAATTTCAGACTCCAAATTATTCCCCAGATTTACTATTCCTCCATGCAGGACTAGCTTAGTCCTGCAAGGAGGTGGGCATTTAGGACTAGGACTGCAGTGCACCATGCATAGTAATGAGGCACACTGCCTGAACTCCTAACCTTACACGGAGCATATAAGAGTGCAGGGGGCATGTTTGAGAGCAGAGCTCTCAGAATATATGCACCCCCACAATGAAGAACAGCAGAACGGGGTAAAAAATGCGCAAGACCATTCATTGGTGTCCACATATCCCCACCAACAGTCCCCCTTGTGTACAACAGCAAAAGTATACAGAAATAAAATGAACAAACCCTTTTTTTTTTAATTCGATTAAAGCTAACCATAGGTGCGTGGGTGTGCCGATCACTTAGCTATGGTTAATGCAGCTTAAATGGCTGAAGAGGATAACAAGGAAGATATATGCCAATGAAGCAGCATCGCAATAGTGTAGCAGGCAGAGCATTTGCCTTACAATCAGGCATTCCTGGTTCGAGTTCCATTGAAGCACATTCCATTTTCAATGGCAAAGTACGTTATGACTAATATTTATGTTGCATGACCCACTAAATAACATATATTTATGAACTGGAGTACTGCAGTAAATGCACATTTGAGATGTTAGTATCATAGTGAGTAAAGCACCAGTAAGCAGGTTTAAGCACCAATAAGCAGTAGTAAGCATATTTAAGCACTAGTAAGTGAGCTTAAGGGCATTTGCATGGGGGTAAGCAATGATCACACAGGTTAAGCAATTCTAAAGCTAACTCTCTGTAAGCAGATGTAACCAGAAGTTAGCAGTACTTACCGTCATGCAAACCCATGCAAACCTGCTTACAAATGCTCAAAATTACCTTAATAACTCTGTATCCAACGGCCCTTGTTCTGCCCATCAACAAAATAAACAGCCATGCAGGTCTAGAACCCAAGACCCTATACACCATAATCACAACAGTTAACTGCCAAGCCATCACAGAAGTGCAGAAGAATGAGATATCAGCAGACAAGTCTACACCATAGTAAAACCAAACTGAACCTGTGAAAGGAATCAGTATACAGACATATGTGCCTTAACCCACTACATAACATAAATATGTGAAATGGATTACAGCAGTAAGCCCAGAATTCAGGTGTAATTGTAATAGAGTGTTGAAGTCCCCAATAAAACACAAGGACCCCATACAGTGTATGTACACATGAATCATGGATACCAGACATACATATAAGGAGTAATGAATAATAAATCAATGCCAAAAAGGAATTATAATGCAAAGTCTAATGTAAGCAACATTAAGGATTGCACAGGCCAGCTTAGGAGGTGTAAGCAATGTGTAGGCCAGCTAACTCATTGTGCCCAGTGTTATACCCCTTTAAACAATGCCAACCCTAGGTAAGCAGGTTTTCACATAGCCTAGCCTGTTCAAAACCAGCCAATCAAGGAAAAGCGTGGGAAACTGGCCCTACTTAAACCCAAGAAGTAGGAATACATCTCATAACTGGTTGTTGCTTCCACTTGCAGGCGCCATATTAGGAAGTGGAGAAGGTGTGCGCTTTCAGGTGCAGCACTGGTGCATCCAGGAGTCCAGAGTCATGGTAGGACTCCTTGTCAAAGACCATGATCAGGGACTGCTGCAGGGCCAGTACCAGGGCTCCCAATATAAGGCGGAGGCCTGGGACCATCTCACCTGTGATCTCACCAGTGCCACTGGCATACCCCAAACTGGTGAGCAGGTCAGGCATCACTATGCCGATTTGAAGCGGCGTAAGTGGGACCTCTTGGAGCAGTGGATCCAAGAGGCTAGAGCAGCAGGGGATGTTCCAGTTGTGTGTAAGTAACACCTCACTATGTGTATAATAATTGCCAGCTCAGGTATATCATGGATAGGTATGACTAAATATTCCTCTTATGACCCCCCCACAGCTGCAATGGAGTGGACTGCGAACCAGGAGGCCCACATCAGTCGCCTGGTGAGGTTGCGATTTGAGGCAGGTCAGTAATACTCATGCATTTACTGTCATAGGAAATAAAAGTAAAAGTAGTAGTAAATTACTTGCCTCTATAAAACCTGTATTGTGCAAGGCAAGTACTGCATACACTAGAGAATATGGCAGGAAGAGTCTCATATAGTTTGTATGTAAATAAAAGTTTAATAGCCGGACAATAAAGGTCTAACAGCTGGACTGCATGTGCATACATTAGTATCGTATGATAATGTAGATTCTCAATCATGTAATAATACTGTTGTATTAAGCACTGTTACCCACACCGTGCACCATAAATTGAATGTGTAGGAATGCCTGTATATGACAGGTGTACTTCCCAGAGGCCATTTAGTACAATTGAGAGACACATAGACAGAAAACAGGGAAAATGCAGACAGCAAAACTCAAATAGCACATGCAACTGAGATGTGAACTGTTGCTTTTTTAGCACACACAGCCATGGTTCGAATCCTGCCAGTGGTAGTACTCTGCATACAGTATCATACCCCATAACTGTACAGATATGTCTAGAATGTCTAGTAAAGTGGCCCATATCTGTTGCCAATCAACCTTTCCCCCTGGGAAATCAGTGGGATGATCCCAGACTTATAGACAGCAAACAGGAAATACAACTGATTGACCCACATCTATGACAACAAAGCTGGCACACTAGCAACACCCCAATACCTTATGAGACTAAGAAGCCATGTATGTCCCATTTACACCCCAACTTATCAAGCTGTGGTCAGAGTATGTACAGTAACAGAGTGAAATGTATGTGCATAATAGTAATGTGGAATCTGGTACTGTGTGTGGGAACATTCAGGTAGTGGTAATAAACATTCCTCCCACAGGTCTGTCAGATACCAACACTGTGCCCAGAAATACAAGAATGATACCCAGTACTGGTACTGTTTACACTGGTATTGTATGGCAGTGCGACTGATGCAGTTGCACTGAATAATGTGCTATTACACATCACTGTCACCCACACTGTCCTACAAAATATAACTTGTCTTGGAAATCTGTATGAGTGTTGTAATATAATGTCAGAATGCAAAATCACAGGGGTTTAATAAGACAGAAAGCAGATAGGAGATATACAGCAATATCTATATAGCAGACATAACTGTGATGGACAGTGTTTAAGATGTAGCAGACACAGCCATGGTTTAAATCCAGGGAGTGCAAGTAGGCTGCATACAGAATCATACCCCACAACTGTACAGATGAGGCCAGAGTGTCCAGTATATGGGCCCATATATGCTGTCTGTCCCCCTGATAAGTCTGTGGGATGATCCCAGATGTTTAGCCAGCAAACAGGGAATACAAGTAATTGTCAAACATCTATGAGAACAAACCTGTCACTGTAGCAACCCCCAAAACTGTTAGGAGAGTAATAAGCCAAGTATGTCCTATCTACACCTCCATGTTGTCAAGCTGTGACCAGAGTGTGTACAGCAACAGAGTGAGATATATGTGCATAATACTAATGTGTAATCTGGAAGTTTGTGTGGCAATAGTCAGATAGTGCTAACAAACATTGCTCCCACAGTATGTCGGAGACAAACACTGTGCTAAGAAATAAAGACCATCATAACCTGTACTGGCACTGTACACTCTAGTATTGTAGGGAACTGTGAGTGTTGCAGTTTCCCTGAATAACGTATCACTGATCACTGGCACCCACATTGTGCTACATAATATAACTGTGTAGGAAAGCATGTACATGTGTGTGTCAGGTCACTAGAGGTTGAAGAGGGCAATATTCTAGATATGTCCTGGCACACCTGCATGTGGTCAAAACATGGCCAGAGTCTGTGCAGAAAGAGTTGGATAGCTATGTGACAACATCAACCTGGAATCTGGGAGTATGTGTAGAAACAGTCAGTATTAACAGACATTCCCTCCATAGGTATGCCAGGTAAGAGGTGTATACTTGCAGGCAAAACAAGTTCATGTATAATGATGACAACAGCCATATCACTGTCCAAACTAAGGTTATAGGGTAGTGTAGTAAGACTTGTAAGGTACAGATAACAGCACTAACTCGGAAAGTAATGTGGACTACAGGAATATACTAGTTGTTAATTGACATCCTCCCCCCACCATATCTCAAACAATAACAAACATACGCACCCCAACTGGTATGTAATGACACCTATGTTCTGACAATGTCCAGTTGTTTGATAAATATTTTAATTGTTCCCATGCATGTGCTATAATGAATTATTCCAACATTGGTGGCATGTACACCATCAATGTACTTGCAAGCTGTTCTTATTATCACTGTGGTACCTTATATGCATGTGTTCTGTTTTCTATGCAACTGTCCCGTATCTGGTGTCTGGGTTAATGGGAATATCTATGCATGCTGTTATACCTAACCCTGGAATGTGTTGACTATTACTAACCCACATATGATGATTACATCTAAACACTACAGCACATTTGGGAAGGCCAGTCCCAGCAGACCTACCTGACCCACCTCAGCTGCCCGTGGCACTGGGCACCAGCATGTCTAGGGCCCAACCTGGGACGTCCCTGTCTGTTGGTCCTGCACCAACTTCAGGTGGAACCACTTCAGGGGATGGGGCAAGCACCCCCAGGAGTGGGCGCGGACAGGAACCTGTCACCCATCACCAGGTCAGGGTCATGGTGCATAGACAGCTCACCCAGCAGCTTTATGATCTTCTACGCTAGCTCAAGGGCCTTGTGTCGCAACTAGAACTATAGTCTGGCTCTGCGACTCAGCCCCCAGCACAGCCACCATCAGGGCTGTGAATGTGCAGTGGTGACTGCCCATGAGTGGGGACCTCAGTCCCACTGTTTCCATTAGGGGGCTCATGGGTTTCCGATTTCCCAACACCCCTCCCCATAAAGGTGTTTACCCCCACATGTGTCATATACCGCCCCTGTATGCATCTTGTTTGTCTTGTCTGTTAACCTACCCAACCTACCACCCCAAATATACCTACTACCTTTCCCCAACATCCCACTCACACCTAAAAAAAAAGGGCAATCCGTTCCCAGAAACAAATCTCAACCCATACATAGCTGTCCATTTCACACACATGTCCACTGGACACATGTAATCTGGTCTAATTGGCATCACAACTTATTAATGTTGTCCTCACCCCCTCCCAGGGGTTTGAGTGTCCAAATCTACCTGCAAATTCAGTGCATATGCACAGCTGTTGCTGTAGAAGAAATGAGCAGCTATGGACCTTCCCCACACCTATTCTGCACATCCCTAGTTATTTCCCCTACTGTCTTTCCCTCTTTGTGCCCCTTTTAAACCCCTTTCCTATCAACCCTTGTTTCTTTTCTTTAAAAGAAATTAGCATGAGGATAAGTGGGAGTAAGAACTTTTAAGCAGCAGTAAGCGGATTTCAGCCTCTTTACACGGGGTAAGCAATGTCTACACTGGTTAAGCAATTTAGAAGCTGAGTATAAGAAACTGTAACCGGAAGTTAGCAGTGCTTACCTCCATGAAAACCCATGCAAACCCACTTACAGCTGCTCAAAAGTGCCTTAATCACTCTGTATCCAATAACCTGTGTTCTGCCCAGCAACAAAATAAACAGCCTTTGCAAGGCTCAAACCCAGGACCCTGCACACTGTAGCCAAAATGATTTACCACTAAGCTATGGCAGATAAACATAACCCTGACATTTTCACAAACATAACATCCAGCCCAGTCACTCAACAGTACAGGAAATGTATTTCAACATGTATATGTATGAGTGTGTGTGTGTGTGTGTGTGTGTGTGTGTGTGTGTGTGTGTGTGTGTGTGTGTGTGTGTGTGTGTATTAATATCTAAATATATAAAACATATCTATATATGTATACACACACATATATACATATAAATGTCTACATCTATAGATATATATGTCTACAGCTATATGTCTAAATGTGTACAGCAAGTTTTATATATATATATATATATATATATATATATATATATATATATATATATATATATATATATATATATATATATATATATATATATATATGTAGGTATATATGGACATAGTTATATTTATGTAAGCAGATATATAAATCTATATAGGTATATACGGACATACATCTGTAGATAAGGGGAAAATAACAAAAACATATATGTCCACATGCACCGTTAATGGGGTTGAGAGGCCCCAAATAATATACATCTTGTACGAATAGGTATACCGCTGCCCCCACAGCCAAACACGTCTGCTCTGCAATACACTTCCTAGTGCTGCAGATCCCATAACCAGGACCTGACTTGCATCCCTAGGATACATATACACAGACACATATATGCAGATATATATATATATATATATATATATATATATATATATATATATATATATATTATACATATGGAACTACACATACACACACAGAGATATGTATAGTAAGATACATATGTAGTAGGTGCATACAATATGGAACAGCCACTGTTTCTACACTTACCACCTTACCAGCTAGAGACTGTATGAGCCACCCATACAAATGACAATCATTGCCTGCAACATATACCCACAGATAAATCAAATGATATAACAGCACACACAGGTGTGCATAAATGGGAAAACTTTATTTGTGTACTATTACAGTTGTATATACCATGTTGTATAGCTGTTTAGACATGGACATCCACATACACTGAGTAATGCAACTATGAAGCAGTTATACTAATACAGTAGTCTGGAAAAGTTAACAAATGTTGCTGTCCAGGCCAAGGCCATCAAGTATACAATAGTAAAGACAGACTGCGCCACAGGATACCATAAAATCAACAGTAAGTATTGCAGATGTATAGTTCAGCAGCCTCTATTTACACTCTGTAGACAATCCCTAGGGGGTAAAGACCTCAGTTGACACAATGGGATGTAACTGTTACATAACAAGGGACAACTGACACCATCACAAGCACACTGACAAACAGAACAGTCTGTATGGCAGGTGGCAGTAGGCCTGCATTTAACCAAGATGGATTGTATGGTAATGTACATTCATATACCTTAAGGCAACTCAACACTGATGGTCTTCAGGACTTTGGGCTTTCAAGATTCAGTAGAACTCCCATATACATATATGTATATATAGACATATGTATATATAGATATACGTATATATAGATATATGTATATGTAGCTATATATGTATGCACATACTTTGTGTATAGATATGCCTAGTTATGTTGGTATATATGTAGATATCAATAACTATATGTGCATACATAGCTATTCTGATATACCTACTACTGACAATATATATGTAGATATCCATATGTATATGTGCATAGGTTTCTCTATCTGTAGATGTGTAGACATATATTGCTCTATATATGTATATATATGGATGTTTATTTGTATAGCTATGTGCATATACATATCCATCTATGTATGTTGATATGTATATGTGTATGCCTATATAGATAGCTGGATAATTATATGTACATATATCTACACCATATGTCCAGAACATGGAGTGTAGCCCTACCTCATCCCCTATAGTCCCAACTTCGTAGTGGAAGGGGATGTCAGGTATGTATAGCAGGTGTATTTGTAGACTATTGCTGCTGTAATAGGGAGTGTCCTCACAGACATGGTGTGTGTGGGAGGTCACATCTGCTTTTAACATGTATGCCATTGGCTACTGACAGACATCCTAAGGACATCATAATACAGTACCACTGCTAGCACGTAATGCTCCTTTGGACTACAGCAGAGATAATGGCGAATATATGTGGACAGTCTGACACACTCTGGACAGTCCGGCGGTATACACATAACCCCTTAGTGCAAGTCATGTGGACCAATACTGACAATGACAATGATAACAGCCATGTAGATGGGTATAACACGTAACTATTGGTATACATGTGCCCCCATAGGTTATGCATTCACAAATCCCTGCCTGTCCTGCCACATAATAACTGCTGGTACAGAGGTGCCATGGCCACATACTACCCACTAGATATTGACATACATCTGTACAGCATCCTACTGCTCTGTCTGATATACATGACTTATGGTGGCCCGGCAACAGTACATCTGGCAAGTATCTGGACATTACATCTTACTAGGTAAGTACACTAAGCTGCTAGGCATGTAACAAAGCCACTGTGCAGGCTAGAGGCAGACCAGCTCATCACTGGCCTACATTTCCTATGGGGGGGGAATGCACATGTACCTTCATATATAGCAGGCTCTACAGGCATGCCACAGCACAGAGTAACATACACCTGTGTGAAAGTGCATAACCACAACCAGTGTGAACACAGCCACAGCCACATATGGTAAACTAGCATAATATTACAGTATATGGACTATCTGTTCAACACCATCCTCATATGTGCCACTCACACACTACATATACTGGGCCGCTACACAGTGTAGTCCAATGCCTGTCTGTGGTATGGGATATGTGCGTGTATGGCCCTACAGACATGTCAGCTGATAGGGTAACATACAGTGGAGCAGCATGTAATGTCAGATAGAACAGGACCAAGAACAATGACAATTACCACAGTCTGTACACAGGCCAAGGTACATATTCACAATACACACACTGCCGACAATCACCATAAGTACACAGACCTCAGTACTGTACAAACAACCACAGAATGTCCAGGTTATGTCATCAAATATAACCTCTACTATACATAACATGTGTAGCAGTCTGTTATCTTACTGGCTTGTTATCAGATATGATGTCATTAATTATGGTGTACAGCATGACATATGTACAAAGGTTGACAGGGTTGTGGCTGGAAAACATACATAGGACCAATATTGACATGTTGCTATGATAACCTCATGCATTTACTGTTGTAACAGAGTTTGTTGCAGCATATATCCTATGAGAGATACGAAGTCTGTAACTCTCATGGCTGTTACCATCTACAGACTGAAATCCTCACACTACCTTCTGCAGTTCACAGATAGGTGCTCTGTAGGTAACACCTGAAACAAAAGGCACCACACACTGGCCAGTGTGCAGATGACCCTACAGATCGGTGTTTCCTCATAAACATAGCACTGACATGGCAGGTATGAAAACATTTATGACAGCCATATCCACACACACCCTGTTAAACCATCATTACTCCACATGTAGTATAACAGCACTTACAGTCTGTAGTCAGGTTGGGCACATCTCCCTCCTGTGTGTTGGCCTGTTTCGCAGTGTATATTGTTAGGGGTAAATCCTTAATCCATCTGAGATGCTGTTTGCCAAACAACAGATCGAGTTCCTGCTCCAGTGAATGAAAGGCCCAATACTAATGTGATGTTCATAGATATTGGTGTGTGTTTCCATACAACTGGCTATGGGAATGTTACCACAGCTGTTCCACATGCAATCAGCTAGAAGAGGGCTGCAATTCATGCAGAGACCATCAGCTGATCCTGAGCATCACTTAAAATACACATGCTGCTGCCTAAGCAATGCAGGTGTAAGTCTCCAGATCCACCAGAGTGGGAGTGAGAGAGGCAGACAGAGGCACAGAAAAGTCAGGGAGGGTGGGAGAGTAAAACTTAAGCATGTGTGTGTCACACACCTACCAGTACAGGGTGTCAAACCCTTGATGACTATGCAGTGCTATTACATGTCCATGCATTTATTGGATGCACCACATAGATTACATGTTGGAGAGCCCTCAGAATGTATATGTCATGGTGAGTGCATCTGCAACAGGGATATGGTAGCTATGTGGTAGGTGTAGTACACATGCCTGTCCGCATGAACAAGTATCAGCGTCAACACAGCCACACTCTCACAGGGACGCACACACATTGACACACTTGGCAGGGCCAGGAATAGAACTCATCACCTATGCGATTGCCACAACACAGTACTGTGCAGTTATCACATGCACCACAGGGGTCATATGGAGGTTATATGTGCAAAGGGTATGTGGAGGTGTCTGGCATCAGACAGCATGCTTCAGTATGCCAATGGGGGTTGTAATGTTTGTGAATGTGGTCATACGCATCATACACTACTCACACAGACATGGGTGCCAGTACTGACATGCATGGGTACACTGCTTCACGTGTGTATTGTGGTCAATGGTGCCAGACGGCTATACAAGGCTAGGTGATGGGTATACCTTGGCATCAGACCACATGACAATGGTCTGCAATGTGGCTCAGGGGTATAGTGTCTGGAGCTGCCCACACAGGTGGGTATTGTATTCATCATCCAGTCACCTGGGTGACTATTGCCTGTGGCCTATGCTGTGCATTGCTTGTCACATATATGTTCCTTAGTCTATGATATGGACAGTGTCTGGGATGTGCACACCTCCCACATGCAATGTACAGTGACATGTGGACCTGTACCTGGGGTGTCTGGCCCATGTTGTGTACACAGATTGTTATCATCAGATGTGCCAGTTCTAGCCTCATGTGGCAGGAACTGTTAATGGACAGCAGGCTGACCCTGCACCTACATTGATACCATGATACTGGTATTCACTGGTCTCAGTGGCATCTGTACATACAGGGCGTGTGTTTCAGGCATGGTATGTCCTTTGTGGGTCACATTTGATGGCACCACAGGTGTAGCAGGAGTCCAGTGGGGAACATGGGGGAGGTGCACTGTTGGCATGTACATGCCCATTGGACTGATGGACAGGGCGCCATGCACTATGTAGCCCACTTCAATCACACCATGGTTACTATCAGTGGGCAATATGCAGGGTACTACCAACATAGTACCTGTTGCCTAGGCAAGTGTGTGTGTATGTGTGTGTGTGTATGAGACATGGGTTGAGAGTGCTCCCTGGGTAAAACAAGTGTTGCTAACATTGTTCAGCTGGCACTGATGTCACATTTAGGCATATGAATTTGCAGCCAGCCTCTTGACAATTTCACATCTGTTATCCCTGTATGGTAGACATTATGATATATACTTGGCCCACCATATAAGAAGTTTGAAAAACCCACTCCAAATTGAGTCCAGTTGTTACACACTCACTACCATCTCCACACAGCATACGAGTGACAAACACAGACACACCCACACACACCCACCTGTCATGTCTGGGATTAGAACTCCTACCTAACTAGTATATGACACCACAGCACTAGACCATTATAGGATGTGCCACAGAGATTACTGGAGTACTTCTTCCCCAAAGGTGTATTTCACAGTGAATGACATCAACAGGATTGCCAAAGTAGGGCATTTGAATTGTACTGAGTGTGACTAGCCTAAAATGCATTCCTCCCTACATAGACATAGAAACACACACAAAACATCCACAACTGACATGTGTGGGAATAGAACTCCTCCCAGAGTTCTATATCACACTATAGCATGATGCTGTTATAGGACACACCATGATGATTTCTGGAGTGCACCTTCTCCAAAGGTGTATTTCACAGTGAATGACATCATCAGGATTGCCAAAATAGGGCATTTGAATTGTACTGAGTGTGACTAGCCTAAAATGCATTGATCCCTACACAGACATAGAAACACACACAAAACATCCACAACTGTCATGTGTGGGAATAGAACCTCCACCAGAGTTCTATATCACACTACAGCATGACGTTGTTATAGGACACACCATGGGGATTGCTGGAGTTCCCCTTCCTCAAAGGTGTATATCACAGTGAATGACATCAGCAGGATTGTCAAAGTAAGGCATTTGAATTGTACTAAGTATGACTAGCCTAAAATGCATTGCTCTCTATACACACACACTTACCAAGTTTGGGACTAGAACTCTTACCTAACTGTTTTATCACACTACAGCAGTGCACAGTTATGGGATGTGCTATGGAGATTACTGGACTACAACTTTCTCAGAGGTGTATTTGTAGGTGGATGACATCAGCAGCCTTGACAAAGTAGTTCATTTGAATTGTAGGGAGTGTGAGTAGCCTAAAAGGGATTGCTCTCTACACAGACAGGGACAGACACACATACACACACACACACACACACACACACACACACACACACACACACACACACACACACACACACAAACACACACACACTGGGAGGTTACTGTAATGGTTAAGGTGCTTACCTTAGAAACACAAGGTGCAGGGTTTGATTCTCACATGGGGTAACTGGCTAGGCTTACAATGGCCCCCAAGGACACTTAGCCTAGTACAAATCCATGAGAGCAGTCTATGAACACACACACACACACACACACACACACACACACTTGCCAAGTCTGGGATTAGAACTCTTACCTAATTATTTAATCACACTACAGCAGTAGGCAGTTATGAGATGTGCTACAGAGATTACTGGGCTACAGCCTTCCCAGAGGTGTACTTCTAGGTTGATGACATCAGCAGCCTTGACAAAGTAGGACATTGTAGCCAGGGACAGACAGACACACACACACACACACACACACACACACACACACACACACACACACACACACACACACACACACACACACTTGCCAAGTCTGAGACTAGAACTCCTAACTAACTATTTTATCAAACTACAGCAGGATGCAATTATGGGATGCACTATGGAGATTACTGGGCTACAACCTTCCCAGAGATGTATTTCTAGGTGGATGACATCAGCAGCCTTAAAACAATGCTCTCTACACAGACAGACACACACACACACACACACACACACACACACACACACACACACACACACACACACACACACACAGTTGCCATGTCTGGGATTGGAACTCCTACCTGACCAGTTTTTCACACTACAGCAGTACGCAGTTATCAGACACACCACAGAGATTACACAGCTGCAACTCTCTCAAAGGTGTATTTCACAGTGGATGACTTCTGCAAGCTTGTCATAGTAGGGCTATGGAGAGGGCAGTGTGTGTGCATGGCACATAACCCATTCATCTAGAGGTTGACAGTGTGTGAGCATGCCCAGTATTACCTTTCAGCTTGTTATTGACTGACATTGCCTTCATTTCTCTAAGTGTGCAAGCATGCCCAGTATACCTCTCTGTATTGAATGTGTGGATTTAGTCCAGGTAGTTTGTACTGCAGTGCAGACCTTTGTGTTGTACACCTACAGGTAGCATACTATTTATGCAGGGTATCTCTTGATCATTTAACAATATGGGGACATATTGTGCAGGGGATAGTGTGTACTGTTGGTGATTGTGTCTGTGCTGCTTCAGCTGCATGGTGCTGCTGTTAGCAGAGACATTCAGATATGTACTGGATTACACAGTGATATTTTCTGTCCTCATGTACTGTCAGGTGTACATTCTTGCTCACAGTGATGTCTTGTGGGACAAGGGTGACTGTGGCTGTGTCCAGTATTGTGGGCAGACACCTACGTATTCATGGTAAGGCATGCCATTCTGGAGGGGGAGCTGCAGACACTTGGTGCTGCGTTTGTGTATCCAGTTCAGTACCTTGGTACAGTACTGGCAGAGGATCCTATACTTGTATTCCTATCATCATGACAGTATGGGCTTATTTTGCTGTGGCAATGCCTCACAGCTGTACAGATTTGCACAGGTCAGACTGGGGCAGGAGCCATGGGTCAGGACATTTACCCTACTGCGGTGTACGGGCAGGTGTGCAGCCACCCATTTATGTGTTTGCAGCCAGGGATAGTGTGGGCACACAGCTTGGTGTCAGACCCTGCACATTCCATGCTGCCCATGCTCCCACCCCCCTCTGTTATTCTAACCTCTTCCATACATTATGCATACATTCTCTGATACTTTCCCTAAAGGTATCGCCCCATCACAGGTGTGTGTTAGTGTTGGTCCACAGTTCATGCAGTGGGACATGGTGGACATGCTACTGTGGTTTGTCCACATTACCTTGCATATGGCTTATGTGAAGTGTGTTATGCTGTTATTTGTGTGTCCATGACATAACATGCATTGGCAGTATGTGTGAGACACAGGCCTTTGGCAGACACCTGTGGGGCATTGGGTGTTGCTGCATGCCAGATGTGGCAAGTTGTTGCATTCTGTCAGGCCTACAGCCCCAGACCACCATATAGTATATTCCCCTGGGGTGACAGGGTAGGTGTGATAGGTGTTCATATCAATACCTCCTAACAGTCTTGATCAGGTGGTGTGGATGCTGGCAGGGTGCTACTTACCTCTAGGGACATACCTGCATGGGACACTTGCACTGCATGCTGCAGTCTTCCGCTATTGCCATATACAGGTGGGGTCTTACTGTACCCATTCCCCACAGCAGGGATATGACCAGAGAGGTGCCTGTGGGTGGTGCTTGCATGAGCAGGGTGCATGTGTGCTATGGACACTACTTGCATCTGACACAAAGATATGCATTGGGCATTCCATCAGCTCTTTCCCATTACATCAGTCCTACCTCCTTTGTGATCTGCGAGTGTTTGGGCAGACAACGTCAGTATCCCCTACTACAGGGCCATATAATGGGATGCATACCTGTATGTAAGTTTCCAAGGTTGTGTCCATTTCACAGTGACACAATATATACTGTATTTTTGGAGTACTTTCCCTTGTGTACTACTTGTATATGTAGACTGACAGCCATGCCATGTCAGTCTTTTAGATGATGACACATATTACCACCATACATTTGCAAGTGCTTATTGCTAGCTTGTGATATACTGATCGGTATTGTGTATGGCACTGCAGTTGTGAGGACTTGTCCCTGTCATCAGCAGTAGTGGACAATGGTCACTAGGCTTACCTCAACATGCATACATACCGACCAATCAAACACGATATGAAACACACAACCTAACACACACATATGTGCATATTGTGCAGATGGTACAACCTATCCTGCTACCTTGGCCACCTTTGTGCATCTGTGCTCCACTGGTATTTGAACTACACATACATGTTACTACATTTCTACATAGGGTTTTGGGGGCCACACCTAGCATTTACAACTTGTGTACATGACATTGGGGGGGCACACCAGACCAATACTATATAATTAAGTAGGGTTGGAGGGAGCACACCTGACTGTTTCTGCATTCCTACACAGGATTGGGAGGGCACACCTGACTATTTCTACATTTCTACACAGGATTGGGGGGGCACACCTGACTGTTACTACATTTCTATGTAGGATGGGGGCACACCTGGCTATTTCTACATTTCTACTCAGGATTAGGGGTGCACACCTGACTGTTACTACATTTCTACATAGGATGGGGGGCATACCTGACTATTTCTACATTTCTACACAGGATTGGGGGGCACACCTGACTGTTACTGCATGGCTATGTAGGATGGGGGGCACACCTGACTATTTCTACATTTCTACACAGGATCGGGGGGGAACACCTGACTGTTATTACATTACTATATAGGATGGGGGGCACACCTGACATTTGTACACATTTGCTATGACTCTACTGGTATGTCAGGTACTACATTTCATTCTGTATTCTAACCTATCAAGCTGACAAGAGGCATACCAGTGTACTACAGATATTAGCTTTGATTTACCTATATATTAGTTTCTGACTTCCTCCCCTTGAAAAATAATGTCCCACTGCCTGACCTGCTATAGTCTGCCTGTGTAGGCCTGGGGGGTACCCATAGGCATCCTTCAGAGGCTACAGCACAGCCTTTGTTTGTGTTTGTCTACACCTGTCCTGCTGGCTGTGACTGTTGCTGGGTATGTGAACCCCTCTGTCTGGCATGTGTGAGTCACTTACCTTGTGGGTATCCCAGTATTGAGGGTGGTGTTGCAGGGCTGCCTATGTCGGATGCACATAGTACATTCCCTACACATGATTGAGCACAGGTAGTGTCATGTTTGGCATCACTTTTACTGTATGTGAGAGTCAGTGAGAGGTGTTATTCCCTGGGTCCCTCCTGTGACAGGGTATGAGCTATGCATTGCCTCTTTGCCAAGGCCAGGGCATACTGGGCATGCCTCCTTCTGCCTACTGGGGCAGGCTCAGGTTGCTACTCCTCTGAGTCACTCTGTGCCTGTGCAGGCCTTGGCAATGGTGGGGGGCTGTGTGGCCTTGCCCCATGCTGTTCCTGCTGCAGCTGTTTCTGCAGGATCATATTGTGTAGCATGGCACATGTGATGACAATTTAGTTACATATAGCTGGTGAGTACTGCAAGGCTCCAATAGATGGTCCAGGCACCAGAACCATGACTTGAGCATCCCAAACACACCCTCTACTATAATTCTGATCTGTGCATGTGCTTCATTATGGAGTTCTTGTTCGGGTATGTGTGCATTTTTGATGGGTGTCATCAGCCACGGCTGCAGTGCGTATCCAGCATCCCCCACAAGGTGACCGTGAGGGATGTCCCCCACTGGCAAATTTCTGGTACAGCTGCATCAGATGCCAGATGTGGGAATCATGATAACTTCCAGGGCAGCCAGCACACACATTCATTATTATGCCCTGGGCATCACACAGGATCTGGCAGTTGATGGAGGGGAAGCCCTTGCGTTTGATGTAGACCTTACATTGCTCACCAGGTGGTGCTTTGTTACATATGTGCATGCAGTCTATAGCACCCACTACCTCAGGGTATTCTGCTATTTAGTGGAACCATTGCATATTGCTAGCCAATGCCTCATGGGTGTTGGGGAAATATACATGCTCACCGACATATGCTGACATGGCATCCAGGAACTGGTGGAGTACTCTGGATGCTGATGCCTGTGAGATCCCCATCATATTCCCAGTTGGCCTTTGGAAGGTACCTGTAGCTAGTATTCATAGGCCTACACATACCTTGGTAACCACTGGGATAGGTTCCCCTCTGTTAGTCCTGTGTGTCAGGCGTGGCCGGCACAGCTCAACAATTTGCTGTAGTAGGTCCCTGTCCACCCTATAGTGCTCCACTATCTCCAGCTCATGTAGCCACTGGCAGGTTATCCTGGGTTTGCACACTCTTCTCCGTCTGCTCTCTGTGGGTTGGTTGACAGCATTCACATCCTCAACACCCTCAGCATCTTCCACAAGTTGTAGGATGATAGATATTGCAGCCCCTATCATTTTGTTGTTTTGTTTGTTAAAAGTTCCCCACTTGTATACACCAGTGGTGTAGAGTGTGGAAAAACCACAGGGAAGGTGTTTGCATAGTTTATAGTAGTGTTCTGGGCTGGGCTGGTCTGCTGCCTGTGTAATTGGCTGATTCTGATACATTTCACCTGCCAGCTATGCTAGTTCTCCTAGATTAACTTCCTACTACTGTTTTCCCTTCCCATTGCCTTAAGCCCAGGGGCATGCCGTGCAAACCGAGTGCTCAAATATGAACAGAGCTGCAATTTCCTGGTTTATCTTTTTTTTATACCTTTAAAACCCAGTGCGCAGTGTGCACACCCACTTAGGCAATCTAAAGAGTGTTAGGCAGACTCAGATACACCCCCTTGCTTAGCTGCGCTTAGCTAGGAGCAAACCTGAGCCACAGGGCTCCAATCTGCTTACAGTATGTCTGACACCCCCCCCCCATGATGTTAGCTAACTCCTAGGCTTGCACCAAGCTATTCTTACTCTTACACAGTTGGGGCCTGACTAGCATGCTGGGAAAAACTGGGATTCACTATCATTCCCCTCATTTGCGTAGGGTTGCCTGCTAATGCATAGTTACATGTCTCACACTGAGCCTCCCCCCTTAGCAACCACTACTCACTGGCCATGTTGTCTTCTGTCTGCCATTGACTTTCATGGCAGAATAGTGATTTTAGGCAGAATGCTTATTTTAGGTTTATTTTATTATTTTCACCCGATCACGTTTGTGCGCCGCTGCCCTATGCTTAAACAGCCGAGATCAGCGAAAAAAATAAAAGCTGATTTATTTTTATTTTTTTAGGCTGTTTGCAATCCCAATGGCCTTATACTTGGCCATTGGCATGCTTCCTGATTGATATGCAGCCTTTATTTGGAGCTGTCATGGCTTTGTTTTGGATTTTGCAGACATGTACTTGGTTACTAACCGAGTACATTTTTACAGATTTCACTAGTCCTGCATGGCCTGTTTCAAGCTTCCTAGATCACAAATTCACCTCATTTGCATGGATTTCTCCTGCAAATGGGATGATTTGCATACAGGCGCTTAGTCCATGCAGGACTAGTGCAATAGCACTCATGCGTGCCCCTGCAGGCTGTTCCTGGATCGCACAGCAGACATATTGCCTGCTGGAACTCCTGCACTAATCCTGCATGCCGTGCAAGGCATGCAGAATCTGGGGGTATGAAAGCTTTGGTTTTCTTTCACCACTTTATAGGCAGTATGAAAAATGTTCATCGTGACAGTTTTTTCTTTTGCTTGGGCCTTCCAAACCATCTGCTACAGAATCTGTTTGTCTGCTTCTTCAAGAAGTTTTGTGGCAGCTTTGTGACTCACAGATTCCTTATGGTTGAATATATTTTTTGCAGGGATGTTAACTGTTGCTGTCAACTTTCACCAAAGGAAGTTATCAAGTCACTGGTCCATTCCTTTGCAGTTCTGAGACTCTCTATGCCAAGACCCCCCCACACACACATTACGGCACGTTTTACATCCAAGTTTCTTATTGCGAATCGACAGCCAGCTGTACTTACTGCAGTAGTCATTTTTCTGATCCAAAGTCCAGCAGTCAGGCCAGTCCGTGTCACCATCAACCTCGTGAATGGCATTACTACATGAAGCAGAAGCAATACTTTGTAAGGATTCCACCTCCATAGCACCATCTGGCTCATCTGCAACATTACTGCTTGAAGCACAAGCAACATTTGGCATAGACAGTGTAGACAACATCTTAATAGTGTCACTACAAACTGTGAAATTTGGATCATCCTTGCTCAGTCATGGTGGTTTATTTATAAGGTGTCCTGTCCCAGAAAAGTAACTAGTAATTTTGGCCATCACTAAAGGGTAAATGGTCTAGTATTTAGCAACATGCTTATACATTTGTGTAGAATTCACAGTGACTCACTGAAGTATATTCCTGACTAAGCTGACTTCAAACAAGAAGACAATAATCTCTCTTGACAATGAAGAAGCTATTAAATGTGATCAGTGATCTACCAAAATTGTACTGGTTGAGAGGTATAAGTCCTGACCCACACTGTCATCAAATGCAGCCCAATCAGTAACACTGTTGTACGTGCAGAATGAGAAGTACTGACCTTCACAGTACAGGAGCTGTAAACATTAGGCACTCTATTCACAATACCATTATACAGCTGCTTGCATAAATTATATTTATTTTGATGATTTATAATATTCCAAACATCTGTTTTAAAAGTTGAATCTCGGAACATTCATATTACCACCATTTGCTGAAGAATCTAAAGAAACTAGGGATAAAATTTAAGAAATAAGCTAGATAATGTTACACTTGTATGTACGGGCTACAGCCACCCCCCCCCCCACAAAATAAGCTAGATAATGTTACAGTTGTATGTACGGGCTACAGCCACCCCCCCCCAAATAAGCTAGATAATGTTACAGTTGTATGTACGGGCTACAGCCACCCCCCCAAATAAGCTAGATAATGTTACAGTTGTATGCTGCTGTATTAAATTACCTGCAGCCTACAGGCTACAACCACCCCCCAAAGAAAGAATTACATTTCACAGATTTAAAAAATGTGACACAGTCTTCTGAGCTTCTGCCAAAAAAATCTTAATGGAGTCGGGCAGGTAATAAGTATGTAAAACACTTTATTTTCAACTTTCTGCCCTAGCACCCTTCTGCCATGTCCAAACTGACATGCTGTTAGCGAATAGACACAACTAATTTCTCACATACTTGTATTCTCCATGTTAATACCTGTATCTCTCTACCTCTCTACTAAATTACTAATGACAAAATCTCATCTCCTTCCCTCTCTTTACCATTTCAGAATGAATTTATATTATACGTTTATGGACTCTGTTACTTTCCTGTCATGCTGTAATACCAATTTTGCAGTCTGTACTTTATTTTTATTTCCTGGGCTAAATCTGTAAAATGGTCCAAACAGACCAGTGTTCTACCCTAGTTAACAAACTGAAATAAATAAATAAAACACAATACAATGCAGGTAGATATCTAAATGTACAACGTAATTTCCTTTAGTGATAGATGATACCACAAAACATTAAACATTCCAGACCAGAACTGAGGATAGACATCAATAGCCCCCCAAAACACACAGACCACAGGAATCTGGGTGACCCTGCCAGTGTATTAAAAAAAGAAAATCAACAGTCCCCAAAACACATTGCCTCCTTAGTATCTGGTTAACCCTGCCAGGTTATAACCATGCAACTTGCAACCTATAAAAAGAAGAATTTATATGCTTGATATAAACTGCATTTTTAATAAGTTTTCCAAGCCTTAATTTATCCATTTTTCCCTTTCATACTAATGTCTAGTTAGAAACATTTCTGTAACATTGCCATTGGTCCAGATTACTTGAAATGTTGAGGACAGCCAACTGTCTTACATTCAGCTGTTATGTGGAATGCAAAACCTATAACAAGGAATTATATATTATTATGTCTGGGACAATGTTATGTTAATTTTAAGGCCCACTTTTACATATGCAAGATTAGAGCTTATACGTTTTCTGCCATCTCAGTCACATTACAAGAAGAAGCTGTGACACAGACAACTCAGGAAATATGCAAGTTACTTACTACATTATATTGAGGAGGAGGACACAATATTAATGCATACATACAAATATTTCAAGCATGGGCATTAATGCCCTTATAGCCTGCCAATATACTAAAACAGTTGTTTCCATAATAACTGTTCAGGCTGTTCTTAAAAATACCTTCATTAATGCTTGCTTTAATGTAAATTGGTGGTCTATTCTATGCATCAGCTACTATCTCAGACAACCAATTAGTACACTTTTGATAACCTCAAACATTTCCAGAGGTGGTTGCCTCTAAATGCCCAAAGTACCCAAATAAGGTCATCTTAAATCTCTATATGAGACACTGTACAAGTTCAACTATTTTAGTCTTTCATAAGTGAGAGTGTGAGAATCAAATCAGTTGGAACCCGTAGTCTAAACAATGTCTTAGGGTTACCCTGTCAGCACTGCAGACTACCACTTTAATCAGCTCTATGAGATTTCCACTAGCATCTATTTAGCTGTTTATTACTCTAGTTCCTCTTGGAAATGCCTTTTCAAATAGACTATTTTCATTAGAGAATAAACACTTTCACAAAAATAATGCTAAGCCCAGCTCAGAAATAAAAACAGTTGTACATGCTTCAGAGTTCATTTACTTAAAATGTATTGCTATTTCTGTTCTATGAACCATCCTGTAAACTAAAACCCAGACAGCCTCATCTGACTCTCCTCATCTCCTCCCAAACATGGTAAGCTATACCCATACAGCTGTGCATTACACATGGATGGATCAAGGGACTCTACAATGTAAAATGGTGCTCTGTCCTGATAAGAAGGGGTACAGAGTGGCATACTCCTACAAAGCAGAGGTGCCGTGAATGTCATCTCTGCTAATGTTAGTTGGAAAGTTGCATGCAGTGTTGTTAACATGCACCGAAAAGCATTCTAATCAGCATGAATGGCACTTTCAGGTTCTGTCTTCCCTTTACTCATCAGTATTGACACTACCACCTTTATCATGACCCCTGCTCAGTGACAGTGACAAACTCACTCTTCCTTAAGTGTAACACAATGGCCCTTAAACACACATAGTACTAGTATCTGGTTGACCCTGCCAGGAAAAAAATAAAGAAAGTACCTGGGTGGCCCTGCCAATCAACAGCCCCAAAAAAACACACATACCATAGGAATCATCTGGTTCTGTTGAGCCTGACAGTGTATTAAAAAAAGAAAATGAACAATCCCCCAAACACATTGTCTCTGTAGTATCAGGTTAAACACTGCCAAGTTATACATAATAACATATAAAAAAGTAAACACCACAGGCTTTAAAAGTTTCACACATAGAGTATGTTGATCCTGCCAGGTCAAAAATAAAGTATCTGGTTGGCCCTGCCTATCAACAGCCCCAAAATCACATAGACAGACCAGATGAATCATCTGGACAGTGGTTCCATTGATGGGCCACTGACCCCGCCCTGTTGCCAGTCCCACTCCACGAAACTCATTGCCTCCCTAGTATCTGGTTAAACTCTGCCAGCATATAACATATAAAAAAAATGTCAATGCCACGGCCCTTAAAAGTTTCACAGATAGAGTAGGTTGATCCTGCCAGGTGAAAAATAAAGTACCTGGTTGACCCTGCCTATCAACAGCCCCAACAAACACACAGACCACATGAATCATCTGGACAGACGCTCCATTGACTGTTCATTGACCCTTCCCTGTTGTCAGTCAGTGTTTTAAAAAAAGAAAATCAACAGTCCCCCACACACACACACTGCCTCCCTATTATCTGGTTAAACCCTGCCAGGTTATAACATATTAAAAAAAAGTCAACGCTGCAGTGCTTAAAAGTTTTACACATAGAGTAGGTTGATCTTGCCAGGTGAAAAATAAAATATCTGGTTGTCCCTGCCTATCAACAGCCCCCAAAACACACAGACAGATCACAGAAATTATCTGGACAGTGGTTTCATTGACCCTGCCCTGTTTCCAGTCAGTGTTTTAAAAAAAGAAAATCAACAGTCACACTCCCACTCCACCAAACACATTGCCTCCCTAGTATCTGGTTAAACCCTGCCAGCTTATAACGTATTAAAAAAAGTCAACACCGCAGCCCTTAAGTTTCACAGAGTAGTATTATGCCAGGAACTGGAAAAAAATAAAGCATCTGGTTGGCATGGCCCTCTAAACAGCCCCAAAAAACAGACAAATGTGATGCACACACACTGTCTCTCCTCTCACTCTCTTCTTGCAACTAAAGTGCGGGAAGAGAATGCAAGAGTAACAGGGCTAATCAGCAGCCCACATCACAATTACATAGTCTCGTCAACCGCTGCAGCCCACAATCCTATGATACACACACATGAGTGAGTCCACTTACACATGGAATTTAAACTTCTGACATGTGTAAATGTAATACACACATTGGAAATTTAAATTCTACACGTAAGTGGACTCACTCTATCTGGTGCTTTTCCAGCAGAGGCTCCGATATGCCATACTGGCACATACTATCTCAAGAAAGCCCTGAGTATGGAAACATCCTACATTACATATTACATGGATAAATGATTTTTGCCAAACACATGGCCTTAAACTCATTGCAAATATATGTATTCTCATTCACACTGGTAGCAGTGATGTTCCTGCTAAGTACCAGATAAATAGTGACACCTTAATTACATACACAGGGGTGAGAGACCTGATGAGACAGGCTACCATAACTTAGATCACCATATCTGCACAGTGGTGAGTAGGTCATTCAGTCTTGCTCATGTCATACATGAGGACATTGTCGCCAGTACAAGTAGTTAGTACCTCCATGTACTCTTCCCTTATCAGGGCAATATTTGAGTGTGATGCCCCTTTTAGTATGTTACTCACCAAACAGCTGTTGCGAGTGTGGAAACCACAAAGGTTCCTCACAAGGGGGATGCATGTCTTCAGCATCTGTAGTATGGGGATTGTCTGAAATCACCATCAATTTAGCGTGTGTCAGAGTACTCAGAGGTGATCTCTGCTTTGCATATGAGTCAATCTGTGACTCTGCTTTATTGCACATGCTGACTAGCATAACTGACATGAATAACCAGTTTCCTATCTGCTATGTTACTTTTATAGGACCTGCTGGAGGGCAAGAATTGTCTACTAGAGGTAAACACACCTTTGGAACACACTTCCACTTCATGTCAAACTTAGCATCTAATGGCCCTTTACAGATGTGATCTGTATTATTGGATGGGTGCCTATAATTACAACACAAGGGTTCCATCTGTGTACACCCTGGACAGGGGCAGTAGGTGATGAATGTGTTACTAAGGGTAAAAGGTAACTTGGAGTATGAGGGTCCTAGGACCATTATCCAACTGCATTCCAGTGATGCTATGACACCATAGGCTGATGTAAAACACTGGTTAGCATCCACCAACATGAATGTAGCTAGATCAATACTACTTATTTATGTATACAGAACACTGGACTTTACACACACAAAGTGGGCTTTAATAAGTTTAGATCCCCTACCTCTCTGACCTTACACACTACAGATCACAGAACATATTGCACATACCACAGCTTAAGTCTGACAATGAAATGGCTTTAGGTACTCTAATGGTAATTGACATCAGCAGGCCTTGTAGTGACAAACAGTTCAAAGGCCTGCACCACCTGCTAGGCCCAATATAGTGCAAAACTCTACCTTTGTTTAAGGCATTGTGGAATATGTGCTTGTTTTGTGTGGAGATGCATATACATACACACTGCAAGGGCCTTTGAATGAGTTTAAAACCCCCTTCCTATCTAGTCTTACATACTACAGATCACAGAACTTATTGCATGTGCCACAGCTTAAGTCTGACTTTGATATGGCTTTAGGTACTCTTATGATAGATGACATCAGCAGGCCTTGGGGAGAAGACTTTGGGGGCCTGCATCAAGTGCAAAGTCTAATGAGTGCAGGCCCATTGCAGTTTTAAATTACATTTGTTTGGGAGAGAGATGCACCCACACACACAGCAAGTGGGCTGGAGTGAGATTAAAATCCCTACCTATCTAGTCTTACACACTATAGACCACAGTACTTATCACATGCGCCACAGCTTAAGTCTGACTTTCATGTGGCTTTAGGTACTCTTATGGTAGATGACATCAGCAAGCCTTGTGGGGAGAAGACTTTGTCGGCCTGTTTCAAGTGCAAAGGCCAAAAAGTACAGACCCATTGCAGTTTAAAATTTATATTTGTTTGGAAGGGAGATGCATGTCCATGTATACACACACACACACACACACACACACACACACACACACACACACACACACACACACACACACACACACACACACACACACACACACCAATTGGCTTGGAGTAGGATTAGAACCCCTACCTATCTATTATTGCACACTTCAGATCACAGTACTTATTGCATGCACCACAGCTTAAGTGGGACATTGCAAATGACTGCAGGTGATGTTATCATAGAGAACATAAAGACATCCTGTGTTGAACTGGTTGGTAGGGCAGCATAATCACACAGGTTCCTACTGTCAACTGCAGCTAGTAGCCTACAGTCAGGCAACTGTTTTGTAGTCTAGCTATGTGTCAACAGCCTCTGTTTGGTAATATGAGTCTGTCTTCATGTGGATGGACAGGCCTGTGGCAAAAGAAAATTTAGTCAGGCAATGAGTGGGCAAACAACATAATACATTTCAGAAGTTACACAGTTTTTTGTGTGTTTGTTGAAATGAAGCAGACACAGAGGGCTGTAGTGAATGTGGGTGTTCTTGCTAGTGTAGCTATATACATATGACTTCAAAATATATGCATGTATTCCTATGCCATGCCATACATTTTAAGGGTTCCACACAGTCTGTTAGGGAGACATGGTATGACTCACCACTGTACAGCTGTTTGCAAATACACAGGTGTGACTTATGGTTATGTGTGTTTCACAGTACATTGTGTTCTGCTGTCAAATGTGATATCATTTACACATGATGGGTGAAGATGACCAGAACTGTGAACTTTAGATATCCCAATAGTCCTAAGATTGCAACACATGTTGGTCTGTACAGTTGCAAATGTCTGAAAGTGCATTATGTAATGTTGAGCCTTTCCTTTTGTCCCTTTTTTCCCAACATTTTACGTGTCATAGTGCAGCTTTACTATCCATGATCTGTGTATGTAGGGCAATACAGACATACACACCCACACACACACACACACATATATATATTATATATATATATATATATATATATATATATATATATATATATATATATATAGTGCATGGGGCAACAGATTTGCACTCAGCTTAACTAAGTGCTCAGTGACATTTTGGCTTGTTTGCACCTTGCTTAGCAACTCACAGATAGGAGGCACACTGCTGACACCTGAGACGTCCTATTGCATAAACTGAATCCATTCCACATCTAGGTGTACTCCAGGCCAACAGTCTGAGATGACTTGGAGAACTGCAATCTGGATCTACCTACATACTGAGTTCCTCGCTTAATTTACAGTTTCAATCACTGCATGCTACATTTAATAGTCACCTTTCTTTTTCTGTCTTTCAAATGGCATATGACAGCATCTGATGCTCCTGTGGCCCAGTTATTGTGCAGACATGCCCAATCTGTAACACATTTAAACAGTATATCCAATCTCAAGCCATCAGCATACAGACTGTAGAACAACTGTGATGTGAAAGATGGGATTTCAGACAACTGAAATGAAAGTTGGGCCTAGTACAAAGCCCCGTGGGACACCCTGACTGCAACCATCAATATCTCTTGTCCAGTTGCTGTATGGTACTTGCCATTCCTATATGTAAGCCATGCAGCTACCCATCTTCTCAGGAGTGCATCAGTGCCTAGTTGCTCTGATGTAGTGATCAGAGTGTTGCATATGGATCTGTCAGTTCCACATGAATCACATCATAGCACAATCCTTCATTCACAGCTATTATATTGTTATATTACATCATGTTACAGGAGGTACTGGATGTGTTTTCTACATACGTATGATGATGTATGTTTTTATATCACAGCCTTTACAATTCTGCTAATAAGTTATCCATTAATAGTGATGTACTTATTAAACAGGTGTTAGAACTGTGGCACAGATGCACATGTGTAATTACTATGGGAAATAGAACCATACTAGTATGGCACACAGAGAGACACTCTGCAAAAAGAAATACATATCACTACTTCACATGCATAATAATCAGATATGTCAGGATTAGAATCCTGGATCCCATCACACAACTTCCCTGCCTTATTCCTTTGAGCCACAGAGGCTGGTAAATGAGCAAGGAATCATTCATCACATAATCACCTGCATAAATATGTACTGTGCTATTCTCAATTAAATTACACATGAAATGTACATTCAGATTGTGCATTACTGTACTGATGCTGTGTAGAATACTACCTGTGTGAAAGGTCATATAACATAACTTTAGTGTTATGGCAGTTACATGGGGACAGTGCTGTTTTGTGGGATGGGGAAGTAATGCACATTTTCTGCCAGGATGCACAGAAGTCTATCAGTTAACCTCCCTTTCCAACATGTCCTTTGAATGATGTACCAGTAATCTGTTGTAGTAGGACTACATGAATGCACTGTCTGTCCAAATATGTCAGTATAGTAGCCTGCCTATTGTACCCGGCCCATAGCTACGATGACCAAACATAACAATCCACTATAATACTGTGTACATTATGGAATTACCTAAGTGCAGCAGTTGACAAAACTGTATTTCAGGGCTGACGCTGTGTGATGCAAGCAGTACACAGCCAAGACATGGACAGGTACATGATGTGTGAGTTACTATCTGTATGTGAGTAGGAGTGAAGTATTAGTCCCTAGGTTCACAGATTGTCAGCCAATGTGCTATGCATTGTCTCTTAACCAAAGCCAGGGCATACTGGGCATGCCTACATCTGCCTACAGGGACATCAGCAGGGGGTTCTCCTCCAAGTCCTACTGTGGCTGTAGCTGTGGCAATCTAGGCACTGGTTGGGAGCTGTGTAACCCTTCCCTTTGCTGATCCTGCTGCAGCTGTTTCTGCAGGATCAGATTGTGTAGCATAGCACATACTGTGAATATATGTGCACATGTGGTTGGAGAATACTGCAAGGCTCCAGCAGATATATCAAGGCACTGGAACAGTGATTTCAGAAGCCCAAACACATGCTCTATGATATTCCTAGTTTGTGTGTGTGCCTAATTATGGTGTTCTTCTGTGGGTGTGTGTGCATTTCTGATGGGTGTCATCATCCATGGTTTCAGGGTGTAGCCAGCATCCCCCAGTAAATGGTCGTGTGTGATGTCCCCCCAGCAAACATCTGGTATGGCTGTGATGTATGCTAGATATGAGAGTCATGATAACCGCCAGGGTTGCCAGCACACACACTCATGATAATCCCATGACTTGGCAGTTAGTGGAGTGGTATCTCTTGCTGTTAACATAGATTCTACCCTGCTCACCAGGTGGTGCCTTGATGTGTACATGAGTGCAATCTATGCCACCCTGTATTTCAGGGTAGTGCGCTACATGGTGGAAGTGTTGCATAGTGGTGGCCCTCACTTCAGGGTCAAGGAAAAAAGGATGGGTTACCCTCTGTTAGCTCTGGCTCTGATTTAAGGGTGTCAGAGCTCAGTGAGCTGTTGTAGTATGTCCCTTTCCACTCTGTTGTGCTCTACAATCTCCAGCTGGTGTAGCTCCTGGTAGGTTACCCTGGGCATGAACACTCTTCTCCTCCTTGGCTTAGGCCTATGGTCATCAGCACCAGCAGCATTAACTTCAGCCTCTAACACATGCAGACATAGAATAGCTGCAGCAGCCCCTAGCATTATTCAGTTTAAAATTCCCAAGTCTATACTACACAGGTTCAGACTATTGAGGGAAAACCTGAATGTATGATGTATGCATATGTTATACAGTTGTGGTGTAGGTGCACCATGTGGATTGGCTAATTCTGATGCATGTCAGCTTCTTAGAATATAATTAACATGATTTAAAGGCCCTTGTTATTTGCACACTACAGCTTAGCATACAAAAGTAAATATTCTCAGTTGAATATGTCTGGTTTTAATTGATAGCTTCCAATGTCACCACTATGCCTTGGCGAGCTGGTCGTACAAACATGCTTAGCTATGCGGCACACTCACAAACATGCACAGCTACCACAAAATCTGCTAAAAGTAAATATGAAAATCCCCCTGATGTTATCCATATTCACTGAGAATGTCAACACCGTGTAGGAGCCTACACTAAAGAGATTTGCGGACATGGTTGCTATTTTAGCAATTCAACAAATTCAACTCATTTGCATATAAATTCATGCTGCAGAATGAAAAGCAATGGAAAATGAGGTCATAAAACACACTTTTTAATCCAATGCAGTAAGCGCTGTCATCGCAGTACAATGACTAAAACTTCTTCAGACAACCAGCATCTACTAAAATGTTTCAAGTGAAGAAGTGGATAATGGCCCCCGATGTAGTGAACACTTAAAAAAACTAAATAATTCCAATATGAATGGCCAAAGTCAATGCTCGGAACAACATTCTTCCCAAAATTTTTAATGGAGAGGGGACAAGTTTATCACACCAACAAGAAGAACAGGAACCAGAGGAGGAATCGTCATGGTCGGGGACAGCCGAGGAGATAGTAAATCAGGATAGACATGACATTGATGCAAATAATGAAGGTGAAATGTCTAATATATACACATTAATAATAAATGCACAAGAAGACTTTAATATATTTACTCTATTTTTGAAGCGGACACTCCCTTGGCAAATTTACTAGCTAGAGGTATGTCCTTTGCACCTGCTTGACGTGCAGATATTGCCAGGACATTAATAGACTTAAAATTGTTTATATGTAAACTAAATTTGAGTTTAATATAGAAACCAAGATATTAATCAAACTGAATTAATACATCTTCTTCAATATTTATTTTTAATGTCTCTTTGTGAGTTAAGATAGCCTTAAAATACCCATTCATTGTCTTTTGTTGTACTTCCTCTAATAAATCATTTAATAGATTAACTGGATCCCCAGGTTTCAGAAACATACTTCTCCCCGGGCCTCTACTGAAAATGGACATTTATCCAGTTAGACTAGCCTGGTCAACAAATGTAAATAAGTAAATAAAATAAATAAATAAATTCAAAGTGTTAAGTGTATTTAATCCACCGATGATCCCTGTGTTAACAATTTTTGAATGTATTTGTGAACTAGACATTAGAAATTTATTTGATAAAGCAAATAAAAGAGTGAATGTCTGCTCTAACTTTAAGAAAGAAGATTGGGAAACTTTAGAAGGGTTGAAAAGCTATGGGGTCCGAATAATGAAACCCGATAAGTGTCTTTAATCGAACTAAACAAGGCTTATCAGAGAATTATGATCTTCTTAAATGACTTATTTGTTGAAGCTAGAATCAGCATTGATTTATTTAATTATTTAACTATACCAGCTCCCCAAGTCCCAGTGATTTTTGGAACTCTAAAGATCCATAAAGACCTACAAAACCCCCCTTACGTCCTATAGTGGATGGGAGGAATTCCATTACATGTGCCATAAAATATGTGGATGCATTACTGATAAGATATGTTGAGCTGGAAGAACAAATATGTAAAGACTCTTGGTCATTCTTAGTGAACATCAGCAAGTTGAGTTATAATGAAACCCATAACTTTTTAACAATAGATGTTAAGAACCTTTATACAGCCATCCCTCAAGATATAGGTATTGAGTGGGTGTGTGGTTTAATAAAAACAAAAGGGCAAGCAATCACAAGATGGCCTTAGTTCAGGAACTATTTCGACATCATACTTACAAACAACTTTTTTTCTGTTTGAATGAGATTATTTTTTACAAAAAAACAGGGGTAGCCATGGCCTCACCCTATGGGGCAAGCTTTGCCAATTTGGTCATGGCACACTAGAAACAAGAGTCTGTATTCAATAATAACCCATTTAGTGTGTTGATACCTTACTACACATATTATTTAGATGATATTTTTATTATATTTAAAGGGGATGTTGAACAGGCAACATAACTCCTTAGTTATTTTCATAATACCACCCAGTTCCTTGTATTTACCTACACATACCATGTTGATCGTAATGGTTATTTGGATGTTGACTTGTATAATGACAGAGTAAGAAGTACAAAGCTAAAAGTTATAGAAAAGAAACATATTCAAACTAATTTTTACATTTTTCTAGTGCCCACCCAATCCATCAGAAAAGATTGGTGGTTAAAGGCCAATTAGTTAGAGCTACAAGCATGATCTCTGATACAACAGAATTTCTTACTGAATGTGACTTACTGAGAAGTATGTTTCTGAAACCTGGGGATCCAGTTAATCTATTAAATGATTTATTAGAGGAAGTACCACAAAAGACAATGAATGGGTATTTTAAGGCTATCTTAATTCACAAAGAGACATTAAAAATAAATATTGAAGAAGATGTATTAAATACTACAGAAACAAGAATTAATTATAGTTTGACATTTATTACCCCCTTTAGTATGGATGCAGGGTATATCAAACAAATTTTAACAAAGAACTGGAATTTAATCACTTCAGATGAAGAACTGGGACAAATAGAAATATGACCTAGAATTATTTTTAAAAGAGGCCAACATTTAAAAAATATACTCGCATGCAGTAAGAAAATTATAACTAGGAATGTAGGGATGTATAGATGTGAGGCTTGCCCATACTGTAAGTACATTGAAGTGAGAGGTTCTTTTATGATTCGAGGAAGAACCTTTAAATGTAAAGGGAGATATAATTGTAACTCTAAAAGTGTTATTTACCTTGCTAGTTGTAAATCTTGCTCCTGTTTCTATATAGGAAAGACAGACTGCAAACTAAAAGAACAAGTTTACGGGCACCTATATAGCATTACAAAGGCAAAAATGGAGAATGCATTGGCAAAACATGTATCTATATTCCCAGAACATAGCTTTGTATTTAAAATAACAGATCATGTGAACTTTGATATAAGGGGAGGACCAACATAATTAAAGCTTGAACTACAAGAAGTATTAAGGAAGATAAGGGTAAATGCCTATAAACAATCAGGGCTTAATGATGTAAGCTCTATAGCTTGCTTATTAAAGATGAGGAATTGTTAAGATCAATTTTTATATAACTTTTTTATATATCATGTGCCTTTTGGTTATATAGACATTTAAATCAAAGGAGAATTGTTAAGAATGTTATTTTATTACATTTTACCAAGTGGAGTTGGAGTTTGTGTGAATCACGTGATGTACTTGGACTATTTAATGAGACATGTTTGTAGATGCTGGTTGTCTGAAGAAGTTTTAGCCATTGCACTGAGACGAAAGTGCTAACTGTATTGGATTAAAAAGTGTGTTTTATGACCTCATTTGCCATTGCTTTTCATTTTGCAGTAGTATTTGTGATTTCCACAGTCTGTTTTGTACATACTCATGTTGACAACCTAGAAACTCCACAGATCATACCTGTGTGTGCCAGACAGCAGCAGCATGAAAGCACCATTACATAGACCATACCTCTCAATCTCTCAGTGCAAGAAATCTGGACAAAGCCAGAATGAATGAGATGACAAAGGCCCAAAAATAGGGACACAATTTAAATATTGCTCTTATAAACTTAGAAAGGTGCTACAATAATGGTTTTGCATTATTATGTATTTTCTGAAGGATGTAAAGTCTGAAACTTAAATGTCTGTCATTATTTAGTATTCTTTAATGACGTTGAGCTTAAATGATTTGCCAGAAAAACTACAAATTTTATAAGGAACAAACCTAAAATATGAGGCAAAAATCTGGACAATCTGCAAAAATCTGTACAGTTAAGAGGAATGATACAGACCCAATGCAAGGTCCTACAGTACATTTCTGTGACATACATTTATCATTTTTTTTTTTTTTTTGCATTAAGCACTTTTGTGTACCACGGTGCATAGTGCAAACAAGCAAAGACTTATAAAAAAATTATTATTGATTATACATTTTCCTGTGCATTTTTCCACATCCACAATGTATTTCTCCCCAATACTCCTTGTCATATACCCTTTTTAGGGGAGTTATGTCCATATTTGTGGACATTATAATTGCCTACTCTCTGTATAGACTCTTGAAAGCAAATAATTTTCCATACACTATGAACACGGACACATGGACACAGAGTCTACACAGATGACTTCCTGGTTGTTGGATTGCTTCCACTGCCTAATTTGTATATAATTCACCTGCTTATGCAGGAATTTGCATTACATGGATTTTTTCTTGTTCACATGCATTTGCACACCACTGAGCGGGGCTTACTGAATATCAAATTCTTTGCACTTGACTTTGCCTCGATGCATACACACAAAAAAAAATCATGTAGGGTTTATTGAATTCCCCCATGGTTTGATCCTAATCTATCTTTTTTCACCAAATGGTTCACTTAATAAAAATATAGAAAAACAACTAAATATATGTTTCATGTTTCTTAGCAGTTCTTTTGTGTTACATCAAATTTAATAATTTTATATATATATATATATATATATATATATATATATATATATATATATATGGTTCTACCTGACATAGAAACCAACACAACAACACCAACCACATCCACGACACCACCATAACCACACACGACACATAAACAACAAACCACACATAACCGACAAATAAATATAACGGCACAAACAACAAACACGACACCCACCACATGACACACACCACAAAAACAAAAAACACAAAACATCCACAAAACCATTCCAACACAACACACACACACCAAAATCCTTACAAGCCCACACTAAACCTTACCTACCACTAGCCTAAACCACGCTCCTAACCACCCCACACCTACTCCCCCACCTCCACCCCTAACCTTCCAACCCTAACTCATATAGCCTCCCACTAACCTAATTCTAACCGCCACCCTAACACACTCTAACTAACCTTAACACTTAATTCCACACCCCCCCCTCCCCCCAAACACTTCAACCCCCCCAACAAACCTCCTCTCACTTAACCACCTTCTCCTCCTACTCTTAACCCCACCCCATCACAGACCGGGTTCACTTGGTCCTGTCATCATACTGCTTGCGTAACATCCTTTACGTCGGTCTCTCACAGCCGGCATTGTTGTCGTCACCGGTCGGTATCTTCATTGTCATCGTGGTTAGCTTCTGGCGTCTGTGTTCGTCCTTCTCTCTTCTCCGCATATATATATATATAAATTCTGAAAAAAGGCATTCCCAAATCTTGACTATCCATGAACTAATGATACTAAATATTAAAAATTCCAGCAGTGAATAATGCTAGTACAGCTGTTAAACTCAGACTAGGCCACTAGTTTAAGAAGTTCTGTTGCACTACAGTTAGGAAATGACATACTTTACCACAGTGGATGCATTAGCAGAAATGTGTTATTAATATATTATAAAAACAAATTAGAGGGTCTCCCTATCCATCCACAACCCCTTTTCCATTTTTACATATGGGTTTGGGTGTCACTTCAGTAGTGACAATCGTCAAGCCAGGTTTCATAGTGCCGAGTGTTTACCTCTGTAGCGGTCATTCTTACTATACACTTGCATACACACTCACACCTTTAGCCAGTTTAGAGTGTCTAATACACCTACTGTATGTCTTCAGAATAAATGAGGAAACTGGAGCATCCAGAGGAAACCCATGTAAACACAGGGAGGCCATGCAGACTCCATACAGATGGCATCCCAGCTGAGAATCAAACTAGAAAACCTCTTGCTGTGAGGTGACAATGCTTTCTGCTGCATCACTGTGCCACCCTAAATTAAAGCATGACTATTGACTTATATATAGGCAATATTTAACAGCTCCTTCAAAACAGGTACATAAGAATAAAGACTATACACATACAGTAAAGAAGATCATTATGAAGTAATGACCCACTGAATCAGATCATACTCTTAACTACCATTATGGGGTTTATTTGTTGTATTAAGTACAAACTGGGCCTCATTAATTAAAATGACTAGTCAGCCTTTTAAATATTGTTTAATATTCAGTAATAACTTCAACATGTCTTTAAGTGCAAACTATATAATTCATCTAAGGGCTCTGGCTTGCAACCTTGTAGTATGTTGATACAAGATATACAAATACAAGAATATGCATACTTCGAAGACTCAACTATCATCAGTGGCATCACCTGAAGAACATATGTACACTGAAATGTCCAAAACTGATAACAAAGAAGACAGAAGGCCCGGAATTTTAGAAGTAAATCAGAAGTGAATTTCTTGGCTGTAGAATTCAAGCAGTTGCTGTGTCACAAATAAAACATATTGAGAAAATGACCATGTAACTTTCCAAAATTAATAATACTCTGATAAAACTGGAGAGGCTCAGAAGCATATATCTCTGATAGAGCTGATAAATTATATAACATGCAACAAAAACATGAAAGTAACTGAGCAGACATCCGTGTGGCAAAAGAAAATTTGTTGGACTAGAAATACAAGAAATAATATTTTATTACATGGTCTACTGAAAAGGTGTGACTCTCAAATTCTAAATGATGTTGTAAAGGGTGCAATGTTTCCTCTTTTTAAAAAAGAAAATGTGATAATCCCTTGAGAGTGAATATGCACACAGAGCACCTTCAGTGACCAAAGTCAGTGACATACACAGATAAATTAATAACAAAGCTTTAGCTTGCCAAGATATGGTAACAGTACTAAAAAATGCTAAAGTGGAAAAGAAAAAATTTTTTCATAAAGAAAATGCAAGCTTCTTGCACTATCTCATGTCCCTCAGAAATACAACTCTAAATAGTCTCTCATAAAAAATAATCCACAGGATTTGATAAAATCCATGTACCTGTGTACACAGCCATGGTTCCCCCTCAGCAGCACAACATGAATATTAATCATGGTGTGTTGCTGAGGAAGAGCATAGTAATAGGGATATTGAATCTGTGTAGGCAGTCGTGTAGTGGCTATCCCATGGTTGTGGATTGTCCAGGGAATTCCTGGACAGATGTTATGTACAGGGTAATAATCCTTGTAATGTACCCTGCTAGTGTTGAAATGTGTGCGACTGAATATTGAGTGTTTTAATTTCCTAAAGTTTTTTTTAATACATGTTTGAGCAGTGCAGCATGGTGCTTAGCAATGCTAATAGGTAGCTTAATAGTATATGTGAAGGTATACTAGCCCACATATTGTCCAAGTAGCTAAATGGGTACAGTCATGGCTTAAAGCTTAGTAGGTCCTGGGTTCAAGTCCCTAGCAGTCATGCATTTTTTGTATTGTAAGTGAATGTTTTGCTAAATTTAAAAACAAATGTGTTACATTTGGAAGAGCTGCGTGGTACTAAGCACTGCTTAAACATGGTCAACAGCTACTAGTTTCTGCGTGTTGTTAAGCTTCATTGAAACACAGTTGTCCAAGTTTGCACAATGCTAAGTGGGTTTGCATGATGCTAAGCAATGCAGGGCTTTTTTGAATGTTGCAGTATGACATGTAAGGGGGAACAGCCTATATTGAGGCCAATAGGTAGGAATTCTTCAACATTTGTTGGGGGATTCTTTCTAACTGTTGGTATGCCAAGTATTGTTGGAGAGGGTGTGCACTTTCGGGCACAAAGGTGGGGTGTGCTGGAGTCCAGGGTGTTTTTTGGCCTCCTGGTAAAGAATTTTCAACCTAGGCTGTTGCAGGGCTCAGAATGTAAGATTGAGGCCTGTTATCAGTTGGCCAGGGATCTTACTCCTGCTACTGGTATCCTCCATACTGGTGAGCAGTGTCATCACCACTATGATGACCTGAAGCAATTGAAGAGGGGAACTTTGGACACTTCGGTCCAAGAGGGCAAGGCTGGACATACCCCACAGATATGTAAGTATTTCTGCAACTACTTTACTAAAATACAAGCTGAATCTGTTCAAAACCAGTATGCATAATGGTGTGCTTCTCTTCCAACAGCTGCAGCTGAAAGGGCTCGCAAGATAAAGTCTCATGCCGGGCACCAGGCCAGGATACACTATGAGTGTGGTAAGTATGGATATTTTAAGATAACTATAGTGCAATAAACAATAAACAATAAAAACTATAGTGCAATGAACAATAACCAATAAACAATACCAATAACAGTAAGCAATAAGGTATGAAGCAGGACTGTGGTGTCATAACTAAATGTGTTTAAATCCTTGCAGTAGGGCTGTATTAATTGCATGCCTGTTCTAATGTCACTGCAGTCAACTGTAAAACTGTAATAACTGTAGAATGCAAAAGTAATTACCTGAAAAATGTATTGCTTAACCCACAGTGCTGTTCAAGGCTGTCTCCAGGCCACTTTCAGCCACATAATGCTCTCTTTTCCTCTCAGTCCAGGAACAAAGTATATGGGTGTGGTGGCCCACTTTATAGGCAGTTATCGCGTGTATACTCCACAGATACTTAGCAGCAATACCAATAAAGTGTAAAGCAGGATTGTGGTGTCATAACTAAATGTGTCTAAATCCTTGCAGTAGGGCTGTATTCATTGCATGTCTTTTCTATTGTCACTGCAGTCAACTGTAAAACTGTAATAATTGTAGAATGTAAAAGTAATTGCCTGATAAATGCATTGCACAACCCACAGTATGGTTCAAGGCTGTCTCCTGGCAACTTTCAGTCACATAATGCTCTCTTTTCCTCCCACTCCAGGAACAAAGTATACAGGTGAGGTAACCCACTTTATGGGCAGATGTCATGTGTATACTTCACAGATACTTGGCAGCAATACCAATAAAGTGTAAATCAGGATTGTGGTGTCATAACTAAATGTGTCGAAATACTTGCAGTAGGGTTGTGTTCATTGCATGCCTGTTCTAAGTTGCTGCAGTCAATTGTTACATTATTTACAGATCTGCCCTGCAATCACAGCTTTTGGGTTCTAGTCCATGCCTGCCAACTAACACATGAAGCCTGTCTAGTCTACTTAATGTACACAACCATACCTCTCAACTGTCACAATGTTTTGTAATATAAATACAACCACCCAGTCCGTCTGGTCCATGATTACCACATAAATGATTACCTGGACTACAATGTATTATCAAATATTTTTACAAAACACCTTCATAGTCATGTACGTGCACATTATGTGAAACAGTTCCATGTAGTTATGTACATGCATTTGTTAGTGCTTGGCCCATACTGTCCCATGCTAACAGCTTGATAGCTATGTACATGCTACATCTGTAGAAGAATTGTAGTTGGTGTACTCACAACTGACACTACACACCTGTAGAATTATGTATTAGTAGTCTTTTTTGGAATATCATCTGCGACTTTATTAGTGGTATGTTTTCCCTCTCTCCCCACCCCTTATCTTCATTAGTTTATTATTGTTATTTATTATTATGGTTTAATATTAATATATTCTCAAAAACTAACTGTTTTGTTGGCCTCATGGGCTATTTCATACTGGCTTGTTGTTAACATACTTAGTCTTATGTTATCTAATGGTGTTTTCCACATAATATACCTTAATATGAGTTTGGATTAATCAATATTATGTTCCATTATGCTAATACTAACATTGGTTTGGTTATTACTAACCTTAACTTATTGTTATAACTAATTTACTACAGACCGTCAAGGTAGGCCAGTTCCCGGTGGCCACCTACCTTGCCTCCTCCAGTCATGGCACCTGGGCACAGCACATCTGGAATCCAGCCTGGTGGTGCCCCTGTGCTACCCCTGCACTACCTGCAGTGTTGGGTAGTTCTGCCCCTCAGGACGGGGCTTGTCTCCACTCTGGGAGCAGTGGTGGAGGCAGGGTTGTCACCGGTGAGGAACTACCTGGTTTGGTATGTAGGACTGTGTACAGTGGGTTTGCATGCCACCTGCACCAGATGGAGAGCATGCTGGCCACCCGGGTGAGGAAGGCTCACCCTGGAGTCCAGCCTCCACAACTGCCATCCCTGGGGTAGTGACTGAGAAGTGCCAAAAGTCCCATGGGAGGGGACATAAGTCACACTATTACCTTGGGGAGGCACATGAGCCTGCGATTCCACAACACCCTCCCCATCCAAGGTGTTCACCCCCTGCTTGTTTCACACACAACCCCTGTCTGATTTCTTGTCTGTCTGCAAAAACGTCCTCATCTACCCAACTTACCTCCCCCACACGTGCCTATGTCCCTTCCCCAACATTATACTCTCACCTTAAAAAAAATGTGCACCTGCCCCCCCCCAAAAAAAAATCAGCCCATACATAGCTCTCTATTTTGCACATGTGTCCACTGGACACACATAATTTGGTTCAGTTGTCTTGACAATGCAGTTATGTTGTCCTCACCCCTCTCTCTGGGGTTGAAAGTCCAGATTCATCTAATAATTCTGTCAAAGGGCACAGTTGTTGCTGTACAAGACATAGATAGCTAAGCTTCTTTCCTAGATCCTTCCTGCACATACCAACCTGCCTTTCACTATGTTTTACCCCCTGCTTGTACCCCATGACATCACTTTCCTATCTCCCCATTTTCTTTTCTTTAAAGATTTTTTGCTCGACACTGCATGATGCAGCATGCCACTCAGTGTTGGTAAGCTCAGCTAAATGGAGCTATATTTGTATCTGTGTTTTATATGATAATAAACACGGACAAAATAAACACCTGTCCCCTAGTTCAACCCCAAGACAATCGCACCTACAGAGCACTGCATTAATGTGCCATGCTGCACAGCTGTTAAGTAAAGCAGGTGGTTTAAACAAAATATAGTAACTGCAAGTTACAGTCATTAAGTGAGTTTAAGCAGAGCTGTGCATAAACTTCCTTAAAGAGTAATGGAAAAAATGGGAGTGCAACTTGGAGTCTGTGCAAGACTACACCAGTAGAAAGCCAGACATGAAATAATGGATGTAAGTGAGGTCTCTAATAGCAGATAAATGTACATGTTTAGCAGCAACATTTAGAAATACACCTGCTAAAACATTAATGGCAACATACATGTTCACGTGGGATTCTGGTGGAGAAATAAATCCATATAAAGCCATTCACATAATGATGGATGTAAAAAAAAGTATGTCACAGCCTGTATGTGTGCACTTATATCTTGACAAGTACACCTGGCTCAGTAGCTTAGTTTTTTAAATGCTGTGCAAACAATAAATTTTGCCACACACAGTTCTGGTTTCATATCCAGGGGTGTGTAGAATTTAAATTACATTATTGTGAAGCCAGCAATTAATGACTGAGTCACGCACTCTTTATCCACACAATGTATTCCAAATGAAATGTCTGCTTTTTACTTATGGAAGTTACAGGCCTGCAGATTGGAACACACTTCACATATCCCTACAGCAACATTATAAGTGCATAAAGTGTCAGGTCATGCATTAATATGCATTCACAGAGGATGTTAACTTAGGTAATGCAAATGAGGCCCACTAATATCAGGGTGCCACACACAATCCTTTCATAGGCACATCACAGATTAGCACAGCTGCATAACTGACATACACATATGAAGCCCCTGCTAGTAACAAGGACTGCCAGCATGCATGTTCCAAGTGAGTACCACACTATATCACATGGCCTGACAGTTGCCAAAATGGTTGACTTAATGTTATATTTACCCCCTATTTTGCTCAAGGACACAACAACATGTTGCCTAGTACTCTGTTAGTTATACCATTGCCTAACATACTTACCTTAAACACATGCCTTAATTTGAGTGGAAGGGGTACCCTCACTCTGGCTATGCCTGTACAAGACTAAAGCAGCTCCCACAGTTACTCTTACGGCTTGTTGTCCTTCAAAGTCTTCACACTCTCTGCCTGTGCTATTGCCTGCAGCAGCAGCTGCAGCCTGTAGCACACACATCTGGATTTAAAAGTAGCTGCTACAGACCTACCCTCTGAGATGACATAGTCTCATGACCCCAGTAATGTCCAGCACAACATATCAGAAAGGGCTTCTAATCTACATGAAGGCCTTATATCTTGTTCAGTGGTTGCATGTCAGCTGTGTTGGCTGCAATTAGCATTTCAGAACCACAGACTGGTTAAGAGGAAATCACCTGGTAATGAGAAGCATACTGAAAAGGCAAACAGCTGGCTATGGGGAACCAGTCTGTATGAGACTTTCTTCACACAGTAAATGTGTTTCCAAAAACTATACATCTGCACATATCAACAGAGGAGTATTGCACTCCATCAGGTATATAACCTTTCTGTTTACAACATGATGCATAAGTGTGAATATACTTAGAGGGAATGTAGATCACAGCATTAACTAATTCATACAGCTGTGATAATGGCATGTCATTATCTCCAGATTTGTTCACCTACAGAGGATGTACAATACGTCAGGTGTGGAATGTTTTTCTGCCAGAGGCACACTGGTTTCATGGGGCTATCCCTTTATAGTGGTTCTAGTGGCATACTGCTATTTGTTTGGCAGTGTTGTTTTGACATATTATCAGGGGGCTTGTCCCTAGGGGACACACTACAGTGGACTCCAGTGTTGAGTGTATGATCATACAGCAGTATCTGTCATGGCGCACATGGGAATAGCTGACTGTCGCTACTATCTTAGTTGTATACACATGGTTAGTATGTTTGCTCACTGTGGAATATGACATGTGGGATTAAGCAGTAGATTCTGCCAACAATTATGTTCTTGTTGTATCTCTGCATTGTGTACTTCCACGTATGTGATCCTGACATGTGTTCCCTTGCTCTTGTCTTTCAGGAAACATGTATTCCAGATACAGTGCCCCTTTCATGGATGCAGAAAATGATATAATACTGGAAGGCCTCTGTCAACACCATGAACTCCTACTGTCCAAGGGAAGGCAAAACAGGGAACAGTGGGCAGCATTGTCGGTTGACCTTGTCTGTGACATGAATGCCATAGGTCATCAGAGCAGGACGTATGGGCAGGTTCAACTCCGTGCAACAGACATGATTAATACTGTAAGCAGAAGAACAGCAGATATGTCCAGGGATCATGGTGTCACTGGTGGAGGGCCTGCAGCAGAACAACCACTCTCGGCCACTGAGGAATTCCTGGTGATCCTAGGAAAACATGACAGCTCCCAGGCATCCATCACACCATACATCATGGATGTGGGTGCTACAGCTGCCATGGCAGAAGACCATGCAGGTAAACTTAGTTTGATCAACATTGGAATATTGTAGCATTCAGTGTATCAGGGTGTACATACATTTATGTGGGTGTCAGGTCTTTGTTCTTGGGGGGGGGGGTTAACTGCAGTTTGAGTCACATGCACAGATTTTCACCAGCATAGCAATTAATACAATAGCTACTGTAAATGTGAGATATATGGACGTATTGCAATGTTATAGTGCAGCATGTGGTAGTACTTACATTAACTCTTCCTCAATTTTTCACAGGTCCATCAGGTATCAGACAAGGTTGCAGTCCTGCTCATGGTAAGCACAACATTGTTTTGTTACAGATGTATATTTACAGCAATGTATTCCCTAAAGTGTCATCCCAGGCCTACTGCCTGGATTGCTGTACTGTAGGCATGATTGCCAACTGCACAGATATTTTCTGACTGTACACGTCAGAGTTATACCTATGCTTGGTGGGCGTGACTACACTGATAGATATAACATTATTGTTGGGATATTGCAGATTGTCATATGTGTCAAGTGTGCAGAGTCTTCACAAATGCCAACAGTGTATCTCATTGTTGCTGATGAGATTGCTGTATAAAGAGCTTTTATTTACAAGTAACTACATCTGTTTGTCAGAGTGAGGCACATGTGGGGGTTTCAGGGGATAAATCTGTCCCAAAGGTTGACATCCCTCTTCTGCCCTCATTGTTACCGCACACAGTCGGTATGACTATACATACCCAGTCCCCAGAGGCCACAGATACTGGATAGTTAGAGGGTGGGGACCCTGAACAGGAAAGTGTGGCAACTATGGCTCTAGTGAGTGCAGACATTGGCCATAGCCAGAGAGCTGGCGAGGTTCCACACAGGCTGATTGATGGGGTGCTCCCCTGAGGCATGCTGTCCTTCCACCACCTGTTGCAGTAATCACATCACGGGTGACTCAGCTTATATTTCAGATCATCATGGGGACACTGGCATGTTCTGAAAGTAACTCCAGATATATTCTCAGTGTTATGGATGCATCATAGTCTGACATCAGTAATGACCTCCACTGCACTGGTGATAACCTGGATTGGTTCACTGATGTAGTGGAAAGAAGGTGGTCTGAGACAGATTGCAGAATATCTGCCTTGGAATGCACATCATCTGTGCTGGAACATCTGGTTGGAGTTGAGTGCCAGACCTGTGGAAGTAGGTCAGCAACCCCATCTACTGAGAGTCCTTGTGGCTGTGCACAATCACGCTCCTGTAGTGGCAGTACATCCAGCACTCCAGAGGGGAGTGTGCTGTCCACACCAAGATGTGTCAGGCTATGGGATCTTGATCCGAGGTGTTCCTGTGGAGGACATGGTCCCAGCAGACAGCAGTCACTGTCAGATACTAGTGCCACTTCTGACCTTGAGCATGGAGGTGCCAGTGCAACTTCTGGCAAAGCCAGTTCCCATGTTTAAGGGCAGAAATGGTGAACTGTCAGCTCTACCAACCATGGTTCAAAGCTGTCCAAAATACACACATGTAGGGCTAGGACTGAGCTTGACTGAGTTCACACACACACACACTCACACACCACTGTCAAACTCAGGTCACCTACAGACACACATGGCACATTTCCATGGTTCATCTTGCCCACTTCCCTTCCTGACTCACACACATGCTGTCAATATTTTGGGTCAACATAGGTCTCCCTGCACCCCCACAAAACATATTGTACAAGTGATCATACCTGTGTCACATCCCTGTCATCCTCATCATTGATGCAGGGAAATGAAGCTATTTGTCTGATGCACAGGGTGACTATATAAATTTAGATGCACATGTGTAATGCATTGTTTAGCCATGCCACTTGTACTGGTTACTGACAGATACTGCATACTGACATTTGTAATGAGTAAGCCACATAATTTTATGTACTTTATGTTGCATGATTTTGTAATTGCTGTATACATACACAATAAAAGGTGTGTCATGGACCTGTTTATGTTTCAGTTCCATGAGTCTATAGTGGAGTTCTATGGATACACACTGTCAATAAACCCATAGATGTCACAGCACAGGTTGAAATGTCACCCCAGAAGAAATGTGTCTTCAGCAAGGTACAGCACTATAGGTGCATGGCTCCATAGATTCATATGTGTATAACAGGCTAACAAGGACAATGGCATCATTTAGCCTACTCATGCATCTCTAATCTATGAAAATGTCTGATACCCTTGATAAGTGTCACCAGTGTTTTTGGAGCTAACACATCTACAAGCTATGGTGCTGGAGATGACCCATCTACAAATTTCCTGTGTCCATTACAGACATTTGTCCTACACCAGTTACGATTGTCTTGTTCTGCATCCCATTGTGTAACCTAAACATGATGTGTGTTACAGCAGATGTGTGCTTCACATGCATGGGGGCCCTGTTACATATAGGATGTACTGTCTGTGTTACATACCTGCCTCTCTACCATGTACTATTTATACCACAATGAAGGTGCAGGTGTGTACAACAGGTAAGACATGTGTTAGTCCTGTCTTGGATATGTGGGAGGTACACAGTGGGATCTAACAACTCCCTGTATGACAGCCATACACATCCCCTCTATAACATGTAGGAGACAGACTACACATGTACACTCTTGACATGGACTACATAGGACTCATTATCTACAATGTCTATTGTTTTACCATGGAACCTGTGTAGCTGCTACAGTTGTACGATATGCCTGTGTAGTGACATAGCAAAGGTGCCTTTGCACTCAGTGATAGGTGTGATGACTGCCAAGTTCAGTATAACAATGACAGTTTGGGATTTACTGTATAGGCTGTAAAAATTGAATGGATCCCCACATCTTACTGAGCAGTGAAAGTCAAAGGCTACATTATTCTCACTGTATGAGGTTAGGAAATTAACTTTTTTGCACTGTAGTGTGATATTTAATTTACAGGGGGGTGTGCACGGGTGCTTGCACCCCTGCAAAAATGTAGTAGAAAGTGCGTTTATTAGTTGTGTTGTTATAGATGAAGGAGTTCTTATTTACATGTGCAATGTAGTTTTCAATGTTATGAAGCACACTTTCAATGTTCTGAGTTTTCATTGTTTTGGATTTTCATTGTTTTGGGATTTCAATGTTTTGGTCTCAATGTTTTGAATTTCAACATTATGAAATATCAATGTTTTGAAGTAGACCCATGTATACATATATGTATGTATGTATACACATATCTATACATAACAGGTCATTTTAATCAAGGGGCAACAGAATTGCACTCAGTTTGTGTATGAGCACGCCCAGTGTGATTGTCAGTACTTATAAATTGACTCCAGCCCACACCTATCTGTACTACAGTCCAGGATTGTGTGTGTTGCAGAGAATGACATCTGTCCCTATGTCTGCAGTACAGCACTTCACTCTAAATGTCCATGGCATTCTCCAGATGTCTGATGTAATTAATATGTGACAGAGGGTAATCATGTTACTCCACACACAGACAGCCTGTAAAGAAAAAAAATAATAATGGCTCACATCCAAAAAAATGTGGATACTTCCAGATTAGAATCATCAGCACCATCACCCATGCTAACTCCACTAGTCCACTGAGCCACACAAGCTGCCAGATAGAGAGGACTCATTCATGACACAATCAACAACATACATATGTACAGTGTTAGTCCTGCGTTGTGTGACATAGAAATGTATGATCAGTTTCTATGTTACTGCCCTGAGATAGCCTGACGTGCTGATATACCATTGATGAGTTACTGTTAAAGCAGTTACATGGGAACACTGCTGAGCTGGGGGTGGAGGAACAACACCGCATGTTCTAGTGGGCTACACAGAAGTCCAAATATCATGTGACTCAACTGTTTAAGATCTCCATTGACTGATGTAGTGAATATTCCAACTATGAGGCCTAGTGAATTTAAAGGAACACATACTAGTGGACTGGGTATCTGTAGTTCTATGTGGATGTTACTTCTGTCCAAATTGCTCACTATATTTATTTGCATTAATGCAGCAAATCCATACATACAATACCATTTCATAGTAATCCTTTCAAGTACTGTGTAGGTTAGAGACTTACCTTGTGAATGCAGCACTTGACAGAACTGTATGTCAGGGCTGCCTCTGTCTGATGCAATCAGTACACAGTTGATATATGGATAGGTACAGGTTGTGTGGGTTCCCTGGCATCAATTTTAATATACGTATTTGAAGAGGAGTATGGTGTCAGCCCCTAGGTCCCTAGGTTGTCAGTGAATGTGCTATGCATTTTCTCTTAGCCAAAGCTATGGCATACTGAGCATGCCTATGTCTGCCTACAGAGACATCAGCAGGGGATTCTTCCTCTGAGTCTACCTGTGAGTGTGGCTGTGGTTACATATGCACTGGTGTGGGGCTGTGTATCCTTTCCCTTTGCTGATCCTGCTGCATATGTTTCCACAGGATCATATTGTGCATCATAGCACATACTGTGAACATATGTGCATATGTGTTTGGGGAGTACTGCAGGGCTCCACCAGATATATCCAGGCACCAGAACCATGACTTCAGAAGTCCAAACATACACTCTATGATGTTCCTAGTTTGTGTGTGTGTGTGTGCCTCATTATGGCATTCTTCCATAGGGGTGTGTGCATTTTTGATGGGTGTCATCATCCATGGTTCCAGAACATAGCCAGCATCCCCCAGTAAATGGCCATGTGTGATGTCCCCCCTAGCAAACATCTGGTACAGCTGTTATGCATGCCAAATATGGGAGTCAGGATAACTGCCAGGGCTGCCAGTACACACATTCAGGATAATCCCCTGGGGGTTGCACACAACCTGGCAGTTGATGGAGTGGTACGCTTGCGATTGACATAGACTCTACCCTCCTCACCGGGTGGTACCTTGATGTGTATATGAATGCAATCTATGGTATCCAGTACTTCAGGGTAGTGTGCTACAGGGTAGAAGTGTTGCATATTGCTGGCCCTTGCCTCAGCGGTGAGGGGAAAAGAAATGTGCTCTTTCTCATGTGGTAGCATGGTATCCAGGAACTGGTGTAGTACCTTGGAATCAGATGCCTGTGATACACAGATCATGTTCCCAGTTAGTCTTTAGAAAGTATCTGTAGCTAGTACCCTAAGGGCTACACATACCTTTGTTTCCACTGGGAGAATTTCTCTTCTGTTGGCTCTGGGTCTGAGTTGAGGGTGGCAGAGCTCAGTGAGTTCTTGTAATATGTCACTGTCCATACTGTACAGCTCTACAATCTCCAGCTCATGTAGCTCCTGGAAGGTTACCCTGGGACTGAACACTCTTCTCCTTCTCTGTCTAGGCCTATTGTTAGCAGTAGCAGCACTGACTTCAGCATCTAGCACATACAGATGTAGCAGACCTGCAGCAGCCCCTAGCATTATCTCAATTACAATTCCCAAGTCTGTACTTCAATGGTGCAGAGTATTGGGGGGAATCAGAATGTAGGGTGTATGCATACTTTTTACAGCTTTACTTTACGTGCAGAATGTATGATTGGCTAAGTATGATGCATTCCACCTGCCTACAATATAATTAACATCATTTAATGGCCCTATTTCAGTGCACAATGCTGCACACAGAGCCATGGCATGCACCATAGCTTAAACAGGTCAAAACTTCTAATTGTATACATCCGGTTTTTAGACTTGCTCAACAAGGTGGCCCACCAAGCAAACACATGCACCAAAGCTTCAAAGAGCTTAGAAGTCGGTGGACACCCCCCCAATGTCAGTTACATCCTGTGTAAATATCAACATGGGTCTAAGAGCCTACACAAAGGGGGTATGCGGATACAATTACTCCCTTCTGTTGTTCCGTAAGTCCACCTCATTTGCATACATATCTGTGCTCACAGCCTGGAAACTACACACTTCATACAACATTAACAACAGCAGCAATGCACCATTGTAGGGAACCCATGCAACGTCTTGCAATACATCTCTGTCACATCATATTAAAATTTTTTTCCAATTTTTTTATTTTTTTTAGTTTTTTATAAATCATGTTTGTGCACTGTGGCACATAGCATAAATATGCTGAGATTATTAAAAAAAATAATGTAACTTATGTCCTTTACTCTTTCTGACATACAGGATAATAGTTTTGCTTATATATGTATGTGGTATTACAATTTCAGGAGATTTATGTCCATATATCTGCAGTTTTACACCCCCTTTTGTCTGTCTACACTTCTGGACACTGAATTTTTCCGTGTACACTACAGACATTGACATAGGGTCTGAGCACATTTTCTGCTTGTTGGATTGCTCTACCTGCCTCATTTGCATGAGATCTATCTGCTTATGAGGTGATTTGCATGCCACAGAAGTTTCTGTGTTTGCGTGTGCAAAATATTCACCCCCATGTAATCATTGTGGCATGATGCCTACATGGAAAAAAATGTAGGCTTTACTAAATTCCCCTAGTGTGTATTTCTAAATTGGCTTTTCAGCAATACTATTAAATGACAGAAGAAACAGTATCACATAAACAGTTGTTTGGGAGTGTCACAGTTGATTCAAAAGGTGTCTGTCTGCAAATCAGAGGTATGCAAAGTTGAAACTTAATTCAAGTTGTTATCTCAGAAACAGGAGTCAGCTAGCATGTGGAAGTGTAGAGGGTCACTACTTCAGAAAGATCTGCTATGTTGTAATTATGTGACTGCACATGTTGGTGCAGCTTTATTTTATTAAGGTTTTTGAAATTAACTATATGCAAATCTCTGAATAGCTGCTTTATCGTTATTTGCTTAGATGTGCTATTATGAAAAATATAGAAGACTATGAGTGGGTCACTGACCATAACCTGCTTATTATGAGTTTGAGACATGTATGCCAAGAAATAAACTTCAAGACCTTATCCATGTCAAGAACACATAATAAAGGGCTATGTTCAAAGACCAAACCATAATTTTTTTCTAGCGCATTGGATTTTATCTGCTCCATATACTACCAGTTACAGGGAAAAATTGCTAAGTGTTTTGCACTGTCAGAAAGGCAATAAACACAATCTCTTACATTAGATAAAGTCAGGGACACATTACCAGCACAGACAGCAGGCAGAAACAAATTTGTTTTTTATTGTGCTGTTGTCATTTGCTAGTCAGTACTGACAGATTTAACTGCCTAGCATGAGACCTGATCTTAAGTCAGGCAGTTAGCCTAGAGGATTAAGGAGCTATTAATAAGCCATTTCCTGTGGTCCAGTTGTCCAAGGTTTGGTTCTCTCAGCCTTAATTCCCTAACTGTGCAACTCTGAACAAGTCATTTAACCAGACATCACTCATGGGATGAGTCTGGAAAATGTCTATAAAGATCAGTTCTCTACCATGGAAAACAAATACAAATAAAATAACAACTGAAGCATGTGGTACTTAACATTTGTTAAGTCGGGTCTCATGCTGTAGATGCACTTAAGTGAATTGTCTTTTTCGAGATACAGGAGCGTAATCACCCCACTCCATGCACTACAATAGAATTAAACATTATTTCTGTATTACCCTGTAACTCTACTTCTGATTGGTTTTGTTCTAAACATATTTGATGAAAAAGTGAGAAAGTATGCATTTGAGTTGTTTATCAACAGCTCTATTAATACACTGTTTCTAATATTTTATTTTTAATGTTTAGGTCTGTGGCATTAGACTTCTTTCTGCTTTTCATTTTGTGAGACTTCATACTCGCAGGGGCTGGCTTTAATAGGATACAATGTAACCATTTGCAAAGGTCAATGCAGCTAGATTATAATGCTTGTTTAGTATATGTGCAATAAATAAAGGGCAGCTTCCTTGAAACAGCACAATCAAAATAATCTTTAATAATACTGTTGCAAGCTATGGAGGCACTATTGCATTAACTTTTTATGATCTAGAAAGCTGTTTTGCAATTAGACTCCATAGTATCGCTGAATAACGTGTCAAGTTGTTGCACATTTTGACTTTAAATAATAGATTTTACTATGTTGTTGAATAATTTACTTTTTTATTAATAACTGATTATCAGACTAATCCACCAGCTTAAGAAGTTCTAGTACATTTTCAGAAACTCCCAAATAAATTATTCTATACGCTGAGAAATATTATTTTATAACATTAAATATATTTAAAAAGCAAATTGATTCATTTCCTGCCAGGAGACAAAGGGCTGGATTCATTAACAGCTACAGTAAGTGCAGCTATTGTGGAAACATCATTGCATGCTACATACATGATGGCACATTATTTCATATTCATTAAATGACTTTATACTTAGTGTAGTGTTGCAAAACAAAGGTAAACAGCAGAGTACACTAATGAAAGCATAAGTAGCTAAATCACATGCTAATTAACCAGTCTAACATGGCAGAGCTCTTCAGGAACCTAAAAAGCAATTGTATACACTCAGTGTAGCCATTTGCCCTGAAATACAGAGCTCTTTGGATTAAAGTCACAATTACACTTAGAAAAAATAAACAATATTAGCAATTGCTCCTGCCATTGTTAATCCGCATGTGCAACAGGCTTTATTTAAAGTGCTTCTGCTGCCAAACCTTGACCATGAAGAAAAATGGTGTTTAGACCCTGCTTAACTTATCATGGACTTCATGATGCAGAAATTGTAGAGTGATACTGGGAGGCCAGGGAAAGACTAGAGGAAATATACAACCTGTGCCGCCCTCACCTGAGGTCCCAGGGAAATCATGGACAGCCCATCCCTGAGGAAACAAAGGTATGTGTGTAACACTATGTATATTAGCTACAGGTACATTTCAGAGGGTTTATATCACAACATTGAATGACCAAAATATCAAAGCAAACATTGAACATATAACATCGAACGCCAATAACCCCGAAAGCTCAAAATTATGAAATCGGAAACCCCGGACTCACATAGTTGGCCCTTGTAAAGTTACATAGCCTGACATCACTGACAAATGTTTAATGTGAATAACATTTGCTACAAACCACTGTTTTATAGCAGGATAAGCATTAACGAGCTACTACCACAAAAAGTCATACACATAGTAGCAGATTTTCTCATTAAATTGCATAATAGCATTAATATATCCTGTAACTATGAATTATAAATGTAAGGTGAAATGTTACATGTGAATATATTACCTCCACTGTGGTGCAAGCTCAGAGTTGGTATATTTAAGGAGGGGTGTGTGGGGGGCACAGCCCCCCACATAAGAAATAATTTGTAGCTTGTTTGTGTCTTTCTCATTGAGCGCAGTAGAGTACTTCATGTATATGTTTGTAGGGTACTTGCATTAGGTGGCTGGGTTGGGTTTTGACAGTTAAGGAGGCGTGTTTTGTTTGTAACGGTTAGGTTTCAGGTTGCACAGCTGAGTGGATGGCCAAGTGTTGCTTTTCGTAGATTCCATTTTCGAAATGTTGTGCTTTCGGGTTTTTTACCATTCGATGTTTTGTGTTCGATGTTGTTTGCTTCGATATTTTGGTCGTTCAATGTTGTGATATAAACCCCATTTCAGAGATGCACAGAGGATACATTAGGTGTGTCACAGGCCTCAGCTTTCAGAATCTTACATCAGTTTTTAAATGCAATGCTACAAAATACAAGGAAGCATATCTTGCACCCCACAGGACACAGCAAGAACCATGCAGGACTTTTATGCAACAGCACACTTTTCTGAGGTTTTGGAGGCCATAGATTGTACACACATATAAGTAAAAGTCCTACCTGTTGAACATGGAAAGAGGTGCATCAACAGAAAAGGATACCACTCTATAAACTGTCAGGTTGTCTGTAATGTCCTAGGCATCATCTACAATGTCTATGCATGTAACCTGGGCAGTTTTCATGAATCACACATATGATAAAACTGTGAGTTGTACACAAGGTTTGCTAGGGGGTGACTTTTCACAAGGGCATCTAGTGAGAGGTGCAGGTTATGCCCCTGGAACCATGGCTTATGGCACCCATGAGAAATCTGCACAACCCTACCTAGCAAGGATACAATGATGCCCATGCTTAAACTAGAAGTGTCATAGATCGTGTATTTGGCTTGCTCAAATCAAGGTTCCATTGTCTAGATACTTCAGGAGGTGCCTGTAGTACGAGCCAGCAATCTCTGCTGAAATACTTATAGTGAATTCCATGTTGCACAATATCATTTTCGGGAGACAGTTTCAAGAAGTGAAACTAGGGGCAGGTTCACAATTCCTAGCACTACAGGCAGGGCAAGCAGTTCCAGCAGATGCAGGTAAGGAGTCTGAGGATTAACCACCAACTGCATATGCTGCTGGCAGATGTAGTCATGCACAATATGCCATGGCTTGGGATAAGAGGCAAAGGATAGCAGGCACACTGAATATCTAAAAGAAATAATAACAGCCTCAGCACATACAAATATTAAAAATGATAGCTGACAAAATGCACAAACTTTACTTAACCTTGTGATGGTTATATTCGGTTAGCATCAGACATAGGCAATCCCACAAGGAGACTTCTTACATTTACATTACTACAAAGGTGAACCCAGAATCTGTATAGAAGAAACAATGCAATTGTGTAAATGATTATTGTGTAATGTAAATTCTCATATGTCTCAAAGATGACCCATGTCCCAAGTGTACAGTAATGTTAGTAATAACGTATTATTGATGTTTACAATACACAGCTATGGACTTTGCCCAATAATGTGCATTGACCCTTTCAACTGACCACTGTATATAATCCAGTGAGCAGGTCAAGTATGGCATAATTTGCCCAAGTATAACAGTAAGCAAGACTTAAACATCTACTCTGCGTGCATGAGTAATAAGGGTGACACAAATACATTGAGGGTCAATAAGTACAGAAGTAATCATGCACAACATGGTTATGAACTAAGCACTTATTCTGCAATACATTTTCATTAAAGTAAAGCTCTGAGTAAGCAAGCATTTGCTAACAGTGCATCAGACATATATGCAACTCGAAGTCACAAAGAAATGTACAAAGGGCAGGGCACAGTCATCATAACTTGCACAAGGTGGTGTAGGGAACAACAGGGCAAGTTTCATACCAATGAAGTGAGTCTATGCAAGTAAAACCAAAAAAATAACTTAAGTATCCAATTTGCAGGGTGGGTAGCAAGATATATTTACCAGTCAACAGTACTGCATAGGTAAGTACAGTGTGTGCATGTGTGAGGTGGTATGGGCAAGTTTTGCTGAATGTGTGTGTCTGCATGAGTGCAATCAAGCACTGTGCTAGTACTACATCCTGGCATTTTGGACTGTTATCAGATATGCATTGTAGAATGGTCAATTCAACATCATCACTCCTGACCATGAGAACTACCTCTGCCAGGAGCTGCACTGCTAGTTCCACGGCAGTGGGTAGAATTTGGGGTGCTGTGTGAATACGACTGTTGTCTGCTGGATGAGTTGTCATCATGACAATATCCAGGACCATGATCACGTGGCCTACCATGTCTAGTTGTGGGTACCGCAACTACTGATGGAGCATTGGAAGTAGTGCCACTGTGGGAGCAGGATCTTAAATGGCCATGTTGGATAATACTGGACAATGTAGAGGCTCTACAGCCACATGGATACAAACTCACTCCAACATACGTACTATTACAGACACTGCTTAAACCATTATGTCATTCATCCTGTCCAGAGAGTCAACCACACTGTTCAGGCAATCTCACATGTCAGAATACACAATGTTGAGTATTCACACTATATCTTCTGATTCCCTTGAGGAATTCTCCTCTGTCTTAATTATGGGTCTACATAATGGGTCGTGTGGCATCTAATGGCACACCAACATTAGGATCGGGAGGACATCAGGCCTACTCCAAGCATCTCTAACAACCCACCTGTGTGGTACCACACCATCACAATGGCTATGGGGAGAATTAACCAGTTCTGCAACTGGAGTATCTACACTAACCTGATGAAATGAGTCACCCTCAACCTGTCCTACTTCTGATGTCTCTGTGTCATGGGTATACATTGGCATACTGACTGTGTCTGAAATCAGGGCAAAAGATGGGGGAGACACATCCTCAATGTCAAACTGACCCTCTGAACCCCAGACTGTACCTCTTCAGATGCTGCTGATACTCTGACAACAGGCATTAGGAGCTCCACAATGCCACTGACAGGATGAACTATAACAGGTAAGCGAAAATGAAAAGAAAAACAGAATAAACAATGAACAATTCTAGGTTATATAAAACATATCTTACAACTTAAAAATGCTAATGCATTGGATATTAATAAGTATACAGAAGACATGCTTACCATGTACGGGTGGTCATGCAAAGGCAGAGACAAATTCCTTACGTATAAAAAGACAGATGAAACAGGGATGATAAGCATCACCAATCAAATGACAGAAAGAAACAGAAGATAATTGCCTTTACAACTACAAAATAAGACAACTCATAGAAATGGTTACTGTTCAACTAAATACCCCCAATTCCCCCTCCTCCTCCTCCTCCCTCTCCATCTGTGTCTCTTCTATCCCTCCCATGTCTCTCTCTATAGACGTAGATATAGATCTAGATATAGATATAGAGGTCTATATTAATCTGTGTCATGCATATATGTATGTATGTATGCAATGACAATTATGTAACTATATTGCATACCTGAAAGTCCTGCAGTAACACTTGGGTTGTCTTCCACATTAGTCCCAACATCAACAATTCTGTGTGAACCCTGTGCTGAGCTGTCTGGACCTCTGATAGTGGACAGTAACAACTCTGTTTCAGTCAGTGGTAGCTCAGTAGAAGGACCACATCCCATAGCCATACATTCATGGGCAATTGCAGCTGCACAGTTGTTGTAATCATATCACTGGCCCTATTTCCTGTTTTAGAATATATACATCCATAGCCTCCCAGTGCATTAACATCATGTACCATCTGCTCCCAGATACAATAACGAGAAGACTTGTCACCTTTGCCTCTCTCTAATAGGAATGACCCATGGTGATGTAAGCCCTGAATGATCATATCATTTTCCTAGTACATGTATGGTGGTTTATGGGGTGCAGATGTCTTAGGGGACATAACCCTGTATGAGTGGAAAAATAATAGGAAAAAAAGAAATCCATTGGTACAAAAACAAAAGATGGTTAATTATATATATATATATATAAATATATATATATATGTGTGTGTGTGTGTGTGTGTGTGTGTGTGTGTGTGTGTGTGTGTGTGTGTGTGTGTGTGTGTGTGTGTGTGTGAGTCTACTTCTAAATCCAGTTTATCAAAGAACAGAAAGCAAGACCCACTTTAGGGAAAGTGCACTTAGATGAAAGTGCACTTTTACAAACACCAGTTTACTGAACGTGGTACAGTGGGGATAAGGAAATATAACCTTTTTCCCCACTGTACTGTGATCTCAGAGTCAGTATATATATATATATATATATATATATATATATATATATATATATATATATATATATATATAAATAACACAGTCTCGGGGGTGTGAGGGGTGCAGGGAGGCCTGCCCCCCTGCAAAAATCTGTTTCTAGTGTGTTTTTTTTTTTCCTATTTGGGGAACTGGTGTTCGTGAAAGTGCACTTTCGTTTAAATGCACTTTCATAAAAGTGAGTTCGGCGTTCTGTTATTTGCTAAAAAGTTTTTTCGATAAACAGAAGTAGACTCATATATATATATTATATATATATATATATATATATATATATATATATATATATACATATATATATATATTATATATATATATATATATATATATATATATATATATATATATATATATATATATATATATATATATATATATATATATGTATACACACATATATAAATGTATCCACCCATCATACACAAAGTACATGATAAAGTAAGGCTTCACATGAGTACATGCAGCTTAATACAGCCCCCACTACAAAAAAAAAAAAAAGAAAGAACATGATAAAAAATTCCAAGCAGGACTAACATTTATGTTACACTGTACTTCACTGCACCATTAAAAAAAATAAATAAATTCTCACCTGTCAAGAAAAAATAGTTAGCACTTTTTGATTTGACAGGCACCTTAATGGAGATCAGACAATTACACATTACAGCCTTAACAAAATTGTCACTGGTATTAATACAAGAATCCATGACACCAGTAATAATTAATGCAACAGTCTTCTGAAAAAGTGATCAGTCTTCACAACTGAAATTTCCATTACACTGTTATAATTATTATATAAAAAAATACTGCATGGACAAGAAATAACTTTGGTATACATGTTCATGACTACAGCTAATGAGAATAATGCAGACAGTATGATACTTATATTGTGAACTGCAATCCAGAAGTAAGATTCAAATGCATCAATTTGTTCATATGAATGTATCTATCCATCTTGCACAAAATGCATGAAAAAGGGAAGGCTTCATATGAGTACACCCAACCCCACCCCCACCCCCAAACACAAAAATAAAGAAAGTACTTGAATAAAAGGTTCATAGTAGGACAAACATTTCTTCCACTGTGTAGTACATTGCAGCATTAAAAAATAATATACACCTACCAAGGAAAATGGAAAGTACTTTTTGGTCTGATATGCACTTTTATGGAGGTCAGACAGGAAGACATTAGAACGCTTTAATAAGATTGTCGCTGCTACTAATGTAAAAATCCATCACCTTGGTAATACTAAAACAGTCTTCTGAACAAACTGGTCAGCTTTTAGGATAGAAATTCCCATTAAACTGACATCATTATGTAGAGAAATACTGCATTGTCTTGAAATAACTGTGGTATATATGCTCATGCCAATGTTTACCAAAAATAATGCAGACAGTACAACAGTACTTGTATTGTGAAATGAAAACTCTAACTAAGGTTCAAGTGCATAAATGTGTTCATAACAACAACCTACCTTTGCAGCAAGTCAGTTGTGAAAGTAGAAAACAGTTTGCAAAAAAAAAGTAGCACTATCAAGTTCTCTGGATCAAGTCTCCTCTATTATGATAGAAGTTCCTTAGGCACATGATTTCCTTTATTGTGAATATGCAAATGAGGTGTGAACTCATTAGCACTCATGAATCCACAATCTGCACTAAGTAAGGGAATGTAAGCATGGTATAAGGACCTACACAATTGTTTGAACTGGCCCTACATCTGCAAGCATGAGCACTGGGAAGTATTACCTCCTAACCAGATGCAAGTGTGAATGATTAGTCTGCCTACATTATCAATCAGAGTGTTTTAGGGAGAAGGAACTTACAATAAATTTTGTGACCTAGGAGAGCAACATTCCTAGTATTCATATGAATTGTTTCTGACAAAATGTTCTGCTTCTGTGTACATTGTGTCAGGAATTGTAAGGAAATAGATTACTCACTGAAACATGTATCAACTGCAAGGCAAAGCACATAGGCATCTTGTTAAGGAACCATATATATGGGAATGATGTTCCTTATTGCCAGTATCACAGTCATCTGCACATCTAATTGAAAAGTACACAGGACAAAGGTGAGAAATTGTTGCTGCTGTACCTGCAATGTTAATTTATACTATGTCATATACTGAGTATAGCGAGCCTTTTTTTTCTTCACATTACAGTGTGTGTGTGTGTGTGTGTGTGTGTGTGTGTGTGTGTGTGTGTGGGTGTGTACGTGTATGTATGTGTGTGTGTGTGTGTGTGTGTGTGTGTGTGTGTGTGTGTGTGTGTGTGTGTGTGTGTGTGTGCACGTGTGGCACATACTAATAAGAATCTCAATTGTATCTTGTGAATGCCCTAGTGTTCTGGGTTTCTAACCCACATGTCATTGTTGATATGAAAATGATGATATTTAATGAGAATATGCTCATGCTGAAAAACAATGAAGTTGAGGAAATAGCAAAACTATGCATTTCAACTACTTGTTTTTTAATGTTTTACCTATTTCAGTATCTTTTTTTCACTCTTCACCATTTGCATCTGGACTGGCAGTGGTCCCATCGAATTACAGTTCACTTCCTAAAGGAAAAAGAGAAAAAATTTATTTGGGCTGCATTCTGTAGCACAGAGAAGCCTGGTACCAGAGGGTGAGGTCATCAGCATTGGCACAAGGTGTAAGTGCAGTCAGCTTAGAGAGAAAGGATTGCTGATGATGCAGGGTTTACACCCAGTTAACTGTGTGGGGATTGACTGCATATTTACACACATTTTGTGATGTCATTGTGTTGTTACTTAAAAAGCAACTCTTCTCAGTGTTGCTAACAACAAATGAGCTGTTGTCTGTCCACTTTCAAATTATTTGGCATTAACTACAGTTCTGATAATTTGGGCCACAAATTAAATTGCTGATATGTCAAGTAGATGTGAGAATGATGACATTTTCATTGTAATGTACTTCTTGTTGTGGTTATTGCTAGGTATACCCTATGGTTGAGTTAAGTTTTTCTTTCAGTTTTTTGTCTATGTCTATGTCAATTTGTTTCTAAATCCTTTTGCATTTGCTCTCCTCTTGGCAGTGTGTAATCACAGTTCACTTCCTGAGGAAAAAAGTGAAAATTTTAATTTAGGCTGCCTTCTGTAGTACAAACAAGTTTGGTGCTAGTGCATGGATGTCAGCACTCTATATAGCACTTAATGAATAATTTCCACCTCTCAGATAACTATCCCTGTGGCCCAAGGTATAAGTAAAGTGAATTGAGATAAACAAGGCAGGTGATGCAGGGTTCATATGTGGTTAATTGATAAGTTTATGGAGGGGGTCTGAATGAATATTTATACACATTGTAGATCACTGCTCTGTTGTATAAAACTCAGCTATTCTCAATATTGTTGACAGCATGTGAGCTGTTATTTGTCTACTTTCATGTTATTTGTCATTAACTAAAAGTCTGATAATGTGTGCCACAAATTTCATTTCTGATGTTGCAAGAAGAGGTGAGAAGGATGAATGTGTCACTTGAATGCACTTGCTGCTCTGGCCATTCCTAGAGATACCCAGTGATTGAATTAATTTTACTGTAAGCATTTTGTAGTCTCATATTTTTTCTAATGCCTTTAGCATTTCTGCTCCACTCAGCAATGTGCAAACATGGTTCACTGCCTGAAGAAAAAAGTGAAAATTTTAATTTAGACTCCCTTCTGTAGAGCAAAAAAGTTCAGTGGTGTTGTGCATGGATAGTACTCAGTAAAGAAATTCAACCTGTAAGTCACTGGAAAGGGCAAAGACAACTAATGCAGCATTCAAAGCCAGTTGACAGATACTTTTATAGAGCGGGTCAGAATGCCATTTGTTACCACATTTTGCTCAGGAATGTCACAGTAAATGCTCACCATTATCATATTGCAAGAAATGTGTTATTACTGTTTTCTATAAAAGCACAATATAATGTATATAAATTATGTAATACATGGCATCAATTATATTTAACGTAGAATGCAGATACATATGTATATGCACAATATTTTTGTTGCAATTTCTCGTTTCATGACTGAGTTTATGAAAGTATATGTAATTAAGTATGTATGTAACCTAGCAAACCTTGTCTTACTCGTGTCATGCAACTGCATGCATCTGAGATGTATTTAGAAATGCATGCAATGCATTTCACATAGAAATGCAGTCCCATGACTAAGTAAAGTCATAAACATAAAGGCATGTCTTAAGTATGTGTACTGAATTAAATAACTATACCTCCAATTACCAGCTGAATAATTAAGCTTTCTTGTGACATGAACAGTTAATAAGCAGTATTTAACATGTTCTTTCTTTTTCTGTTGTGTTTGATTCCCAGGTGGTACTACTCAGTCTTACCAGTACCTAACTCCTGCCATGCCAATATGTAACAAGTCATACATTTTTTCCTCCAGCAAAATATGATTATAATCAACACCATAAAGCATATCAGGGTTTAACTTTGAAACATACCTCAAAATTTTGAGCATCACAAATGGCCAAATCGTAATGCCGTTTTTAAAACCTTCTGTGTTTCTTGATGTACTCATTACCAATGTGTCTGCAAGCCATTGCTGTGCTTTCAATTGCACAAATGCATTTGGCAAGGCTGTGCTTCACTGCCCAAAATCTGTTATAAGTGAGACCTGAACTGGCCACCAATTCAGACCCATATTTCTGGCTTTACTGCTGTAGGCATTGCTGGCAATGGTATAGATGATTTGCCATTTAGAGCATAAAGATATGTTGTTGAGGAGTCTGGTATTGTTTGGCACTCCTCATAAAGCACTACAGCTGGAGGCTACCACAGGAGGAATATACCAGTGCAAGGGGAATATACCAGATCTCAGTATAAGTCTAAGGCTTGCAATAGCTTAACCAACATTGATTCCAGTGCAGCTAGCATCCCAAACACTGGGGATTAATGTTGTCACCCACTATAGTGATACAAAAAACCAAAAGAAGGACCTCCTTAGCCAATGGGAGGATGAATTTAGGACTGCAAACACACCTCACCTGTGTAAATATACTGGCATGTAACCTGTCTATAATACAACATTAATTTTCAAGCCAGCACAGTTATTCATTAAGCTTTTGTATACTTTTGTTAATGTACAGCTGCAGCAGGATTTGCAGAAAATTGCGAGATTCATCAGGAGTGATGAACTCGTCTCAAAGAGTTACTGGGTAAATATGAATCTGTTTGGTTTACAGGGCAGTTTTCTCAGTCCATCTCTGTATATCATCTTGAGGAGTCATAGTTTAACTTTTATATGACGTCTGCATGTCTGTTCCAATAGCTCTTGGTTATTGCATTAGTCAATAAGAAAATCAGATTAATTGTGCGTGAGTTCAGTCCCCCCAACAGATATTACAGGCTAATATTTATAAGATATTTTAACTTCAGTAATGCATGGCAACAAAAAATCAATATTTGTAAATACAGTTACTATCTTAGAAAGCAAATATCTGACGGGAAAGTGAAATAGATGATTTTCTTAGTCATATCATACCATTATGATTGATTGATTGATTGATTGATTGATTGATTGATTGATTGATTGATTGATTGATTGATTGATTTTATAACATTCATGGCTTCTTATCATATCTGAATGTGGCTAAATTATACTTATGTACTTCTTATATTGTTTCAAGTATTGACTATAACATGCCATTGATCTAATTATCTCTTTTTTATCTTCCCCACCCTTTATCTCTCTTTTTTAAACTTTTTTTTAATACATTGCTGCTGAAAACAAAATAACCATCAGCACATGGAAGTAGACTGACCACTTGTGTTCAGCCCGGCATACCTCAACATGTGGCTGTGGTGGTAACACCACCATAGGCAGCACAGCAGCCAGCACATCTGTGTTACAATCTGTCAGTATTGCCTCCACAACTCCTGCCCTACCTGCTGTAGCTGTACCAGGTAGCTCTGCCAAAGCTGTTGGTACAGTGGTGGCATCTAGGATCAGTAATAGTGGAGGTGGTGACTTTGTCTACCAATAGGACCTGACAGGGCTGACCGAGGGCATTATTGAGAGGGCCCTAGGTGCCTAAAATCAACAGGGTTGAGAAGGTCCTGCTTTGTATTGCCAAAATGATGTCACATTCGGAGCTGACATGCAGCTGACACAGGAGACAGTGATGACAGTACTGAGGGTGAGGTCTAGATTGTCACTATTCTCTAGCAGGATGTAGATGCATCTCTAAAGTCCCCTATTTAATTCCAATCATAGTGTCTCCACCCTTTTTTGTGTCCATCACCATCTCGTCTGTCTTGTATGCCCCGTGTCTCTGTACCTGCTACCTAAACTACCCTATCTACCTGACCTTCTCATTATTAAGGACCTTCTCCAACATTCCTCTCTCTCTATAAATATGGGCACCTGGTTCACTAAACAATTATGCCCTATATATTGCTCTCAACTTCACCTATGTGTCATCCTGACATACTTGATTTGATACAATTGGCTATACAACATTATTTTGTTGTTGTCACCCAGTCCTGGTGTGGTGACTCTCCAAAGTCATAAAATTATAATTCTACATTTATGTTGTAAAAAAAAAATAGATAGCTATAGTGGTCTCCCACCAACCTCCTGTAAATTCCTATATTATTTTCCCAGTGTCCTACCCTCTACTTGCCACCCCCATTTTCACCACTGTCATATCAACCCCTTTTTCAAATGTTTAACCTGGTCAAAAAATAGAATCACACACACAATACACATGGCCAGAAATAGCCCATGGGAAAACCTTCACTTTTTATCTTCAGTATTTGCATGAAGGCTGGCATCATGCACCAATTCTGAGTGATGGAAAATGGCATATAAATTCCTGTGGCAACAGCTGAAGATTTTAATTTCAGCCACAGTGTTCCATTCAC
>NC_056728.1:522362944-522382944 GCF_019279795.1 Protopterus annectens | reverse complement strand
GGTACTTGTATCTAATCCTTCCAAATATCATAACCCTGAAACCCTACCAAACACCCTGAGCAATCACTCCCATATAAAAGTGCTTAGATTCCCTCCCACTTCTCAAAACCTCCTAGGTTTATCACTTGTCACAAACTCTCTAACTTCCATCCAGAAACCTTTAATGCCCTCCTCTCTAAGGTAAGCTGGAAATTCCTTACCCAACTCCCACTAGAAGAAGCAGTCCTAGCTTTCAACTTCACCTTCCATAGCATTTTAGACGCACTTGCTCCCCCTCGCAAAGTCCGAATTAAGTCCACCATATTTCCGTGGCTTTCAAAAGCCAGTTGTACCCTTATGATAACTAGAGACAAATTATGGAAACAATGGTCACAAACTAAGCTCTCTGCATACTTACAAAAATATAAAGAACTATATATAGGTATGTATGGTTTGCTATCAAAATATGAAAGTCAAAAAAATTCTATACACTTCATCGAACTGACATTCCAAATTTGGCAATGTCACTTTTATGGAACTTCAAAAATCATCACCATGACTTCCGCATTCAAACAAATTCGGAATGTCGGAAGGTGACATCAGACCCTCATAAAGTTGTGTTGAAGCTGCCATATGAATTGTATGTATACAGAACAAGTTTTTACAGTTTTGTAGGGGGCAAGCCCCCCTCTGTCCCCACATCCCCTACAAATTATATATTCCAATTCTGAGATCGCACTACAGTGAGGAAAAGGTACATTTCCCAATCCACACTGTAGTGCAATCTGTTATCAGAAAGTCGAGTGTACACTACCATTCACTGATGTGAATTCTAACATTTTCAGAATGACATTATGGAAAATGGAAAAGACACATTTGACCATCCCAGTTTCGTGTAAGTGCCGTTCCTCATTTTGATAATAAACCTATTGAAATAAATGTCTAAATCATGACACCAGACCAGAAACATGGACATAACACATACCTGTTCTTTATTCTATCAGATTCACACATGGTTGCATGTGTATAATGCTTACTTGGTGAAAGTTGGCACAAAGCACCAAAGAATATTGCTATTTCCCATTCTAAGTTCAACACCTCAAAATATGACACATGTACTAATACTGTGCCATCAGCAGCATGAATAAGCTTGGTAATGCTGCATCTCAGGCAAAGAATAACATAAAATGTGCAACAAATAATTCTTTGTTTAGGTTGCACAATGTCTTCTTGTCTGTACTTAATTTTGACAATTAATTATCTGGATTTCAGACTGATGTTAACTCAATTAAGTCAGTCTGTTAATGTGTGTCTGCACTCCAATTGTTAACTTGAAATTGTGTCACAATGTTGGGTAACCTCTTCACACATAATCCATTAGTGTTATTCTGCATAGCTCTGCCCTATGTAGGGAGTGTGTGTTTGTATTGCCAGTGCACATTGTGCAAGCATGAGACAAAGCAAGTGTGCAACATTCCAGAATGAAGTGGCAGGAATGCTTGATTGATAATTCACTGGTTTACAACTGTGAATGTCATTGGCATGCCATGCTGTGAAACAAGTGCATGTCCCTCAGAGTAACAAAGCAAAATGTACATGCAGGACAGTATATAAATCTTAGAACAGAAATAAGTCATTACATGGGATAATCACGTTGACCTGTCTACACATATGCATTTGTCCAAAAACCTGTGATGCTGCTCCTTACCGGTTGTTACAAATAGTGAAATTTAACTAACCACAAATGTGCTTTTTCACATCCTTAAACTCAGACTTTTTCTGTGATGCTTGTGACTAATACTGTGCTCTCTGGATTTTGTAACGAGATAGGGGTAGGGAGGTTGGCCTAATGGTTAAGGTGCTTGCCTTAGAAACACAAAGTGCAGTGTTTGAGTCTCACAATGGATAATTGGCTAGGCTTAAAATGGCTCACAAGGGCAGTTAGCCTAGTACTAATCTATGAACCTATGAACCTAGGTAGGAGTTTCAGTTCTCACCATGGGGCACTTGTGTGTGTCTGGTGTGGGTGTAGTGACAGGTAAATGACTCTTCAATGTGACTAATATTGTGCTCTCTAGACTCTGTGTCCACTTTCATTGAGAAGAATGCATTTAACTTTGGACATAGATCCCTCTGTTCTTTATCCACTTTTAACAAAAACATTCTGTCTGCAACTCACTGATAAAAATCATCCTGTCAAAAGACCTGCCTCTCCCATTAAGAGTTGGACTTCTCATGTGGTGCTTGTGACTAATATTGTGCTCTCTAGACTCTGTAACTAGATAGGTAGAATGCTTATTTTTCACCATGGGGGAATTGTGTGAGTAGCTACAATATTAGGTACATAGAGCTTCCTGAACGGACATACTGTATCCATTTGCACTTAGTAGAAGATTTTAACATGGGAAAGGATGTCCCAATCCTCGTATCCCACTTTTACCACAAACATCTTTTCTCCATCTCACTGATGAGGTCACCATGCCAAAACTGCATACTGTACCCTTTCCATTCACAATTTCCCTGCGGTGCTTGGTGGCCAATGCTGTGTTTTTTAGGTTACATAAATCTCTAGGTAAGGGGTTTGATTCCAGTGTTGGGTAAATATCAGTGTACGTACTGCTTTATGCAATTGTGTCTGTGACAGCAACCTTTAAGTAAAATTCTGCTTAAGGTACATATTTTCCCTGGCAGAGCATTATCCTATAGATTTCTTTTGCCCCTAGCAATAAATATTTTTGGAAACACAATGGTTACATCATGCTATCAAAAAGAACCACATCAAATTGGTCATACGAGTCACCCTGTTGTGTTGGCTGTTGTTATTGTGCACTCTAGACTGTGTAAGTGCAGAAGGAGGAGGTTTGATTCCAGTATAGATGGACTACTGTCTGTGGGTGTTTGTCTGTTGTGCTGCGTAGAGAAGGCTTCTAATGCATGTAGTATGTGCAGATATGTAGTGTTACTGTGCACTTAACAACCTTCATACATTTTTAGAAGTATATTAACATATAAAACAATGGTGATGTCATGTGTACATCTCTGTGTAGACAGCAATGCCTTTTAGGCTAGTCACATTCTCTACAATTCAAATACCCTACTTTGGCAAGGCTGCTGATGTCATCCACCTTGAAATATACCTTTGGGAAGGTTGTAGCCCAGGAATTTCCATGACGCATCCTATAACTGTGTAGTGCTGTAGTGTAATAAACTATTTAGGTAGGAGTTCTAATCCCAGACATGACAGGTGTGTGTGTCTGTGTTTGTAATTCATATTCTGTGTGGAGGTGGGTGAGAGAGTGTAACAACTGGACTCAATGTGGAGTGTGTTTTGCATATTTCTTATATGCTGGCCCTAGTAAATATCACAATGTCCACCATACATGGATAACAGATGTGAAATAGCTGAGAGGCTGGGGTGAAAATCCATACCCCTACATGTGACGTCAAGGCCAGGCGAACAAAGTGAACAACCCTAGTATTACCTGGAGAACACTCTCAACCCATGCCTCATACACACACACTTGTCTAGGCAACAGCCACTATGTTGGTAGTACCCTGCATATTGCCCATTGATAACCATGGTGTAATTGCAGTGGGCTACAGTAAGCATGGCACCCTGTCCATCAGTCCAATAGGTACATACATGCCAACAGTGTACTTTCCCCATGTTCCCAACTGGACACCTTCAACACCTTTGGTGCCATCAAATGTAACCCACAAAAGTCATACCATGCCTAAAAAACATGCCCTGTATGGAAAGATGCCACTGACACCAGGGAATGATGCTATCAGTGTAGGTACTGGGTCAATCTACTGTCCATTAACATTTCCCGCTACATGAGGACAGGACTGGCACATCTGATGATAACAATCTGTGTACACAACATGGTCCAGACACCCCAAGTACAGTTCCACATGTCACTGTACATGCATGTGGGAGGTGTGCACATCCCAGACACCATCCATGTCATGGACTAAGGAGCACATACATGGCAAGCAATGCACAGCATTGGCCACATGCAATAGTCACCCAGATGACTGGATGGTGAATACAATACCCACCTGTGTGGTCAAATCCAGACACTACACCCCTGAGCCACAATGCAGACAATTGTCATGTGACCTGATGCCAAGGTATACCCATCACCTGGCCTTGCATAGCTGTCTAGCACAGTTGATCACTACACACCCATTAAGCAATGCACCCATGCATGTCAGTACTGGCACCCTGTGTCTGTGTGTGTGTTGTATGATGCATATGACAACATTCACACTCACTACAACCCCCATTGGCATACTGAAGCATGCTGTCTGATGTCAGACACCTCTACATACCCTTTGCCCATATAACCTCCGTATGACCCCAGTAGTGCATGTGATACCCGCACAGAAATGTGTTGTGGCAATCTCACTAGTGATGAGTTGTATTCCTGGCCATGCCAAGTGTGACAATGTGTATGTATCCCTGTGTGGCTGTGTGGATGCTTGCACCTGTTCATGCGGACAGGCAAGTGTACTACACCTACTGTATAGCAACCATATCCCTGTTGCAGATGTCACTCACCATCACATATACGTTTTGAGGGCTCCTCAACATGTAACCTATGTGGTACATTCAATAACTGCATAGACATGTGATAGCATTACATAGTCATCTGGGGTTTGAAACCCTCTGCTGGTAGGTGTGTGACACAAACATGCTTATGTTTTATTCTCCCACCACTTCCTGGCTTTTCTTTGCCTCTGTCTGCCTCTCTCACTCCCTCTCTGGTGGATGTGGAGACTTACACCTGCTTTGCTTAGGCAGCAGCATGTGTATTTTAAGTGATGCTCATGATCAGCTGATGGCCTCTGCATGAATTGCAGCCCTCCTCTAGCTGATTGAATGTGGAACAGCTGTGGTAACATTCCCATAGCAAATTGCATGGAAACACACTCCAATATCTAGGAACATCATGTTGGTGTTGGGCCTTCACATTCACTCTGAGCAGGGACTTGATCTGTTGTTTGGCAAACAGCATCTCAGATGGACTGGGGATCTACCTCTAACAACATACACTGTGGAAACAGGGCAACACACAGGAGGGGGATTTGTCTGACCTGACTACAGACTGTAAGTGCTGCTATACTGCATTTGGGGTAATGTTGGTTTAACAGGGGGTGTGTGGATATGGCTGTCCTACATGTTTTAATGCCTGCCATGTCAGTGCAATGTTTATGAGTAAATCCCCATCTATAGGGTAATCTGCAGACTGGGCAGTGTGTGGTGCCTTTTGTTTCATGTGTTACCCACAGTTCACCTATCTGTGAACTGCAGAATGTAGTGTGATGATTGCAGTCTGTAGATGGTGACAGCCGTGAGAGTTACTGACTTCATATCCCTTATAGGACATATATTGCAACAAACCATGTTACAACAGTAAATGTATGAGGTTATCACAACAACATGTCAATATTGGCCATGTGTATGTGTCTCTAGCCACAACTCTGTCAACCTTTGTATATATGTCATGCAGTAAGAGGTGCATATGTGAAAAGTCAGTGAGATATCACACTGCTACACATGTTATGTATAGTAGGGGTTATATTTTATGACATAACCTGGACATTTTGTGGTTGTGTGCACAGTACTGAGGTCTGTGTACTTATGGTGATTGTCGACACTGTTTGTATTGTTAATATGTACTTTGGCCTGTGTACAGACTGTGGTAGATGTCATTGTTCATGGTCCTGTTCTATATGATGTTACATGCTGCTCCACTATATGTTACCCTATCAGCTTACATGTCTGCAGGGCCATACACACACATCTCCCATACCACAGACAGGCATCGGACCACACTGTGTGCGGCCAGTATATTTAGGGTTAGTGTGTGAGTGGCACATATGAAGATGGTGTTGAACAGATAGTCCATATACTGTAATATTATGCTAAATTACCATATGTGGCTGTAGCTATGTTCACATTGGTTGTTGTTATGCACTTTCACACAGGTGTATCATACTCTGTGCTCTGACATGCCTGTAGAGCCTGCTATACATGCTGGTGCATGTGCATTCCCCCATAGGAAATGTAGGCCAGTGTTGAGCCAGTCTGCCTGCAGCCTGCACAGTGCTTTGTTACATGCATATCAGCTTAGTGTCCTCACCCAGTGAGATGTCATGTCCAGATACTTGCAAGATGTACTGCTGCTGGGCCATCAAAACAGTCATGTGTATTAGACAGAGCAGTGGGATGCTGTCCAGATGTATGTCAATATCTAGTTGGTAGTATGTGGCCATGGCACCTCTGTACCAGTGGTTAGTATGTGTCAGGACACATGGGTGTGTGAATACATAGCCTATGGGGGCAAATGTATACCAGTATTTACGTGTTATACCCATCTACATGGCTGTTAACATCCACATTGTCAGTCTTGGTCCACATGCCTTGCACTAAGGGGTTCTGTGTATACCTCTGGGCTGTCCAGAGGGTGTCAGACTGTCCACATATATTGGCCAATATCTCTGCTGTAGTCCACAGGAGCATTATGTGCTAGCTGTGGTACTGTGCTATGATGTCCTTAGGATGTCTGTCAGTAGCCAATGGCGCACATGTTAAAAGCAGATGTGACCTCCCACACACACCATGTCTGTGAAGACAATCCCCATTACCGTAGCAATAGTCTACAAATATACCTGCTTTGCATGCCTGACATCCCCTTGCACTACGAAGTTGGGACTATAGGGGCTGAGGTAGGGCTACACTCCATGTTCAGGACATATGGTGAAAATATATGTATATATATATATATATATATATATATATATATATATATATATATATATGTATATATAATTATCCAGATATCTATATAGACATATACATATCGACATACATAGATGGATATGTATATGTACATAGATATACATATAAACTGTGCTGGTGGTGCTGCAGTAGCATTGTTGCCTCACAGTAAGACGTTGTCCTGTTCGATTCCCAGCTAAAGCATCTTCTGTGTGGAGACATGCGTGAATGGACGTACCTTCGTTGAAGGTTGTGCGTCAGGGCTGGCAACTCGGTACTTAAAAATCTACTGCCAATCATTAGCGGACCGGAGTTCAGCTGTGGCGACCCCTAACCGGGAAAAGCCAAAAGATACAACAACATAGATATACATATAAACACTTTGATATATACATATACAGAGCAATATATGGCTACACATATACAGATAGAGATACATATACACATATACGTATGGATATCTACATATATATTGACAGTAGTAGGTATATCAGAATAGATATGTATGTACATATAGTTCTAGATATCTACAGATATACCAACTTAACTAGGCATATCTGTACACATATAGGATGTGCATACATATATAACTATATATACATATATCTATATATACATATACATGTGTGTGTGTGTGTGTGTGTGTGTGTGTATATATATATATATATATATATATATATATATATATATATATATATATATATAATATATGTACATATGAAGAGATGTACACATGGCCATATATATATAGCACTATACAGAGGTGTATACAGACATATATATGAGTATACATGTGTATGAACATGTAGACATATATAGACCTATTATATGTATATAACCATGTTCCTGTCCCATGTAAACCTCACGGTTGTGTATATCCTCTCAGATGTATCTCACCATATGTATCTGCTATGTGTACATTATGACAAAACAACATATGTGATGCAACAGTCATATTAATAACATATTAATAACAAGGACTACACAATTTAGGAAGTAAAGGCAATTGTTCAATACTACACAATATGTGTATTGACAGCTATACTGGTACAACAATAGCTGCCTTCACAGTGGTCATGGTGTAGTGGTTAAGTGTTGTGACTGTAGTGGACAGGGTCCTGGGTTCAAGACCTGTAAAGGCTGTTCATTTTGTTGCTGGGCAGAACAAGGGCTGTCGGATACAGAGTGGTTAAGGCATTTGTGAGTAGCTATATGCAGGTTTGTGTGGGTTTGCGTGAAGCTAAGTGGTGCTAAGCTATGGGTAAATGTACAGGAGCTTACACAGTGTAGGCATCACTTATCAGTGTGCAAATCAGCTCAGCTGTTATATTGCAGCAATGTTGATAGTTGCTAAGCATGGCTTAGCCCTGGTAACCAGGTCACACCACCCAGTCTGATAACATAGCAGGGTATTCACATCTGTAATAAGTGTATGTAATGCCATGTACAATACATGTGCCTACATGCTGTCATCACAGTAGCAAGGGGTGTGTGTGTCATGTGTGACACATATGTGGCCTGTACAACACTGTTATCCATGTGAATGTGTTACATACAGGGGTATTAGGCCAGGGTATGTGCTGTCACACTGGCATGTAGTGTATCATGGCAGTACTACTGTTGACAGTGCTTACCCAGGCAAGAGCAGAGTGATAACTGTAGTCCTGACAACAGGCACACCTGCAGGCATAGAAGGACACTGAGGCATCCCTGTTGTATCACTGGTGTGTGAGCTGTGTCACAGTGTATACCCCTTTCCGGGTAATGATACGACATGTGAAATGTAACTGTAGACTACTATCTGTACAGCACATGTTAGTGAGGGCTTTTGACATGTAGTTATGGCATACATATTGTTGTCAAACATCTATCTGTCAACACACTCATCTTACTCTATAGCTACTTGCCAAGCTGATGACTGTCAGTCCCTGTACAGATGCGCAGATGGCGGGTATCCAGCTGTGATATGTACAGGCATCCTAACCTTGATTGAAACTGACATGTCTAGCCAGCTGTATAAGACCTGGCACATATAGGTGATGTCACCCTGTACACACCACATGCCATGGGTATCACCACTACACTACCACAGTCAACAGAACATGCTTGGGTACAGGTCTCCATCACCGACACTAACCATGTGTTGTAATCCATGTTACATACATGTCAACTTCATCACCTCAGTGGCTATATGCAGGAGGCACGTGGTGCATGTCATTCTCACCCTGAGGGTCACCAGAGTAGTGACTGTCGATAGATTGCCTGCTGCCACCTGGCTGGTGGCAGGATACCACTGTACACACAACCCCTACACAACCCATCTCTCTTTGGACAATAGCGAGGTACATTTCTTTGACCACCTGCAGTGATGCACCCCTGTAGTGAACCATGTGTATGTGTGCATGAATGAGTATAGCAGTGTCTGTGTGTTAGCACACCTGTACTTGGGAATTCCATGAGGGCCTTCACAGCCAATGTAACACCCTTTGCCATAGCTGTGGCTGCTGCTGTATGGGACAATACATGTATCCTGTTAAGCCCCTCTCCATACCGGCTACTTAAGCCTTGCAGTACCAGCACTACAGTGGTTTACAAATGGGTTGATAGGCATGGGATACCCATTGTGTTCTGGCATGTGTGTGTAGTTCTGCATGTCCATATATCTGTAGGGTACAGCATTCCAAGGCCACATACTCCTATGATACTACCCATTGTCACACAGTAGTATGGATAATGTTGTTGCTGCCCATAGGTGAAGCATGACAATGCAACACCCTACTACATGTGTGGCATGTGCATTAGATGCATATCCCTGTAGTACCACTGTTGGAGTATACTATGGGTTGTATTGCAGTCATGGCCAATGTGTGATGGTGGGTATGGCAGAGTGCCATCATGGGTTTTAGGGAGTACAATACCCACTGGGGGATGTGGGTACTGTGTACACTGTCATTACACCAAGGTACACCCAGTAAATGTACCACGTTATGGTTACCACTGTCACCATCAACCATACAGGTAACCGATACCACAATCCAGGCTAGTTATGCATGTGCTGTGTTCAGCCTACCTGTAACACATTGGACACATGGTCAAGTTAGTTAGCAGGGATAGGCCCAGGTATCTCAAATGTGTGTCTGTCTGTTATTTGTCTGTTAATGTGTATATGAAGTTATGTCACATTACGTATTGTCTATATGCACCCATTGCATCCCCCAGTGGAATACTGTACATGTCTGGGGTGTTCTGTATGTGACATATAACCTGGGACACACTTCACCCTAAATGCTATGTGTTGTGTGCAATGTCAGCCACACACTTCTGTATCACTACATAGCTAGGTAGGGGTCTAGTCCCAGTTTTGCCAAGTAACAGTGTGCATTTATGTGGATGGGTGTACATCAGGTTTCAGGGTATACATGCCTCAGTGGGTCACCTGTCCATGTGGCACACACAATAACCATTTCAGTAACCTCTGACATGTGTTCAACTGTACCCCAGATATGTCACAGCCATGGTGTCACCACAGTGCCATACCCCGTTGTGGAATATGACTGCAGACCATCCTCGTGCTGACACATGTACACCTACAACACAAATGGATAACATTATAGGGACCACAACCAACCAGTGGTACTAACAGCTATAATAAATCATGGCTGGACTGCTATACTACCTGCCATATATGCATTACACTTTACTCCTTACAACATGTTACACTGCAGTACTGTAGTAACCAGCAGTACAGTCACCATGTGCATCAGAACCGTATTAGCCTGCCCAGGCATTGATGGTATGGATGACAGGGATGTGGCACAGGTATCATCATATGCACAGGGTGTGATGGTTTGCCAGTGGTGAGGGTGGGACATACATTTGACACCATGTGTGAGGGTGAGGGGTGTACTGTGTTGAGCTGGGCATGGTGCTGTGGTGTGTGTAGGAATGGGGTTGACCTAGGTGTGTTTGTATAGTGTGTGGGTATGCATGCACACAGTTCTGCCATGTAGCTGCCATACACAGGTGTTTATGGACAGCTGCAGACTATACATGGAAGGGTGTGCAGTTCACTGCCTCCAGCCACAGGCACGTGTACTGTGCCTACCAGGGGTTCCATGGGCACATCCAGGTACAGTCCTTGATATGCTACGCTCACCTGCTGATGACAAATGTCCACTGGTACCAGACCCCCACCTTGGACTGGCTAGGACTACATGCACGTGGCCTGCTGTGGTGTGGTGTGGACAGCACCTTCCCCGCACTGCATGCATATATATCTCACATACCTGTTGTGGGAATGATGTCTGTTCTGGATATTATGCTGGATGTAATTATATTTTATTTTTTGCTGTGGCTATGGCTTTCACTTCCACTTCCACTTGCACTATTGTTCTCTCTTTCTCTCAGTCTCTCTCCAGTAAATGGATTGAGCTTCTCTGAATAGATTGCAGCATGGCTTTTGTAGGTGATGCACATGATCAGGTGATGGCCTCTGCACCACTCAGTGTCCTCCACTTGCTACCTGCAGGAATCTTGCTGTGTAGTACTTCCAATTACCACTGTCATGGCAACCACCTACTATAAATCCCTACATCATGTGGGCATGGTCCTTTACCTTTCCTGTTTGATAGACATCCTTCCTGTTTGTGGGCATCAGTGTTACAGACAGCAGGTAGCAATACCTCTGACAGGAGAACCTGCACACTCAGGCTAGCTACATATTTGTATGGGGTTCTAGAAGTACATAAACAGCATGCACAGACTTGTTGCATGCATTGTATAGCACTGTTGTTGCAGGGTTTGTATGTACATACTAGTTTAACTTGGAATGCAGTCTGTCTGCATAGCTCTCAACTGTGGACCTATCCTCTTGATAGCCAGAGGTGTGCCTATTAAGGTTTGTCTGTCCACCACACAGGTCTTGTGTCAGAGATTTCACTGGCAGTGTGTGTGTTGAGTGCTATCAGTACATGGCTACATCCATTTCTGTTTCTAACTTCATATTCCTGACTAAAGGTATGTTGTAGACTATCCTGTAACACCAGTGACTTGGTTAGTGTATGACAACAGTTTTCCACATATGGGCCTGTCTTCCAGCCTCTGTCCTCCACCTACATACCAGGCTTTGCACATATGACATGCTGTCAGAGGTTGTTCTGTAGTGGGCTGTGAGTATGTCATGCTGCAATTCCTGCCATCAGTCCACTGCTGTTGTGTCCTACATACATACGGTGGGGTTGGGGCCATATATGTGTGGCCTTCACCTACACAATACATGTGTGCCCTTATGCACTCCAGAGGCCAGTGTATGTAACAGTGGTATATGGCCCTATATTATTGAGTCTAGGGAGGGGGGTACACCATAATTAACCTAGGTTGTTACAAAATGTGGGGGTATCGGGTCAGCTGCCTTAATGAATCTGGATGTACAGTACAATACAATTCACCTTGGTTAAATGCAGGTCTACTGCCTCCTGGCATATAGACTGTTCTGTTTGTCAGTGTGCTTGTGATGGTGTCAGTTATGCCTTGTTATGTAACAGTTACATCCCCTTGTGTCAGCTGAGGTCTTTACCCCTAGGGATTGTGTACAGAGTTTAGATAGAGGCTGCTGAACTATACATATGCATTATTTACTGTTGTTTGGTATCCTGTGGCCCAGTCTGTCTTTACTATTGTACTACTTGAAGGCCTCAGCCTAGACAACAACATTTGCAAACCTTTCCAGACTACTGTATTATTATAACTGTTTCACAGTTGCATTTCTTTGTTTATATGGATGTCAATGTCTAAACAGCTATATGGCATGGCATATACAACTGTAATAGTACACAAATAAAGCTTTCCCATTTATGCAAACCTGTGTGTGGTGTTATATCCTTTGACCTATCTATGGGTATATGTTGCAGGCAAAGATTGTCATATGTATGGGTGGCTCATACAGAGCCCAGTTGGTAAGGTGGTATATATGTATATCTGTGTCTGCATATATGTGTCTGTGTATATGTATCCTAGGGATGTTGATTGCTTCCACATTGTACATTCCCTATGGGAGCCAGACTATACTGCATGATATGTTACTGATACCAGCCTGACATCATACAGGTGGGATGGAATACTGTTAACATCTTGTGCACATGTCGTGTCAGGTCCTGCTTATGGGATTGTATTGCAGGGCAGATGTGTTTGGCTGTGGGGGGATACATATTCATACAAGACGTATGTTGTTTGGGGCCTCTCAACCCCATTAATAATGCATGCGGACATATATGTTTTTGTTATGTTCCCATTGTTATCTGCAGATGTATGTCCGTATATACCTATATAGCTATATATATATATATATATATATATATATATATATATATATATATATATATATATATATATATCTGCTTACATATATATAACTTGCTGTATGTATATATATATATATATATATATATATATATATATATATATATATATATATATATATATATATATATATATATATATATATATATATATATATATATATATATATATATATATATAAAATATATAAATATATATATATATATATAGATGTAGACATATATATCTATAGATGTATGCATTTGTATGTATTTATGTATATATATATATATATATATATATATATATATATATATATATATATATATATCTATATTATAACTGTATCTACATATATATATATATGTTATATCTATTTAGATATTAATATTTATATATATATATATATATATATATATATATATATATATATATATATATATATATATATATATATATATATGTATGTATACACACACACACACACACACACACACACACACACACACACACACACACACACACACACACACACACACACACACGCATACATACACACATACATCAACATGGAATACATTCCCTGTACTGTTGAATGACTGGGCTGGATGATATGTTTGTGAAAACATCAGGGCTATGTGTATCTGACATGGCTTAGTGGTAAATCACTTTGGTTTTGGTGTGCAGGGTCCTGGGTTTGAGCTTTGCAGAGGCTGTTTATTTTTTTGCTGGGCAGAATAGGGCCTGTTGGATACAGAGTTATTAAGGAACTTTTAAGCAGTTGTAAGCTGGTTTGCGCAGGTTTGCGTGGAGGTAAGCAATGCTACTCACTTAGCTTTTCAATTGCTTAACCTATGTAGGCATTGCTTACCCCAGCACAAACAGGCTTAGACCCACTTACTGCTGCATAAAAGTGCCTACTCCCGCTTACCCCCATGCTAATTTCTTTAAAAGAAAAGAAAAAAATGGTTTATAGGAAAGTGGTGAAAAAGGGGCACCAAGAGGGAAAGACAGTAGGGAAAATAGCTTGGAATGTGCAGGAAGGGTGTAGGGAAGGTCCATAGCTGCCCATTTCTTCTACAGCAACAGCTGTGCATATACACTGAATTTAGAAGTAGATTTGGACATTCAAACCCCTGGGAGAGGGGTGAGGACAGCAATAATATGTTATGATGCCAGTTAGACCAGATTACATGTGTCCACTGGACACATGTGCGAAATGGACAGCTATGTATGGGGCAAGATTTATTTTGGGAACAGATTGCCTTTTTTTTTAGGTGAGAGTGGGATGGTGGGGAGGGATAGAAGGTATATTTGGGGAGGTAGGTTGGGTAGATTAACAGACAAGACAAACAAGATGCATACAGGGGTGGTATATGACATGTGGGTGGATAAACACCTTGATGGGGAGAGGTGTTGGGAAACCGGAAGCCCATGAGCCACCTAGTAGAAACAGTGGGACTGAGGTCCCCTCCCATGCCTTCACAGCCTCGAAGATGGCTGTGCTGGGGGCTGAGTTGCAGAGCCAGGCTGACCATCTAGTCATGACACGTGACCCTTGAGCTGGTGTAGCAGATCTCTGACCTCCCTGCAGAGATTGCTACACAAAAGGACCCAGACCTGGCGATGGGTGACAGGTTCCTGTCCACACCCAATCCCAGGTCAGGACAAGCCCCATCCCCTGAGGCAGTTCCACCTGAAAGTGGTGCAGGACCAATGAATGAAGTGGTCCCAGGTTGCATCCCAGACATGCTGGTGCCCGGTGCCATGGCCAACTGAGGTGGGACAGGTGGGTCCACTGGGACCGGCCTTCCCAAACATGCTATAGTGTTTAGATTTTATCACATATGGGTTAGTAATAGTCAACATATTCCAAGATTAGCTATAACAGAATGCATAGATATTCCCATTAACCCAGACACCAGATAGGAAACAGCTGCATAGCAAGCAGAACACATGCATATATGGGACCACAGTGGTAATAACAGCAGCATGCAGGTACATTGATGGCACCATGCCACCAGTGTTGTAATGATTCAATATAGCACATGTATGGAAACAAATATTAATATTTATCAACTAATAGGACATAATCAGAAGACTGGAGCCATTACATACCGGTTGAGGTGGGTATGTAGTTTATTGTTGGAGATATGGTGGGGGGGGGTGTCAATTAATAACTAGTATATTCTTGTATTCCACATTACTTTCCTGGTCAGTGCTGTTATCTGTACCTTACAAGTATTACTACACTACCCTATAGCCTTAGTTTGGACAGTGATATGGCTGTCGTCATCATTATACATGAACTGGTTTTACCTGCAGTATACACCTGTTACCTGGTATACCTGTGGAGGAAATGTTTGTTAACACTAACTAACTGTTTCTGCACATACTCCCAGATTCCAGGTTGATGTTGTGCACATAGCTATCCAACTCTTTCTGCACAGACTCTGGCCATGTCTTGACCACATGCAGGTGTACCGGGACATATCTAGACTATTGCCCTCTTCAACCTTTAGTGAATTGACACACATATATACATGCTTTCCTACACAGTTATATTATGTAGCACAGTGTGGGTGACAGTGATCAGTGATACTTTATTATTCAGAGAAACTGCAACACTCACTATTCCCTACAATACCAGAGTAAACAGTACCAGTACAGGGTATAAAGGTTTTTATTTCTCAGTACAGTGTTCATATCTGATGTACCTGTGGGAGCAATGTTTGTTAGCACTACCTGACTGTTGCCAAAGAAAGTTCCAGTTTACAAATTAGTATTATGCACATACATCTCACTCTTACTGTACACACTCTGGTCACAGCTTGACAACATGGGGGTGTAAATGGGACATACGTGGCTTCTTACTCTGATAAGGTTTTGGGGAGTTGCTAGTGTGCCAACTTTGTTCTCATAGATGTGTGTCAATCAGTTGTATTTCTGTTTGTTGCCTATACATCTGGGATCATCCCACTGATTTCTCAGGAGGACAGGTTGACAGGCAACAGATATGGGCAACTTTACTGGTCATTCTGGACATATCTGTACAGTTGTGGGGTATGATTCTGTATGCAGACTACTTCCACTGCCAGGATTCAAACCATGTGTATGTGTGCTAAAAATACAACAGTTCACATCTCAGGTGCATGTGCTATTCAGGTTTTGTTTTCTACCTTTTCCCTGTTTTCTGTCTGTGTCTCTCAGTTGTACTAAATGGCCTCTGGGGATTACACCAGTCATATACAGGCATTCCTACACATTCTATTTATGGTGCACGGTGTGGGTAACAGTGCTTAATACAACAGTACTATTACGGGATTGCAAATCTACATTACCATATTAAACCAGAGTATACGCATGCTATCCAGCAGTTAGACCTTTATTGTCAGGCTGTTACGCATTTATTTACATACAAACTATATGAGACTCTTCCTGCCATATTCTTTGGTGTATGCAGTACTTGCCTTAAACAATACAGGTTTTATACAGGCAATTAATTTACTAATACTTTTAGATTTATTTCCTATGACAGTAAATGCATGAGTATTACTGATCTGCCTCACGTCGCAACCTCTCCAGGCAACTTCCATGGGCCTCCTGCTTCACGGCCCACTCAATTGCAGCTGTGGAGGACATAAGAGGAATATTTAGCCGTACCTATCCATGATATACATGAGTGACAATTATTACACACATAGTGGGGTGATACTTACACACAGCTGGGACATCCCCTTCTGTTCTAGACCCTTGGATCCACTGCTCCAAGAGGTCCCCCTTACATTGCTTCAGGTCAGCATACTGATGCCTGACCTGCTCACCAGTTCGGGGTATGCCAGTGACACTGGTGAGGTCACAGGCGAGATGGTCCCAGGCTTCCACCTTATATTGGGAACCCTGGTACTGGCCCTACAGCAGTCTCTGCTCATGGTCTTTGACAAGGAGTCCTGCCATGACTCTGGATCCTGGATGCCCCAGCACTGCACCCAAAAGTGCACTCCCTCTCCACTTCCTGACATAGTACCTGCAAGGGGAAGCTACAACCAGTTATGAGAAGTATTCCCACCTGTTGGGTTTAAGTAGGTCTAATTTCCCACACTTTTCCATGATTGGCCAGTTTTGAAAAGGCTAAGCTGTGGGCAAACCTGCTTACCTAAAGTTGGCATTGTTTAAAGGGGTATACCACTGGGGACAATGGGTTAGCTCGCCTTCACATTGCTTACACTTCCTAAGCTGGCCTGTGCACTGCTTAGCATTGCTTACATTAGACTTTGCATTATATTTTCTTTTTGGCATTGATTTCTTATTCATTACATCTTATATACCTGCCTGGTATCCATGATTAATGTGTACGTACACTCTATGGGATCCTTGTGTTTTATTGGGGACTTCAACACTCTATTACAATTACACCTCACTTCTGGGCTTCCTGCTTTACTCCACTTCACATATTTATGTTATGTAGTGGATTATGGAACATTTGACTGTATACTGATTCCTTTCACAGGTTCAGTTTAATTTCACTATAGTGATTACTTGTTTGGTGATACCTCATTCTTCTGTGTTCCTGTGATGGCTTGGTGGTTAACTGCTGTGACTATAGTGTATAGGGTCATGGGTTCAAGACCTGCAAGGCTGTTTATTTTGTTGCTGGGCAGAACAATGGCCATTGGATACAGAGTGATTAAGGTACTTTTGAGCAGTTGTAAGCAGTTTTGCGAGAGGGTAAGCACTGCTAACTTCTGGTTAAATATGCTTACAGAGAGTTAGCTTCAATATTGCTTAGCCTGTGTGTGCATTGCTTACCCCTATGTAAATGGGCTTAATCTCACTTACTAGTGTTTAAATATGCTTATGACTGCTTATTGGTGCTTAAACTTGCTTACAAGTGCTTAAACTTGCTTACGAGTGCTTTATTCATTATGACACTGACACCTCACATGTGCATTTAATGTAGTACTCCAGTTCACAAATATATGTTATTTAGTGGGTTAAGCAACAAAAATATTGGCCATAACGTGCTTTGCCATGGAAAATGGAATGTGCTGCAGTGGGGCTTGAACGTAAGGCAAATGCTTTGCCCACTACACTATTGTTATGCTGCTTCATTTGCATATATCTTCCTTGTTATCCTCTTCAGCCTTTTAAACTGTATTAACCATAGCTAAGCGATGGGCACACCCGCTCACCTATGGTTAGCTTTAATTGGATTTTAAAATAAAAAAAAAAGGTTTGTTCACTTTATTTGTCTTTGCTATTGCTGTTGTACATGTGGGGGAATGTTACTGGGGATATTTAATCAGATTTTAAAATAAAAATAAAGGGGTTGTTCATTTTGTTTGTCTTTGCTATTGCTGTTGTACACATGGGGGAATGTTGCTGGGGATATGCGGACACGTATGATCGGTCTCACACATTTCTTAGGCCTTTGTGCTGTTCTGCATTGCAGGGGCATGTATATTCTGAGAGCTCTTCTCTCAGACACCCCCCCTGCACTCTTACATGCTCCATGTAGAATTAGGAGCTCAGGCAGCACACTTCATTAATATGCATGGCACGCTGCTCCCTGCTCCTAAAATGGCCACTTCCGTGCAGGACTAAGCTAGTACTGCACAGAAGATTAGTAAATCCAGGGGATTGAGTCTAAGGTAATCTTATCCATTTTGAGTTCTTTAACTACTAGGTTAACTATAAACATAATATAAACTGTGAGTAACTATGAAAGACATTCCCATAAACACCCACTCCTAATTGACTAAAATGATGAGAGTACTGCACTGTAAGAAAAATAAATCATTTAATCAAAGAGGCTGAAAATATTATTTCTGTAGTAAGAATTTGTGCATTGTCCTGCTTTTTTCCATGTATACCTTATTTTATAAATTACTATTTACAACTATTCAGATAAGCCATGGTGGTGCAACAATAGTGTTGTTGCCTCACAGCAAGAGGTTCTCCTGTTCAATTCTTGGCTGGATTGCCTTCTGTGTGGAGTCTGCATGTCCTTCCCGTGGTCCAGTGGCATTCAAAAGACATGTGGGAATGGGCATGCCTTCGTTGAAGGTTGGGCATGAAGCTGTCACCTCAGCACCTTAAAAATCTACTGCCAATCATTAGCAGACAGGAGTTCTGCTGTGGCAACCCCTAACAGGGAAAAGGAAGAAGAAAACCTATTTACAATTATTTATTTGATCATTGGATTTTTTAAGTTTTGTTATATTTTATCAAGTCATTTTAATGCATCACAGTGTGTTTAAAGCTATATGATCTTCATGATGTTTGTGTATTTATTTTTCATACACTATTACTTTACATGCAAGTATGTGAATTTTTTACTCAATAAGGATAAATGGATGTTTTCTTAACTTTGATTTTTATTAAGAATTTAGTGGACAACATTTCGAGAAGGACAACCCTTGCTTTTGCTATTGTTAGGTTAATGTGATGCTTATGTAATAATGCTGAGGATTGGATTAAACAGAATTTGGTAAGTGGGGACAAGTGGGCTACATTATGTAGATACAAAAAGAGATTTCACTATTGATTTCAAATAGCTGGACAGAGGAGAAATTGTTTTGTGTGGTTATAGTTGAGGGATCACTTTCCGAGTGCTTGCATGCTATGTATTTCACAGTGCTTGTGCTACTGAAGTGAGTCTAATGGTTCTCACTTGAGATCCAGTTGTACTGTATCTGTACTGTTTTTGTACTATAACAAATAAAATTGTAATAATTACATTTGATATATTTATTGGCATTTTTATTATTCCTTTAATTAAGTGCATATTAACTCTGACATTAATATTAAAAGTTAAAAAAGTTCATATTAAGAGTAGCACGAGAATTTACTTTGATATGCTACCATATCAAATTGTGCTTTATTCTGAAACACAATG
>NC_056728.1:522342944-522357944 GCF_019279795.1 Protopterus annectens | reverse complement strand
GATGCCCATCCCTGCTAAAAAATAAAAACTAAGAAGCGATTAAATCCTTTAAGAAAAGCCCCTTGACTGGATAGCTACATAACTAATTTTAGGATACTTTTGCAAATACTTCTTATAATATTAGTTAGGGTATTCAGTTCTTTAAAATCCTATTTTAAATCAATCTAGGTATTAATCCCTTCTGTGAAATTTGACACTGACTTCTCATAATAAGATCATTAAAGATAGACCTAATACTAAAGCATGTGAAAACCTACAAAGAATCCTCAAGGCATACATCTGCAATAAGTACCGCCTCTCACTTGGTACTCTTGTAGTATTTCTATTGTACTAATCATAATTTTTTTACAGCAAAAGAACAGAAACATAAGTAAATGAAGTTTTTCTGAGGACTATAAAATGCATTACATGTATAAAATAAAGAAATTCCAATATTTTTAGTGTAGTAGTCTTATAATATAAGCAGTAATGTTGGATTTAAAGGAAAAGGGAGTTAAATTAGCAAGTAACAGTACAAAGATTCAATTTTTAAAGCAACAAATTCAATTTATGTTGACCCATAAATCAGGGAACGTGTTAACTGTTTAGAGAAACTTCTGCAAGTAGTTCCATGAGGGGAACATCTGCTTTACCAAAACATAATATAGAGATACTATCCTTTTTTGTCCACTGTTTGGCCACATAAATTTAACTCATGCTAATATTGCACAGTCTAGGTAAGACTTTCATATTGAATTATAAGAAATTGGTAAACAAAACAAGCAATGATAACTTTTACAATCATCTCTAGTTTAATATTTAGATATTGTTCTGGTTGTTCAAGGGAAACAACCAAATTGGTTAAATAAATTTCTCTGCCCAAAAATGTGCAAACTATCTACAACAAAATTACCTTCACACTTATTGAAATTTGGCAATGCACATTTTCCCATTACTACCAATTTATGAAGTGTCTGCAAGGTATTATGCAGAAATATAAGTTACTGCTTTACAAATTAGGAAAATGTAAATTGTTGTATGTTCTGCACCAGATGTTTCCCAATAAAGAAAAACATATATTCTTTTAAGCAGAAACATTCAATAACTGCATAAATCAGTAGCAGAATAATATAAAACATCCAAAACTGAACCATAAATACATCATAAGAAACTTTATTTTTGGTAGCTCAACAACAAAGAAAACTGATTTAATGTGTTATCATCACTCCTAATCACTGGATAAAATAGCAATTAAAATAATTCTTAATAAACTGAGCTTTTGGGTGGCACAGTCTTTATGATTCCATACTTTCTACAATTCTGTTACAGATCTTAAAAATACTGCCACCTATGAGACAACATAAACAAGAACATTTTATCATAGGGAAATGTGAAACCTTAAGGGATTTTTTGTAGTTGTTACACTTGAAATAAACAAAAGTGGTACAGCAGCAGGAATTAATTAAATGACCTTAATTTTGAAGAAATTGGGAAAGTAAATTAATTATAGCTTAATAAATGATGGATGCTTGGGGAAGATATATAAGGATTTAGTGATACAATAGAGATATTTTACAGAGATACATGTACTGACAATAATTACTGTAAATGAAAGAATCCAAAGAGGAATGCTGTTAGAGCCTGCTGTATAGTGAGAGCAATACTAAGAAGTTTAACTTGTCTTACATAGTAAAAAAAAATAAGAATCTAAAAACTTCATACAGAAAACAAACATCCACACAGTCAAATGCTTTATTTGTATCAAAAGCAAGTACTCCATGTTTGATTATTATGGTGCATGATTAGTTTTAGCATAATGTTGATAATTTGGGTTTGTGCAATGCCATGAAGCCAGTTTGGAATTCTAAGATAAGCTGGTCATCATCAAGACAAAACAATTCAGTCAGTGTCATTGGATAGCTAAAAACAAAAAGCTAAAGCAGAGTCCAAAGGACAACAGCACAGCCAAACTTAATATTCAAACCATGTTAAATTTTAAAAACTTCTTCAGACATAGTTTTAAACACATAATACTTCTTAAATATCAAAGAGAAACAAGTCATGTGATCACTAGCCCCTGATGAAAAATTTAAAGACATATCCTCTTTCTATGTATATACGTATATGTTTAAAAATTGCAAGCAATAATAAACAATGCAAGGATGAGAAAATTCAGATAGCCTATGTATGTTGTCTAAATAGTTTTAAAATACATTCCTATCTAAATACATATATTCTACTCATAAAGTTAAAAAAAATAAATAAAAACCTTTGAATTCTTTTCATCTCTCAAAAGTTTTTAACTTTAACATGGGGGCTATGCTAACTGCTTCATTAAGTCCTGGGTGTCTATAGACTTTAAGTCACAATTACCTTATTACCTCCTGTCTCTCCAAATATACTGACCAAGGACCTCCTGCCTCAAATTCCTCTCCACCTTTTCTAATGCACTAAATTTAAAAGTGTGTTTGGGGAAGTTTTCCAAATGTCTAAAAACAGCATTGGTTGTCTTTTTCTTCTTTATGTCATAAGTATGCTCATAAATGTGATTATACAGTCTTCGCTTGGTTTTTCTCTACATAAAAAACATTCACAATTTAGGCATTGAGCCCCATAAATCACCCCCATAGTGTTGCAGTTATACCTCCCTTGAATTTTAATAGCCTTCCCTTTAATTATTATACTATCATTCTCCAAAACATATCTACACATACTACATCACCCACACTTAGTCATTCTTGGATGAATAACCGTTTTAGTTACTTTTCTTTCCACCATGTTCTTTATGTTCATCCCCCTTCTATAAATAATGGAGAGCTCACTTCCCAATACATTTAATATGCTAATATTCTCACGAAAAATATTCCATTTTTTTTAATTATCCACTTAATTTTAGAACTATCCCTACTAAATGCAGTCACCAGTGCACTTGTATAGTTCTTTAAATCACTATTCTGGTCAGTGGTTGTTCTGTCAACTACCCCCTGACCTACCATTATAGGTTTATAATACCCTGTCTCTCTTTTTAAATGGACCTCATCAATTAATTCATGTACCATTAGATGGGGGTAACCCCTCCTTTTGAACATGTTCGCTCATGTTTCACATTCCTTAAAAAAATTGTTGTCCAAAGTAGTCATATAGGTAGCCTTAACAAGATATCCCTTTACCACTGCCTTTTTCTGTTTGAATGGGTGGCAGCTTGCGAAATGTAGCAACATGTTCGAATATGTGGGCTTCCTGTACACACTAGCAGTGTATCTTCCTAAATCCCTTTTTTTTCTATCAGAACATCTAAGTATGGCATACTCTCTTGATTATAAGTATAGAAGAAGGCTTACATTAATGTAGTGAATAAATCCCATTAATTCAGGGACCCTTTTACTCCAAATAAGGAAGATGTCATCCAGGCAACGTAAATAAAACTTTAGAGCACTATTATGCTGACTACTAAAAACATACCTAAACTTCCATTCCAGCATGACATTTGCTAAGAATGAACCCACCAGGGACCTCATTGCTACCTCTTCTTTTTGTTTGAATATATTGTTCTCAAAATATATGAAATTTTTCTTTAAAACTATCTCTAATAACTCAATAGCATTATTGATGTTCCCTTGTTCAATTCCATTTCTTTGCAAGCAATCCTGTGTCCATTCTAAAGCTATATTATGTGGACTGATGGTATAAAGATCCCGTACATCTATAGTCACCATAAAATCATCTCCATTATAATTGACATCATTCATTTTATTCAGGAAGTCCCAGGAGTCCCTGTACAGGTAAATTTCCTTTCTAAGTAGATGTTTAAATGTACTGTCTATGTATTGGGGGCATGCCACCATTACTGATCCTCTGCCATCCACTACTAGTCTAAGTGATGGATTTTCTATGGATTTATACATTTTCAGAACCCCAAAGATCGTGGGCGTTCAAGGGGCTAAAATTCTTAAAGATTTAAACTCATCTGCTGAAATTCTCCCCTCTATAAATATGGCTTTTAGTTGGTTGTTAATGTTGACATATGCTCTATTTAATTTTGAAACACTGACCAATTCATAAGCATCACTCCACAATATAGTATTTATACAAATGTTGTAGTCATACTGTATCATGATAATAATTTTCCCCATCCAGTTTTATAGTTCTTAGTTTATTGTTTTGAATGTAACTTAAAATTTCATTCTCTTTATGATCCTGCCCATCAAAATTTTATTTTATTATTTTTCAACATGGCTCGCAAGTCAGTTTCACAGAGCTTTTCAAATACATACAATATAGGGTGCAGTGGGGGGATTGAACAAGCTACTTACCCTAAGAGAGTCTAACACAGAGTTGTTTTCTTTAAACAAGATGTTAAAGTTCAATTTATGCACATACATTTTTAAGTCAATAAGTACATTAGTTAAATGTGCATCTTTCATAGGGACAAACATCATACCTTGGGAGAAAAAAATCAGAAAACGTAGTGTTCAATTTCTAATCCATAAAATTAAACAATTTAAAGTCTCCTTCCATGTAGTAAATAATGTCAGGTTTGTTTCTTGATGGATAAACCTCATAAGATGACATCTCATATTCCTGCCCATAGTTAGATTCATCGTTCTCTAAGTTCTCCTCTCTGCATAAGGTGGACCATTGGCTCAATAAATAGTCCCCCCATAAGTCCTGTGAGACCCCCTCCCCTGGTCTTGATTGGGGTACAACACACTCTGCTGAGTCCTGATGTGGTCCAACCTCCTCAGTTGGGGAAAACCCCAGTCATACTCCTGGTTTTCACTTCCATCATGTTGTGCTGCCTGTCACTATTGTCTTCCCACTGTGGTTGTAAACCCAAGGGGTATACATTCATGGATTCCACTCTTTTCTCATAATAATTGGCAGACTCTCAATTCCCCCAACTCTGAGATTCAGGTGGGAGGGGGGGTAAGCCATTCCATTTTCATACTCCCTCCTGTCCCTTTCAAACTTTTTCATCTTATATCATTTTGCTTTGGTAATGCTTTGCTCAATACTGCAAAATATCAGCCCATGTTCCACTTCGAAGTCAGCATAGCTGCTGTCCCCGAAAAACACTGTCATTACGTGAAGGAACCTCCATGGCCAGGTTATCAATAAACCTCACATTGTGTTGTATGATAAGCTCCATAAATTCACAGCTTTGTTTGTCAAAAAAGGCCAGTAAATCTCAATGCAAGAGTGAGTCCTTTTCTAGCCCAGTTGAGTATCTCCACTGCCAAAAACCCTTTGGTACATGTTTGGCCTTTACATTCTCAGCAAGATAAAAATTCTCCAATTGCAGTTTTTTTTAATTTGAATAGCTTATGATCCCAAACCCAGGAACTCCACTCGGCCTTCCAGAGAACACTGGAAAATATGAAGGTCTCTCCAAACACCATTATATTGGGCGACTTCAACTACCCAAACATAGACTGGGAGCATTACTCTAGCTCCAACACCCTAGCCCAAAGGTTCCTAGAATTTATAAACTCAAATGCTATGGAACAACTTGTTACCACTCCCACAAGAGGGGAAAACATACTGGACCTGATCATCACCAACATGGGGACTCTATGCTCCAGACCAGAAGTGTAGCCCTCACTGGTAAGATCAGACCATAAACTAATCTCACTGGATATTCACATCCCGACCCCACCCCCTGCCCAGAAAACCACAGTGAAAAACTTCTCTAAAGCAAATTTCACACTCCTCAAAATTGAGGTGGAATCCTTCAACGCCCCCAGGCCTGTGGAAAATACGGCCCAGACCGCAGAATCCTTTATAAACACATTCTATGAATACCTTCAGGAATGCATGGATCATGCAATCCCAAATAAAACCAAGACCCAATCCTCCAAAGGCAGACGTCCTGTCTGGTGGACCCCAGCCATAAACAAACTATACAATAGAAGGAGGAAGCTACTACATGATAGAGCAAAATCCCAAAAAGGGAAGGCATCTCTGATCAGTATTAGCAAAAAACTACGGGCACTCATAAAATCATCTAAGGCCAGCTTTGAGAGAAAATTGCACAGGACACTAAGGATAATCACAAGGCTTTCTTTAGTTATGTTAGGAACCTGGGTGGGAATTCCCAGATATGCTCAGAATTAGTCCAAAATGACAAAAAATACACCAAACCCACAGACATTGCCAACATCCTAGCTGACAGATTCAGCACAAACCCCCCCCCCCCTCCTCACCAAAAGGACAAATATCTATCCCAGCAGAGTGCTTCCCCCCTCACATCTCAGATGCTCAGGTAAGAGCCGCCCTCTCCAAAGCAAAAAACACAGCATCAATGGGACCAGACGGTGTCCCGGGCTGCGTCCTACATGAACTCCAAGAAGAGCTAAACCCAAACATAAAACTACTGTTCAATCTCAGCCTTACTACAGGATATGTACCCAAAGAGTGGCGTACAGCAACGGTGGTCCCTCTCCACAAAGGTGGTGCCTCAACAGATCCTGGAAACTATCGCCCCATAAGCCTGACTAGCTTGGTCTGCAAAGCTATGGAAAAGATCATCATGGACCTTATAAATAAAGATATTGGGGACCTACAGACACTGGATCCTACCCCGTTCGGCTTTGTTAAGGGAAGATCCTGCCTCTTAAACCTGGTCAATTTCTTTGAAACAGTCACCAAGGCCATTGACGAGGGGAAGGTGGTCCACACAGCCTACCTGGACCTCGCAAAAGCCTTCGATACAATACCCCACTCGGGCATTATAGATAAGCTCACCAGCTTAAATATAAACCCCTATGTCACTAGATGGGTTGCAAACTGGCTCAAGGACAGAACCCACATGGTTAGAATTGCTGGAGCCATGTCAGACTCCAAACCAGTTACAAGTGGCATCCCACAAGGCTCAGTCCTGGGACCTCTCTTGTTCGGTATATATTTCTCAGAGGTACAGGCCAACACAGAAGGACTGTGGCTGACCAAATTCGCAGATGACTGCAAACTGGGCGCCACAATCGACTCTCCAGCCGACACAAGCATCCTCCAAAAGGCCTCATAGAAACAGACAACTGGTGCCAGAGCCACGGCCTCAAGCTAAACGCCAAAAAGTGTATAGTCATCCCATTTGGCAAAAACAAAGTGCCCACAAATTACCACATAAGTGGTAATCCATTAAGTACGGAAGAAGTAATTAGGGACCTGGGGACCCAAGTTGATAGCAATCTCTCATTTGACAACCACGTGGCCAAAGTGGTTAGAAAAACATTTTATATAGCCCACCTAATCATGAAGGGATTCACATCTAGATCAGGGGAGGTCATCATGTCTCTTTACTCATCCCTCATCAGGCCCATAATTGAGTACAATGCCCCTTTTGGGATGTACCGTACCAGACACCTGCAGCAACTGGAAAGACCCCAAAGTACCTCACCAAGAGGATCAAAGGGCTCAAACAGATGCCATATGCTGCCCAGTTAAAGAAACTCCAGCTCTACTCAGTGGCATACCGCCTGCTCAGAGGCAATCTGTGCCTGACGTATAAAGCCATGTCCAACCCGGAATTAATGGACATGCTGCACCTCAGAAAATCCAAATCCCATCGAGCTACGTGCTCGAGAGACTTGAACCTCAGCACTGAAATAAATAGGACATGCTGGAGGGACAGATTCATAACCCAGAGGCTCCCTTCACTCTGGAATAAAATCCCAGTCCAGGTTAGGCAGAGTCCCTCATTGACTCTCTTCAAGAGGAATCTTGATGAGTGGATGGGGGATCGTAGGTTTACCCCGGGTATCACTTCTGTGTCACTGTTAGACAGAGGCACAGTATACTAACCTCGAAAAAGGGCATAGCAAAATTCATTTAAAATGGGTTACGAAAGCCAAACACACTCTGGCTAGGCTTATAAATGCCCTACGGCAGATAGCCTAGTATGAACCTATGAACCTATGAACCTAACTGTTACAGTTTGCTGTTCGTATCCATATTTCCTTGCCCAGGAGCCATGCGAGCAAACCCCACACAATTCTGTATCCACTCCTGTAAGTTGGGTATTGTATGTCCATGATTAATATCAGCTACCCGTAACCGCCATTTTGATCATTTCCTAGTGTATTGGTAGTAGCAGTACCACTTACTGTAATATTGTCATTTACAGTGTTTATGCCAGCAGTTTGTGATGAAATGACTCCTTGCCTGTTCTGTTGAACACTGTTGTAAACAGTGTTAGATGTTGGTCCTTGCTAAAGCAAAGCTTCCACTCATTGTGACAACTGCTGCACAATTAATGTCAAATTCCCAATGGTTTGTTGTAATACCGAAACTTCACCCATGAGATTAATATCATTAGTCCAAGAGAGAAATGGTTGAGAACAGGCCTCTGCCCCAGCTGCGATGATGAATACAAACTCAAAAAAAAACACACAAAATAAAAACTGGATATAAAGACAAAAAGCTAATGCTGAGTCCAAAGGACAACAATACAACCAAACTTAATATTCAAACCACGTTTAATACTATGTTAGCGCTTTCATTTTTAAACTTTAAAAACTTCTTCAGACATAGTTTTAAACACAGAATACTTCTTAAATATCAGAGGCAAGTCATGTGATCACTAGCCCCAGAGGAAAAATTTAAAGACATAGCCTCATACTATGTATATAGTTAAACAGTTTATTTTTAAAAATTGCAAGCAATAATAAACAATGCAAAGATCAGCACCATAAATCTAAGAAAATTCAGATAGCCTATGTATGTTGTCCAAGTACTTTTAAAATACATACCTATCTAAATACACATATCTGACTCATAAAGTTAAACAAATAAATAAAAACCTTTGAATTCTTTTCATCTCTCAAAAGTTTTTAGCTTTAACATGGGGGCTATGCTAACTGCTTCATTAAGTCCTGACATGTGGAAGTGTGCTTGAGGTCTCTGGGGCATGTTGTGTTGTGTGGACAGATTGGTATCTTCTGCTGTAGCATTCCTGACCTCATTTGGTGAGACCTGGCTATGTAACTGAGGTAGTGATTGCACCTACATTGACAGTATGATACAGGTATTCAGTGGAGTTAGTGGCATCTGTCCATACAGGGCATGTGTATAAGGCATGGTGTTCCCTTTGTGGGGTACGTTTGCAGACTCTACAGTTGTTGCACGTGTCCAGTGAGGAACATGGCAAAAGGGCCACTGTACACATTAATTGGGCTACTGAGGGGATGGAACAGGGTGTCTTGTCCTTTTACTTGCTGGATAACACACAGTCAGGAGATGTAACACATCAAAGTACTTTCTGATGTCAATGGCACTGTTGTGGTCAACAGGCATGTAGCCCACTGCAATCACCCCATGGGTACTATCTGTAAGGCAATATGCAGGGGAACTACCAATATAGTGGTTGTTGCCTAGCCAAGTGTGTGTGTGTATGATACGTGGGTGGAGAGTGGTCTCTGAGTAATAGAAGGGTTGCCAATATTGTTCACTAATCCATACTGTCACATTTAGGGCTGTGGATTGTCTACACCAACCTCTATGGTATTTGACAACTGTTGGCCATGTAATGTGGACATTGTGACATATACTAGGTCCTCGACATAATAATTTAGCAAAACCCAGCCCCCAATGGATGCTGTTATTACACAATCACACCAACCCCCCCCCCACCAGATACTGATAACAGACACACACACTCGCCAGTACTGGGTTTCAAACCCCTACCTAGCTATATATTGCTACTACAGTGTACTGCATTTATCGCACGCACCACAGAGCTTACAGGATGGATGTTATCCCAAGGTACTTTTAAGGTGAGGAACATCACCAGCCCTTGTAAATACTGCCATTGGGTGATGTAGTGGGCGAGAGATTCCATAAAATATTTTAACGTACACACACATTTACATTTGCCAGGGGTGAGGTTCAAACCTCTATCTAACTATATTTTCAGACTATTGCAGTTACACATTTATTACATGCACCACTGACCTTACATGGTTTATGGTTGCCAACAGGTACTTCTAAGGTGGATGATATCTGCAGGACTGCTAAAGTCAGGCACTGAGATGCGTACTGGGTGTACATGGGGCCAAAATCTTTGAGGTCCAGACATAACATATGTACACACACAAGCACTTGTCAGGGATGAGATTCAATCCCATACCTATGTAGTTATGGCTACTACATTGTTCCACATTTATCTCATGTGCCATGGAGCTTACATGTTGAAGAGCTGTCCAAAGGTATCTTTGAAGGTGAGTCGCATCAGCAGCAGTGCTAAAGGAAGGGTAAGGGAAGTGTTGTAAGTGTGTGACCATAAAAGCAGGTCTCTACACGGATACATACACTCTCTCACACAACCACTCATATTTACACAGTTGCCAGGATTAGGATTGGAATTCCTATCTAACTAGCTTTCTACACTACAGTATTATGCAGTTATCACAAGTGCCACAGAGCTTACATGCTGAGGATCTGTCCAAAGGTATCTTTGAAGGTGAGTGACATCAGCGGCAGTGCTGAAGGAGGAGTACAGGAGATTTAGTGAGTGTGAATGCCCTCAATGACATTCTTCTAGAAACACACACACACACACACACACACACACACACACACACACACACACACACACACACACACACACACACACACACCTTCTATATTGAGTGTGTGCATCCATTCCATGGAGGGTTGGACTCCAGTTCAGGGTATTGGGTGCTACAGCTGCACCTAGCAAACTGTTTCTGCAGGATATCTGTAGATAGGTTGCCAATATGGAGACACAATGGGCTTAACATACAGGGAATACTGTAACTATTGCTGTCTGTGCTGCCTGTGTGATATGTTTGGTTGTTGCATAGATATTCTGACAATGTACTGTTTTACACTGTGGTGTGTCATGTCATCAACTACTGACAGTTATCATTCTTTGCTCACAGTTATTTACTGGGGAATACAAGATGAATGAAGCTGAGACCAATATTCTGAGGCATACACACTACACATTCTGGCACACACCTGCCATTGTGGAGGGGTAACTACAGACAATAGACTGCTGGTTCTGTTTAAATGGTGCAGCACCTTGTTAGTATGCTGACTGGGATTCCCCTCCTTGTGATTTTCTAAAATTCAAGGAATGGCCATATCCTGCTGAGGCCATACCTCTCAGCTGTACAGATACACCCAGGTTATCCAGAGGCAGGAATCATATCTGGTAAGTTTACCTTTACATTGTGGTTTACAAGCAGTTTTGTGGCTATTCATTCATGGGTTTGCAGTCTGGAGTAGTATGGGCGGACATTAAAGTTTCATACTTCACACACTCCATGACATCTACGCTTCTACACCCCCCCCCACTGTTATTCTCTCCTCCACCTAACATTATGTAAGCAATATCTCAGAGGTATCCCTATAGTTGTGCCTTTATCCCAGTAGTATTTATGGCCTGATCCACTGTCCTTGCATCAGGACATGGTGAGGCATGCTACTGGCATTTGTCAACATGATCTTGTATCTGTTTTCTGTTTACTATTAGGTTGTTAGTTGGGACCCCCTGACATTCCATACATTGGCACTATGAGTGAGGCATGGGCCTTTGCCAGAGGACAGTAGGCCATTTGAGAGTGCTGCAGGCCATCTGTTACTGCATTTCTACATGGGATTGTGGGGTGAGGGGTGCACACCTGCAGACTTTAACATTTGAAATGACTGTACTGGTATTTTAGTTACTCTGTTGGCTTCCTTTTCATATTGTATTGTGACCTATCATGCAGACAGGAGGCATATCAGTAGAGTACACATGATAGATCTTAATAGCATATATTTCAGTTTCAGACATCTTACCCTTCAGAACTGGAATGCACCTGCCAGACCTGTTGTAGTATGTCTGTGCAGGTCTGGTGGGGGGCTGCACCATTGCCATCATTTGTGGGCCTTAGCCCAGCCTTTCTTCATGGTTATCTAAACATGTCCTGCTGGGTGAGGCTGGTGGTGGATATGTGACCCTCATTGACATCCATGTGTGTGACCTATTGAAACCCGCAGTTCTTTGGGCCATCACATGTACTGCAGTGGGGTTGTCACCTTGTGTAGTGCTGTCTAGTATGTTGACACCAGTATTTATGAATTTCTTGCTGTCCCATATAGCTGTCTGCTGCTATCCCATTCAGCCACCCAATTCCCTTGCATGTTTGCATCCATATCATATATACAATTATGAGAACATACTCCTCCATTCAATAATTGATATGAAGAGTGACTTAACTTGTTGCTGGGCCAGTATTGAGGACAGTGCTGTAGGGCTGACTATGTTGGATGCACACAGTACACTCCCTGTAGATGGTAAAGCTCAGGTAATGTTATTTTTGGTATCCCTTCTACTGTATGTGCAAGTCGGAGAGAGGTATCACTCCCTGGGTCCCTACAGTGTCAGTGTGTGTGCTATGCATTGCCTCTTAGCTAAGGCCTGGTCATATTGTGCACACCTCCTTCTGCCTACAGGGGCAGGCTCAGGAAGTTCCTTCTCCAAGTCCCTCTGTGCCTGTGCTGGCCTTGGCAATGGTGGGGGGCTGTATAGCATGCTACCCCAGTTGTGAGTAGTCTATCAGCAGCATATGTTTGTATGGGCATTTTGGGATGTATGTATATATATATATATATATATATATATATATATATATATATATATATATATATGTATGTTTGTGTATATATATATATATATATATATATATATATATATATATATATATATATAATGTGTGTGTGTGTGTGTGTGTGCGTGTGTGTGTGTGTGTGTGTGTGTGTGTGTGTGTGTGTGTGTGTGTGTGTGTGTGTGTGTGTGTGTATGTATGTGCTTAGTCTTGGTAACCAGTGCTCACATTCCAGTCTTATAAAATAGCAGGGTAATAACATCTTTAATAAGTGTACTTAATTCCCTGTTAATAATATGCTTCTATGTGCTGTTATTACAGTAGCAAGGGGTGTATGGGACACCTGAATATACATGGTAGTACCACAATCTTTTCTCTTTGGATTTGTTTCATACATGGGTAGTATCCCAGGCTATATAGAGTCACACTTGCATGTTACACCAGTTACAGTGCACTGGTTGACAGAAATAGATTAACACATATGGTATCATTACATTAAAACTTTTAACAGTACTTTTTCAAGTCAGAGTAGATTGCAAATTGTAGTACTGGAACCATACACTCCTGCATGCAAATCTGGACTCTGAGTACTGAGTATCTTGTTCTAGGTTTTTGAGCTGTATGTTTATATGTATCTCCTATTGGATATTGATCTGATATGTTGATATTAACTGTAGACTACTATGTCCTTTGGACGTATCACTGAGGACTGCTGTCATGCAGTAATGGCATACCTTTCAGTTTCAGACGTGTATCTTTCAAAACATTCATCCTAATGCATAACCTGTTGGCTATCTGATTTCTGTCTGCCCTCTGTACAGATGTGCAGATGTCAGGCATTGCTACAGCCATACCAATATGTAGGTGCCCACATTGTATAGTGCTGTGGGCCTGGACACTGCTGCTAGTTCCAACATATGGGACATTCCTTAATGTGGGCCTTCCCCATTTCCTTGCATGTGTGAGGGACATTACAGAGGTGGTGGCCTACAGATTCACATGCAGTGGGTAGCAATATGTCACAGGACAGGACATGTGGAGATAGCCAACCAACACTGGGGAATTATCCCCAGATTTGTGAACAGGTTCTATGTCATCAGTGCTGTTATACACATGGTGGATTAATAGATTGACAGGGTTTGTGTGGGTATGTATTTAGTGTGTGACATCACAACTCACAGTGATATGTCCCTGACATACCTCTCCACTGTCACACTGTCCACAGACTGGCCACATGTCTGCCTGTCATGTTTTGTGTGTTCACCAGAAAGTTGGTGTTCTTGGTAAATCAGTTGTGGACTCTGGGGAATGCAGTCAGTAAATACTCACATCTATTGACATTACCGATGTTATATTCCTCATAAAGGATGTTACAACAAACCCAGTGACATATGCAACTGGCTCAATGTATGACAGCAGTATGTCCAATCTATCCCTGTGTTTGTGCCTCTATTCCCACCTAGTGATATGGCGTTGATGCCAAGCTTAGTGGGTGGGGAATGTTATCAAACACTTTGGCCAGATCAATGTAGGCTGTGTGTGTCACCTTGCCTTCATCCACAGCTCAGGTGACTGACGGCAAGAGAATGACCAGGTTGAATAAGCAGTTATGACCTACCCTTTACAAAGGTAAACTGTGTGGGATCCTGAGTCTGCAGATTCCCATATCCCTTTTTATTAGGTGCATAATGATGTATTCCATAGCTTCACATAGGTTCATAGGTAGGTACTAGGCTATCGTCCCTAGGGCCTATACAAGCCTAGCCAAAAAGGTACCCTGGCTTTTGCCACACAAGAAAATTACTATTTCTCACTAACCGCTGGCTATGCTCCTGCAATAAGCCTGACTAAACAGCTTATTTAACTCTTTAAGCTAACCTTCTCTGCTTATTTTCCTAACTCTGTCTCTCCAGAGTATTTATTCACCATGTCTGAGTGCATTAGGCATTTTTTTCCTTTTCTTACATACTATTTTTCTGGTCTCATAAATTACTACCCATCTGCTTTCTCTAACTTTACTTTTTTAGCCCTCTTCAATGTCATTTGTTATTTTCTGCATGATCATAGTGTGTTTTTTTATTATTATTATTTACTGTGTGCTTTTAATATTATTATTACCACTTAGATGAATAGCTTTTAGTAGTATGTTAGCGGAGCTTTTCTCCTCGGGCCTCCACTGAAAATGGACATGTATCCAGCTGGACTAGCCCGGTCAACAAATGTAAAATAAAAAATAAAATGTAAAATAAATTTTCCTGTGTCCCTGTCAAGCAGAGCCACAGAGGTGATCCCCAGGGTGAATTTCCTATTTCTCATCCAATCATCAAAGAGTGCTAATGATAAGCTTTGTTTGATATAAGAAAACGAACAAAGCCACGGAATATAAGAAAACGAACAAAGCCACGGAATA
>NC_056728.1:522277944-522337944 GCF_019279795.1 Protopterus annectens | reverse complement strand
TACAACATTCTTATACATACATTCCTATACATACCTTTTGACATAGCACAGTGTGGAAAACAGTGCTTAACACAACATTACTATTCAGATATCAGATCTTGGTGAGTGAAGTTTTTAATATTGGTTAATCTCGTGTCTTATAGAGGCACTAACTTTGTCAGATGAGACTTGATTGTTTAATGCTTTCAGAGCTATAGTTGCTATGCATAACCTGTATAAATTTCAAATCATACCATGCAATACCGTAAGCACAACCAGTCCAGGGTTTTGAATTTTATTGACAGGTAGTTACAGTTTTATTTATATATAACATATATGAGACTATTACTGTAATATTCTCTGCTTTATTCAGTACAAACCATATCTATTTTTAATACTGCCAGGTGACATTCTACTACTTTATATTTATTTGGTATGAATACTACAAGCTAGATTGTTACTCACCAGTCTCGCAACGCAGTACTTGCGACCTGCTGGCATGGGCTTCCTGGTTGACAGCCCACTCAGCTGGAGGTTAGAGAAACATTTATGCATAACTATCCATTACATACACAGGCTAGACTTTGGTAAACAGTTATTGATATGAATACTTACACATGCCAGGGACATCACTCCTCTGTCATGCTTCTTGGACCCACTGGTCCAAGAGCTATGTCTTCCTTCGCTTCAAGTTGACATAGTGGTGCCGGACCTGGTCACCAGACCGATGGATGCCAGTGGCACTGGTGAGGTCACAGCCATGACTTTTCCAGGCCTCTGCTTTATATTGGGAGCCCTGATACTGGTCCTGCACCAGTCTCATGTTATGGTTTTTAACAAGGAGTCCGACCATGACCTTGGACTCCTGTATGCCCCAGCGCTGCACCTGAAAGTCCATCCCCTCTCCAACACCTGCCATACTGCCTACAGTGGGGAGATAAAACCAGTTAAGACCTGTATTCCCACCTGTGAGGTACAAATATGGCCGATTTCCTGCCCTTTGCCATAATTAGATGGTTTTGAATATGCTGTGCTAAGCTAAGCTACGGGCAAACCTGCTTAGCTAAGGTTGGCAGTGCTTTAAGGGGCAGGTTCAGCACTGCTTACCAATGGGCAGTTCCACTTAGCTGGGCTACACATTGCTTAGCATTCATATTTACACAATGCTTACACCCAGTCAGCATAACTGTGCAATGCATAGCATTGCTTATGTTTTATTTTATGGACTACCATCTGTATGAGATTAGTTCATCATTCCTGACATATTATACATTTGTTTACCTTCCCTGACATCCCCCAATGTGCTTTCATTACATTTATTCTTATATGACTATACTGTTTGGGGCACTTGTGTTTATATGGGAGTTTCTCAACTTTATTACACTGACATATCACATCTGGACCTACTACACTACTCTTGTTAACAAATATGTGTTATTTACTACCTAATTATTAAAACAATAAATTATTTACTGCTTTCACATATAAAATGCTAGTTGGCTTTACTGGAGATCAAACCAGGAGACTATTTGCATGTAACACTCTAACCACTCTAACCACTTCACTATTTCCACATTGCTATGGTTTGGAGTATGTGCCTATTTAGCTCCTTATGATGTGTAAGCTAGGCTGAGCAGAGCTGTGCAATGTGTACACCCACTCAGATGTGCTTAAACTTTATTGGGGACTGAAAAAAAATTAAACTGTTTTGTTTTATTTTTGTACTGTAGGGTTATGTACATTGATTACTGCAACATTATCTGTGGAGGCTGTGCTTTTACAATGGTGATGACATGGCAGGCTTTGCATTTGAGGTATGCTCCATGGATGCTAACAGTGTCCGCAATACCTCTCAATTGTACAGATTGTCGCACACTGCCTGGATATTTTCACTTTGTCTAACCTCTTTACTCACATGCAACAGTACTTACCTTCCTGTAAAAGCTTTCTCACTGATTGTTTTTGTATGCTTACTCCTTCTCGTGTCTCTACCCGTTCCGTTCGCCCTGCGGGCTCACTTCACTTCCCTACCCTACCCCCAAATCCCACACACCCCACTAGTTCATAGGTTCATAAGTTCATAGGTAGGTACTAGGCTATTGGCCCTAGGGCCTATATAAGCCTAGCCAAAGGTACCCTGGCTTTCGCCACCAAAGTAAATTATTTTCCTGTGCCACTGTTGAGCAGAGCCACAGAAGTGATCCCCGGGGTGAATTTCCTATCTCCTATCCAATCATCAAGATTTTTCTTGAAAAGCGCTAATGAGGAGCTTTATTTGATATAGATAGGTAGTTTGTTCCAGAGTATGAGAAGTCTCTGGGACAGGACTCTATCCCTCCAGCATGTTCTGTTTATTGTGGTGACAAGGTTTAGGTCCCTAGACCATGTAGCTTGTAGGGATTGGGATTTCTTTAAGTGGAGCATGTCTAAAAGCTCTGGGTTTGACATAGCTTTGTGTGTTAGGCAGAGATCGCCTCTGAGTAGGCGATATGCAATGGAGTAAAGCTGCAGTTTTTGAGACGGTCTGCATAAGGCATCTGTTTGAGGCCAGTAATCCTCTTTGTGAGGTATTTCTGTGGCCTTTCCATTTGTTGTAGATGTCTTGTGAGGTACATACCAAAAGGGGCATTGTACTCTATAATGCGTCTAATGAGTGACGAGTAGAGGGGAACAATGACCTCTTTTTTCCTGGATGAGAAACCTTTTGTGATGAGGTGTGCCATGTAGAAGGATTTCCTGACTACTGTGGTGATGTGATTATCAAAAGAGAGACTACTGTCCACCTGTGTCCAAAGGTCTCTTATCACACTTTCAGTGTTAAGTAGACCACCGCCTATGTGGTAGTTCAGGGGTACTGAGTTTTTATCAAAAGAGATGACAATGCAATTTTTGGCATTGAGCTTGAGGCCATGGCTTTGACACCAGGCATCTGGCTCAGTGAGGCCCTTTTGTAGGATGTCCACATCTTTTGGAGTTTTGATTATGGCTCCTAGTTTGCAGTCATCTGCAAACTTCATTAGCCAAAGACCTTCTGTGTTGGCCTGTACTTCAGAGAAGTAGATACCAAACAGGAGAGGACCCAGGACTGAACCCTGTGGTACTCCACTTGTCACTGGTCTGAAGTTGGATTTGGAGTCTGCTACTTTCACAGTGTGGGTTCTGTCAGTGAGCCAGTTGGCAAGCCATCTTGTGACATAGGGATTTATACCTAGTTTAGTGAGTTTATCTATAATTCCAGAGTGGGGGATGGTGTCGAAAGCCTTGGTGAGATCTAGATAGGCTGTGTGAACCACCTTACCCTCATCTACAGCTTTGGTGACTGCTTCAAAGAAGTCTATCAGGTTTAGGAGACATGATCTGCCTTTTACAAACCCGAACTGGGTGGGGTCCTGAGTTTGGAGATTACCAATGTCATTGTTTATAAGTTCCATGATGATCCGTTCCATAGCCTTGCAGACCAGGCTCGTTAGGCTAATGGGGCAGTAGTTCCCGGGGTCTGTGGTGGCTCCCACTTTGTGAAGTGGGATAACTGTCGCTGTGCGCCATTCAGTGGGCACATAGCCTGAGGTGAGGCTATGATTGAACATGGTACTTAGGTGGGGTGTCAGTTCATTCTGTAGTTCATGTAGAACACAGCCTGGGATGTCATCAGGTCCCATGGATGCTGTGTTCTTGGCTTTGGATAGTGTGTTTCTTACCTGTGCAGCCATGATTACAGGAACTTTGCATTCTTCTGGTATAGAGATGGGTCCTTTAGGGGATGACAGGGGGGTAAAGTTAACACTGAACCTATCTACCAGGATGTTGGCAATATCAGTTGGTTCTGTATATTTAGAGCCATTGTGCTGTAACTCAGAGCAGATCTGAGTGTTGCCATTGAGATTCTTGACATAGCTGTAGAATGCTATGTGGTTGTCTTTAGAGTCAGTGGCGATTTTGTATTCATAACTAGCTTTGGAGGATTTTATGAGGCATCTCAGCTTCTTACTGAGGCTGACCAGGGAGCTTCTCCAATCATGGAATTTTACTCTTTTTTGCAACAGTTTCTTTCTTTTGCTGTAGAGTTTGTTTATGGTAGGGGACCACCAGACTGGCTTCCTTTTTTTGGAGGATAGCATCTTGGTTCTGTTAGGGATTGCACGATCCATGCACTCATGTAAGTGCTTATAAAGTGCATTTGTGTAGGATTCAGCAGTCGTACCTCTATTGTCCATCAGCATGGGTGTCGTGAAGTTTGCCACTTCTGTTTTAAGAAGCGTGAAGTTGGCTTTGGAGAATTTATTTACTGTGGTTTCCCTAAAGGGGGGTAGGGGAGGGATGTGGATGTCTAGGGTGATTAGCTTGTGGTCGGATCTGACCAACGAGGAACTGACCTCTGGTGTGGAGCACCGGTTGCCCATGTTGGTAATAACCAGGTCTAGGATACTGCTGCCCCTGGTGGGGGTGTGGATAAGTTGCTCCATGGCATTGGAATTTATGAATTCCAGAAAACGTTGAGCATAAGAGTTGGTACATGAGTAGTTTTCCCAGATTTATACCTCCTAGCTACACCCCCATCCCCATCCTACCAATCAGAAGTTCCCACTTCTCTAGCTAATCGTATCACACCCTTTCACCACTTAATTTACTGTCATCACTTGATCCCACTACTTAAAGTAATTAATCTTAACTATCATCTCTTCTGTTCTCTTACTTCTGTCCTATTACCCTTATATTACCCTAAAACTAAGTAACAGTATGCCCATAATAATGAACCCAACTAAAACTAAGCCATTACTCATTACAGCACTCCTATCTCTTCTAACCTCTGCCTACCTCCTAACCTACTTTGAAAACCTTGAATATTTCCAGTTACATTATCCTCGTCACCAAACATCCACTCTAACTCCTACTATCTCCCACAACCATATAAATATAACTTCTATACCTAGCTACCTACTAGCCAAATATCACAGACTGGCCCACATTAAATACAACAATCTCATAGTCAGGAAAGTTCGATATCTAATTAACTACACACATTATCCCATACTTGCATAAAAAAAACAAACCCTAAAAGATGGAGACATCCATCCTAACACTGGCCCAACCAATGTCTCAACAACTGAATCCTGTAATCCCCATTCCTGTACTCCACTCACCACTACCAAACTCCCTAATTCACTCCTGATAGCACATCTCAATATCCACAGTGTTTGTTTGTGTCTTTCAGGCTTTTCCCGGTTAGGGGTCGCCACAGCGGAAGTCCGGTCCGCTAATGATTGGCAGTAGATTTTTACGTACTGGTTTGCCGGGCCTAACGCACAACCTTCAATGAAGGAATGCCCATTCACGCATGTCGCTACACAGAAGATGCTCGAACTGAGAATCAAACGGGCAACGTCTAACTGTGAGGTGACAACACTACCGCAGCACCACCACCGCAGTCATCTCATCCATAGTGTAAACAATAAAATTCTCCACCTTCATACTCTCCTAGATGTTCACTCGTTTGCTATACTATGTTTAACAGAAACTTGGTTAAAACCTAGAACTCAAGACAATGAAATGATCCCACCAGGATGCAATATATTGCGACAAGACCGCAAAAAGCATAAGGGAGAGGGAGTAGCAATTCTATTTAAAGACAGCTTACAGGTTACCACTTCATCTTATAATCCACCTCAGGATAACAATGCAGAAGTCCTTATTTCCAAAATTCAGCTTAACTCAAGTAAATCCTTATACATCATCTGTATCTATCTCCCTCCTGGCAGTAATTCTAGTACTCTTGAGAATATCTTCAGCTGGATTTCATCAACTTTCCCACAAGAGACTATAATCCTAGGGGACTTTAATATTGATTGGAAGTGTGTCAACACCGAGCATCCTACTTCTCACATAAACCTCCATGGCTTCACTCAAATCATCAACTTCTCTACCAGAATTAACAAACCTAACAATAAAGATGGTACCTTAGATTGGATTCTTATCAATAACCATTTCCAAACATATAAGGTAGGAATCTTATCAGATGTTATAAGTGACCACTCTTTGACCTACATTATCAGACAAAAAAGTGGTATTTCCCATCCTTCCACATATAGAATTTCAAGGTCCAATAAACACTTTAACCCAGCGCTATTTCAATGTGAGTTGAGTGCTTGTGACTGGACTCCTCTAAAAACACACTCTCTTAAAGAGGCAGTCAAATACTTAATTGAAAAATTCCTAACTGTCCTTGACCAGCATGCTCCTAAATGCTCTATTAGAATCAAGTCAAAACCACCCCCCGGCTTACAAAAGAAACCAGACAGAAAATCCTAGTCAGAAACAAATCTTGGTCTAGGTGGTGAGGTACCAAAAATATAACCGACCAGCAAACGTTTAGACAGTTGAGAAATGTAACAAGAAAGGCTATTCTCTTAGACAAAAATAACTTTTGTAGCAAACTATAGCAAATAAACCAAAAGAATCCACAAAGGTTCTGGGCAAGCATCAATAAACTCCTACATCAGGTCACTCCAATACACCAACCCCACTTGATGATAATCATAATACTCCCAACCAAACTGCTAATACCTTTAACACCTTTTTTACAGAGACCATTCAATCTCTAGCCTGCCAGCTATCCCCTGACAACTCTAGCCTTTTTACCTTTTCTCCTAATCCCCTTCCCACTTTCCACCTGCAGCCCATCTCTACCAACTTTATCTTTAAGCTCATCCAAAAACTTAAGCCATGTACTCCTTCAGCTGACCAAATTCCAGCTGAATATTTGCAAAAAGCAGCCAAAGCAGTAGCCTATCCTATATCTATCCTCAGTAATAGAATCAAACATGAAGGTAGCATCCCTAATATCTCGAAAATCTCTCACATTATACCACTACATAAAGGGGACAACTCAAATGAATATTCTAACTATCGGCCAATTGCCCTGCTATCACCCTTAGCAAAAATAATGGAAAAATGTACTCACCACCAGCTACTTGACCATTTAATTCAACATAACATACTAGCTAACAGCCAAAATGGCTTTAGACCATTTCACAGTACTACTACTACCCTCTTATCTTTCACTGATGTCATTAACAGAAACCGTAATGACAATGTTCTCTCTTCAGCACTATTTCTCAATCTTTCAAAAGCTTTTGATATGGTAAACCATACTCTTCTTATAAATATTCTTAAATCTATTTCACTTAGTAATCAGACTGTACAATGGTTTAGTTCCTACTTTAGCAATAAGCAGCAGGCAGTGCTCTGGGAGAATAGTCTTTCTTCCCACCTACCAGTAATCCTGGGGGTCCCTCAAGGTTCCATTCTAGGACCTCTCCTATTCTCATTATTTATCAATGATCTATACCTAGCTATTCCTCAAGCCACCTGCATACAATACACAGATGATTCATTACTCATATGTTCAGCCAACTCTGCATCAGAGCTGCAATCCCTAACTCAAAAAGTATTTAACACAGTGGAAACCTGGTTCTTAAAACGTTGCCTCCTCCTGAATCCCAAAAAAACAAAGCTTCTCCTCTTTACACCTACTCACAAGTCCTCCCCCATTGATTTCTCAATTATATCTAACAATGGCAACCTCATATCCCCTGACTCTACCACCAAACTCCTAAGAATTACAATTGACAACAACCTCAGCTTTGACACCCATATTAATAACACTTTAAAAACAGTGAACAGTAAAATGGGGTCAGTATACAGAATTAAACCCTTCCTTACACCAGCAGCTATATCTACCATTGCCCACTCCCATCTTATCTCTACACTTCTCTGTGCCTCCCCCATATATACTAACCTGTCAAACAATAATCTTCTCAAATTGGCCAACTCCTATAATCACATTGCCAGATTTGCCACTGGTAATCCCTTCCGAACCCATCACTGTCAGAACCTAAAGCAGCTAGGCTGGCTTGAACTGCAAAACCTGCTACAACTTTCACAACTTACCATAGCCCACAACATCCTAAATCAACCAAACAACACCCCTATACTTTCAAACCTCATTATGCCCTATAAAAATCTTAATTCATTACGATCTTCTAATAAACTACTAGTGAGCATAAGTAAGTCCAACAACTTGGCAGGGGGCTCACTGTTCTCTAACACAGATGGTAAAAACTGGAACCTACTACCTGATGAACTTACATCACTTCCTTCCGTGCCCCTCTTTAAAAAAAACTCAGAAGATACCTTAAATCACACTGGTTATGCCCTTGCAGTAATCCTGACTAATCCCTTCACCTTTATCTTTAGTAACATCTTTTAAATTCTACTTTGTATACCAGTTAATTGCTGCCTACTATCAATGAAAGCAGGAACTGTAACCAAGAGATACTTTTAATTTTAATTCCTCTTGGTACGTCAAGTATTATTTCTGTACCTTACCTTATGTTTCATACTGCATATGACTGTGTTTAGCTATGTCTCAACTTTTTGTTATCGATACTTTTGTTATGTATAGCCTTGTTAGTATAATCTTGATTATATATGTCACTGTTACTCTATGTATTTATTACTGCATTTTTATCACTTGGAACTTTTCTCCCTGGGCCTCTATTGAAAATGGACATATATCCAGCTAGACTAGCCCAGTCAACAAATGTAAAATAAATAAAAATAAATAAATACATATTTGCCTTATATTTTTGGCCCATTTTTCATAGAATTGTGGCTTTCGGGCAGATTAGGGGCACATCAATAAAGATTGCGGTTAGAAAATACTGACAGACATTTATGTTTTAGACTTTGTACCCTTCAGCACATTCATGCTAATGCATAAACTGTTATTCTATCAACTTTTTAAGGCTGTATGAGTCAGACTTCTTTCCTTTCCCCAGATGTCTTACTCTAAGAGGTTGAGAAGTATTCTTCAGACATTCCCACCACCATTACTTTGCCATACAGCAATTAATGGAGTGCAGGGGGCATGTGTATTGTGAGAGCAATGCTCTCAGACACACCCCCTGCACTCGCATACAGAACAATATCTGTTTTAGAGCACAGCAGCGCGTCTTCATACATATACTTGGCATGCTGCCGTGCTGCATGGGAACAGTCCCTTCCATGCAAGAATAAACTATTCCAGCAGGGAGGTTTGCTGATTCCTGGGGAGAGACATTTCTTGATTAAATTTGAATAATTTTCAATCATATACTCGACATAGTCAGGTCAAGCTGTGAAGGATGTCTTGTGAGGTACATTCCAAAAGGGGCATTGTACTCTATAGCTGGTCTAATGAGTGTCGAGTAGAGGGGAACGATGACCTCTTTTTTCCTGGATGAGAACCCTTTTCTGATGAGGTGTGCCACGTAGAAGGACTTCCTGACTACTGTGCGATGTGACTATCAAAGGAGAGACTACTGTCCACCTGGGTCCCAAGGTCTCTTATCAAGCATTCGGTGTTAAGTAGATTGCTGCCTATGTGGTAGTTAATGGGTACAGAGTTTTTACCAAAGGGGATGACACTGCACTTTTTGGCACTGAGCTTGAGGCCATGGCTCTGACACCAGGCATCTGTCTCAGAGAGGCCCTTCTGTAGGATGTTCACATCATTTGGGGACTTGACTATGGCTCCTAGTTTGCAGTCATCTGCGAACTTCATTAGCCAGAAGCCTTCTGTGTTAGCCTGTACTTCAGAGAAGTAGATACCAAACAGGAGTGGTCCCAGGACATAACCCTGTGGTACTCCACTTGTCACTGGTTTGAGGTCAGATTTGGAGTCTGCAACTTTTACAGTGTGGGTTCTGTCAGTGAGCCAGTTGGCAACCTGTCTTGTGATGTAGGGATTTATGCCTGGTTTATTGAGTTTAGCTATAATTCCAGAATGGGGGATGGTGTCAAAAGCCTTGGCGAGGTCAAGATAGGCTGTGTGAACCACCTTACCCTCATCTACGGCTTTGGTGACTGCCTCAAAGAAGTCGATCTGATTCAGGAGGCATGATCTGCCTTTCACAAACCTGAACTGGGTGTGATCCAGAGTTTGGAGGTTATCAATGTCTTTGTTTATGAGTTCCATGATGATACGTTCCATGGCTTTGCAGACCAGGCTTGTCAGGCTAATAGGTCTATAGTTCTCGGGATCAGTGGTGGCTCTCCCTTTGTGGAGTGGGATAACTGTTGCTGTGCACCATTCAGTGGGCACAAAGCCTGATGTGAGGCTATTATTGAACATGGTGCTTAAGTGGGGAGCCAGATCATTCTGAAGTTCATGTAAAACGCAGCCTGGGATGTTGTCCGTTCCATGGACGCTGTGTTTTTGGCTTTAGAGAGTGCAGCTTTCACCTGCATAGTTGTGATTACAGGGACTCTGCATTCTTCCTGTATAGATATGGGCCCTTTAGGGGGTGAGGGGGGAGTAAAGTTAGCACTGAACCTATCTGCCAGAATGTTGGCAATATCAGTTGGTTCTGTAATGTTCGTGCCTTTGTGCTGTAACTCAGAGCAGATCTGGGTGTTGCCATTGAGATTCTTGACATAGCTATAGAATGCTTTGTGGTTGTCCTTTGGATTAGTGGTGATTTTGTTTTCATAGCTAGCTATGGAGGATCTTATAAGGGATCTCAGCTTCTTACTGAAGCTGACCAGGGAGCTCCTCCACTCATGGGATTTTACTCTCTTTTGCAACAGTTTCTTCCTTCTGTTGTACAGTTTGTTTATGGCAGGGGACCACCAGATTGGCTTCCTTTTTTTGGAGGATAGCATCTTGGTTCTGTTTGGGATAGCACGATCCATGCACTCATGTAAGTGGTTATAGAGTGCATTTGTGTAGGATTCAGCAGTTGTAACTGTATTGTCCATCTGCATGAGTGTCATGACGTTTACTACTTCTGTCTTAAGAAGCATGAGGATGACTTTGGAGAAAATTTTTACTGTGGTTTCCTTAATGGGGTGGGGTGGGATGTGGATATCAAGGGTGATTAGCTTATGGTCGGATCGGACCAATGAGGAGTTGACTTCAGGTGTGGAACACCGGTCACTCATGTTGGTGATGACTAGGTCTAGGATATTGTTGCCCCTGGCAACATCTCCAGCATTGTGAGTGTAATATAAGACCCTGTTTAGGGTGCTAGTCTCTGGTAATAAAAAGTTGGTACAAATGCTTCCACTCAAATAGTCTCCCCCTTGGGGACTGTGTACATGTCCATGGAGATTTGAGTAGCCTTGTAAGGTTTTCATAGTCCATAATTTCAAACCTAGTTTTACAGTGGTTTCTTTGAAGTCTTCAAATGGATTAGAATAGTTTGCAAGTAGAATTGCATAAAAATTTGAAATACCTATGGTAGTAATTATGTCAGCATCTCTTTTGAGCATAGCCAGGTTTATAATAGGGAAGTTTATCATCTCTGTTAAATGGAGGTCAATAGACACTAGGCCCATGGCTAAATATAAAAATAGCTTATCACAGAAAATGATCTGATTGTTTGGCAGGGAGTATTCACTAAAAAGGGTGGAGAACTGTTTTTAGTCCACTGGGGAATAAAGTCGAAAGAAATAAAGATGTATTTTTTAAAATGGCAGTGAGACTAAGAAAAATGGAGTGAATGTGTACAAAAAGGAGATGTATCTTGAAGGTAAAAAGTAAAGTTATTAAGAGCTCTGCATGGGGCATAGCATTTAACAAGGTGGAAGTGCCTCAATATGCTGTGTTCAGATACTACAAAGTTCCTATAGATGGCAGCTGCTATGTATGCCCCTGGCTATGGTATATGGTAAAACATATTGTGTTTCATCTGGGATAGTGTATTTAAGAGTGGACGGGGTGATTGCACCCTATAAGGATTGCATTAATGGAAGAGGGGAACCTGGAGTTTACAGATCTCTGAAACAGTGTAATATGCTGGCACATTGTGCTGCTGATACTATAACAGACACTACTATGAACAGATAAGGTATCCCTGGTGTGCAAGGCAACCATAGAAAATGAAGTATGTGCTTATTCCCTTTCTTTAATGTTGCTGCTGGGATATACATTAAAAGTCTATGTGAAATATTGGAAAGTTTAGGATAAAGCATCATTTTAAATAATTGTAGTTTAATTTCAAAGGGGGTGGACAGCTCAGCTCATTCAGTCATATACTGTCTGATATGAATGGATGTCTGGCCTGTTTACATTTCTTGTGTCTAGTGGGATGGGAGCTAAAAAAGAGACCCAAGTATGGAAAACTGGGGAGACTGACAGTGAAGTTATCAGTCAGTGAGGTATTAAATACAAATAATATAGACTTTGTAGGATTAACTTTGTAGCCTGAGTTGTGGTGCCAGTTCATCAGTATATGCCAGATCACTATCCTATAAATCATTCAATAACACTAACAGATTACTTGTAAATAATGTGACCACACTGCGTTGCTGTTGATCAAGGGCCTCGTCCTCTAACATTTGAAGTTCTTCCCTAAGGTGGATTCCTAAAGGGTCTATTGCTAATATAAAAAGGAGAGTAGCTAATGAGAGCCTTTTCTTACTCCCCTAGTGTGGGGAAAAGCTCTGGATATACAGGGATGTACTTGCCACAGAAGAGCCTTTGTAGACTATTTTAACTAAGTTGACAAAATAAAGAGGGAAAGCAAATGCTTTCAGCATTTGAAACGTATAGTTCCAGCTAACTGTCAACAGTTTTTTTTGGCATCTACCAATAGCAGCCCCAAAGGAGCAATCTGGAGTTTTCCCTGTTCTATCCACTGAGCCACTCTCAATACATTTTGCAAGAGGAACAAACTTTGACAAAGCTAAATTGATCTAAATGGATTAGATGAGGAAGCCAAGAGGCTAGTCTTTCAGACCATATACTTGTAAAAATCTTGCTGTCCATGCTCAAAGAGAACTTGATCTGTAATGCTCTGGTGTAGATGGGTATTTCCCTGGTTTCAGTATGAGAAGTACCAGAGAACATTTCCATGACTGGGGGATTTGTGTCCCATCTGATGGTGATGTACATGTTCCCCAAAGCGTATCCAGTACTCAGGGAGGTAAAGTATTTATAAACCTCTTCTGGGAGGCTATCTGGACCCAGTGTTTTATTTTCATTTAAATGTTTGATAGCTGGCAATAATTTGTTCACTGGACACTGGAGGGAATCTTGTTCTTCAGCTGTCAGTTTGGGAAGAAAAAAGGCTAGGACTGAAATCTCTTTATTCCTTAGAAACTTATTAGCTCAGGACATTCATAAGTTTGGATTTGTAGCATCTCAGGAGAGGGCGGGAATTAATCTGAAGGACCTAATTATGCTTTTCTGGGTTAGCCTAGAAGAGAGATGGGTGGTTATCTCATAGTACTGTAGTCTAAGATTAGTGTGAGCTATTTCAGTTTTTCCAGATTTTCAGCTTTATTTCCGAGAGCTGGACATGTGACATTTGTGTACTTTGCCTTGAATTAGTGGATATTAGTCTACAAATCTCACCTGTAAGGTATTAATCTCATTATTCAATGGCCTCTAAGGCCATTTTCCCACACCCTTAACTTAGCATGCAAAAAGTTTTTGTATGCATCCCATAAAAATTGTGGTTGGTATTTTCCACTCGCAAGTGCCCAAGTTAATTCTTGGGTAGCTTTGGACATCTTAGACAAAAAATCTGGGCATCTGGTATAGCAAGGGTACAGCTTCCAGGTTTTAGGAAGAGATGGAGTTAGATTTGGGAAGTGAACCAGAATAGCATCATGATCCAAGTATGGACATAGAACTACCTCATATGCCAGAATCAAGTCTAAAAAGCTCTTTATCTATATATATAATCTATCTACATACTTTAATGTCTTGTATCTTAGTGATATCTGAATTGAGGGTTCCTTGGATGTGTATAATGCCCCATATCTATAAGCATCATATCAGTTGTCCAGGATCCTAAGAATTTTGCCAGAGGTCATAGCTTAGGTACCTTCAGTGCTGGTGTATTTATTTCCCCTTTAAGGCAATTGAAGTCCCCCTTTAAGACTAGTTTCCCTTCTGTTTTATCTTGGATGTGTGACAGAATCTGCCTTGCATCTCTTGAGCATCTACGGGTAAGGTGGAGATAGATATTAACTAGGGATAAGAATCTGCCAATCTCCCACACAGTGGTACTCACTACTTCTCTCTCTAAAACTATCTTCTCAATAATAATGCAACCCCTTTACATTTAGCAGTCAGGAGAGAGGAAGAAATTAGCAAATAACTCCAGCCTTGCAACTTTTTGTGCTCTTGGAGTGACACATGAAGTTCTTGCAATGCTATGTGCTCCAGAGTGTACAGCCCGTTCCACATGTGCAACCTAGTTTATTTGACAGGGGACTTAATTCCACTTATGTTAATGCTTATGATTTTCATTTGGTGCATGAGCTCCAGTATATATATAATGGCCTCCCCTTTCCTTGTATACAATAGTCTTAGTCACTGACCTTCTCTTAATGTGAGCAAAGTTAAAAAAATGTGATCCCTGGTGAACCATTTGCATGAAGTAGATGAAAACTATTTAAAAAAGTATAATTTTCAAAAATAAATAAAAAAAAAAATCACTAACCAACAACTAGTCAGAACTAGAAAAATACTTAACATTACATTTAAGGAAAGACATCAACCTCCAAGGTCACAGGAGAACTGCTTATCCCCAAGCTCCACTCCATTGCAGCTTAGTGGTAGAGGGCATCTTCAAAAAAGTGCTAAAATCAGGTGGAATACATTACATTTTCCTAAAGTCAAAGTCATTGTGAGTTAAAATTAGCAATTCCCATTTTCATGAACAGACTTGTTTAATACTGAGAAAAATACATAAATGAAACCTTTCTGCACCGAATAATTAATGGCGTAGCAAATCTGGCAAGAAAAGCAGTCCAACTCCATTGAAATACTCTCCAAATTCAAGTCCAAAACTTTATCCTCTTGCTTCATTCTTTTAGGGCCTGATGAGACTGGTGTTGAGTTCATTGCTGAGTGAATCTGCTTGGTGACTGCATTTGACCAGTCCATATTCTCAGGCAAAATTATGACTGTTTTATCTCTAAGATGTTTCATAGCCTTCTCTGGATGCTGAAAGATAAATGGGTTGTCTGAAAAATTCAGCATTGATTGACAAGCTCCACAGTGAAGAGTTACTTTTAAGGCTTTCACTTTCAGAGCTTTGATTGGGGGGGGGGGGTACTGATGATGTTTATGCATTACCTGTTGGTAATCATTATAGAACCTTATTTTATGATCCAGATATTGGATATCACTATTCATTCCCCCATGCTGCTTTAAGAACATTTTCATTCTGTTAGTAACACAGAAATTTTGCAGTCACTGCCCTTGGCAGTGCATTTGGTTTGGGATATTGGTGAATAAACAATTGACTCTTTCAAGATATAAATTGGTAGGCAGCAGGTGATCTTAAAATGGTGGAGACTCATGCTTATAGGAATCAAAGCATGTTATTCTCTTCTGCACCCTTGTGTAAGCCTAAAGTGTGGATGTTATTTTTGCAAAAGGATCAAATGGTGGAAAATGAAATAGGGTAATTGTGAGGTGATGTTCAGGGAAGAGTTAAGACATGCAGTGGGTGGCAGTGAAGAGTTACCGAATAGCTGGGTAACTACAGCAGAGCTAGTAAGAGAGATGGCTAGAAGGGTGCTTGGTGTGACATCTGGAAAGAGGAAGGAGGACTAGGAGACCTTGTGGTGGAATGAAGAAGTACAGGAGAGTATACAGAGAAAGAGGTTGGCGAAAAAGAAGTGGGATTGTCAAAGAGATGAAGAAAGTAGACAAGAGTATAAGGAGATGAGGTGCATGGCAAAGAGAGAGGTGGAGAAGGCTAAGGATAAGGCGTGTGAAGAGTTGTATAAAAGGTTGGACACTAAGGAGGGAAAAAAGGACCTGTACCAATTGGCTAGACAGATGGACCGAGCTAGTAAAGATGTGCAGCAGGTAAGGGTGATAAAAGATAATGAGGGAAACGTACTCACTAGCGAGGAGAATGTGTTGAGCAGATGGAAAGAGTACTTTGAGGGGTTGATGAATGAAGAGAATAAGAGGGAGAGAAGGTTGGATGATGTAAGGATAGTGAATCATGAAGTGCAGTGGATTAGCAAGGAGGAAGTAAGGATAGCTATGAAGAGGATGAAGAATGGAAAGGCTGTTGGGCCAGATGACATACCTGTGGAAGCATGGAGGTGTTTAGGTGAAATAGCAGTGAAGTTTTTAACTAAATTGTTTAATGAAATCTTGGAAAGTGAGAGGATGCCTGAGGACTGGAGAAAAAGTGTTTTGGTACCGATTTTTAAGAATAAGGGTGATGTGCAGAGCTGTAGTAACTACAGCGTGATTAAACTGATCACTCACAGCATGAAGTTATGGGAAAGAGTAGTGGAAGCTAGGTTAAGAAGGGAGGTGATGATTAGTGATCAGCAGTATGGTTTCATGCCAGGAAAGAGCACTACAGATGTGATGCTTGCTCTGAGAGTGTTGATGGAGAAGTATAGAGAAGGTCAGAAGGAGTTGCATTCTGTCTTTGTGGATTTAGAGAAAGCATATGACAGGGTGCCTAGAGAAGAGTTGTGGTATTGTATGAGGAAGTTGGGAGTGTCAGAGAAGTATGTAAGAGTGGTACAGGATATGTATGAGGGTAGTGTGACAGCGGTGAGGTCTGCAGTGGGAGTGACGGATGCGTTTAAGGTGGATGTGGGATTACATCAAGGATCAGCTCTGAGCCCTTTCTTATTTGCAATGGTGATGGACAGATTGACAGATGAGATCAGACATGAGTCCCTGTGGACTGTGATGTTTGCAGATGACATTGTGATCTGTAGTGAGAGTAGGAAACAGGTGGAGGAAACCCTGGAGAGGTGGAGATATGCTCTAGAGAGAAGAGGAATGAAGGTCAGCAGGAATAAGACAGAATATATGTGTGTGAATGAGAGGGAGGACAGAGGAATGGTGAGGATGCAGGGAGTAGAGGTGGCAAAGGTGAATGAGTTTAAGTACTTGGGATCAACAGTTCAGAGTAATGGTGAGTGTGGAAGAGAGGTGAAGAAGAGAGTACAGGCAGGATGGAGTGGGTGGAAAAGAGTGTCAGGAGTGATTTGTGACAGACGAGTACCAGTAAGAGTGAAAGGGAAGGTCTACAAGAGGGTAGTGAGACCAGCTATGTTATACGGGTTGGAGACAGTGGCATTGACAAAAAGGCAGGAGTCAGAGCTTGACGTGGCAGAGTTGAAGATGTTAAGATTTGCACTGGGTGTGATGAGGATGGACAGGATTAGGTATAAGTATATTAGAGGGTCAGCTCAGGTTGGAAGGTTTGGAGACAAAGCCAGGGAGGTAAGATTACGTTGGTTTGGACATGTGCTGAGGAGGGATGCAGAGTATATTGAGAAAAAGATGCTAAGGATGAAGCTGCCAGGTAACAGGAAAAGAGGAAGGCCTAAGATAAGGTTTATGGATGTGGTGAGAGAGGACATGCAGGTGGTTGGTGTAACAGAGCAAGATGCAGAGGACAGGAATAAATGGAAACAGTTGATCTGCTGTGGCGACCCCTAACGGGAGCAGCTGAAAGAAGAAGAAGATTCTCCTGATGAACTATTTGGGCTTGGAGTTTTTGAGTAATATCCAGGAGGAAGGTTATCTGCTGCTCTGGCTCTTGTATTTGCAATTGCAGGTCACATATTATCTTTTCCAGGAGTGCTGTTCAGTTTGAAATGTCCATTACTGCCCCTTTAATTTTGTGGCTTTAATTTTTTTTTTTGTATTCTTTACTTTACTAATCAAGAAAGCCCTGAACATAGGTTATTAGATTTAAATAAAATAAAATATTAAATATAATATATATATATTATAATATAAATATAATATATATATATTATAATATAAATATAATGGGAATAAAATCCCAGTCCAGGTTAGGCAGAGTCCATCATTAACTCTCTTCAAGAGGAATCTTGATGAGGATGATGAGATCGAAGTTTTATCACTTATGTCACTCTGTGTCACTGTAAACAACAGTAAGAGTATACTAACCTCTAAAAAAAAAAGGCATAGCAAAATAAAAATAAAACAAATTCTAAACACATCTCAACATCCTAGGCTTATAGCTTAAATATGATAGATGAGATAGCCTACTCAGTATGGAACCTAAATGTAGACCATCTAATATTAGATGTAATACTCTCATCTTGCTGTGGAACAAATGATGAATTAATTAAATGATACTACAATATGACTGTCAAGCTCCCCATTTTGCATTAATTGTGGATTTTATGTTTGCCTAACCAAAATTCTATTACCTGGCTGTCTACCAAAGTTTGAAGTAGTTATCAAATTGTCTGATAAGGGTTGAGATTTTGAATTATACTCAAAGTTGTATCTTCAGGTGTTCCTTGACAAAAAAGGAATCAAGTCTTGACCACAATCCGTGTACGCATGAAAAGAAAGTTATCTCATTTTAATGTTGGGTGCAAAGTACATTAAGGATCAAAGACACTATATGCATGAATAAAACCTGATTAAATATCTGTCTCCCTACAATTGCAAGGTAAATATGAGGCTTTCTTGCCAATGGGGGCATGAAGTTAAATTCCAGTACCCATACAGAAAAAAGACATAGTAATGCTAGATATATACTAGAAAATTTGAAGGAAGAAGACAGCTCTGGCATGACAGAGTGTAAACTGAGGTGAGCACTAATGCACATTGAAAGAAGGGATTTTAAACTGAAGTCAATGAAAAGAGATAATAGAGGAACGGACTGACACCTTTCACTATAAGAAACATTCCTTGGGAGTCATTCATAACCTGTAATATGATAAATGGGAAGCATTTTTTAACAGAATAGACACCACACACAGGTCAAAACTGTTTCCATTTAAGCAACCTGCATTCCATGCAAATTCCATGAAGATTAGTTCAGTCATGTAACATATAGTCATTCTTTTCTAGATAAGATGATATTTGTCTACTTGACTCTTTAACAAGGCAGAGAACATATAACACTGTAGCATAGTAATTACAGTATCATTTAATGACTAAACTATTTAAACTCAAGCTTACTAATATGAAAAATCGTATGATAGTAATGCAAAAATTCAGCAAGGGACAGCATCCTCCCAAGACCCAATTCAATTTACTTCTAAATAGGTTAACTGAAAATGGGAAAACTCTAAACGTACTCTACCAATAACATTAATCTCACCAATGAATGCATTTTATAATATTTTTCAAATATAGGACACTGTTTTACATAATTGTTTTCTCTTCTTAATTTTTGATCATTGCATATTTGTGAAGCATATTTTTCTTCTGTTCTCCACTGGCTGATAAATATTATAATGACTTTGCTATAAGCAATGTACTGGTACCATTATCTCTTTTGCTTTGACATGATTCAGGTTAATTCCAATCACTCTGTTTCTGAGTTTCTTAACTTCACTGTTAAGTATATGGATGAAAGGTGACAGCTTCCGTTTGGATAAACTACACATGGCATCCTAGATAATCCAGCTTTACAAAATTGCTAATGATAAAACATGCACATCAAGCATAGATGATAGGCTGGATAAAATCCCTCATGATTTCAAGAAATAATATCTGAGCACATTATAGGAATCAAATTCTCCTACCCTGTATAAGCAATATAGAACAATAAGAAACACAAGAAGACCATCAAACTCTAAAAAGATAATTTATTCACAAACATGTAAGGCATGCAGTTTACAAAAAAAAAAAAAATTGGGAAGGTGTCAACCATGTGGTTTGTCTGATTAAAAAATCATCATCCTCTAGTTTCGCAGATGAGCCTGACTTCAACATTCCTGAAATGCAGTTGTTGAACCATGATGCAATTACTATGTATCCTTGTTATCTGTGTTAAAAAGAAAAGTTCTTGATTTCTAACAGACAAACATATATTTTACATATTTTTCTTATTTTTTATGGTTTATTGTTTTAAACACATCATTTATGATGTTCTTCCCAAGTTTCAGGATTGTGCACTTTATACGTTTTTATTAAGTGTTTAAAAGTAGGAATTTTAATAGTGTCAGTGGGTTTATATTGTGTATAAAGGCTTTTAGTAGCTTTTTGATGTCCCTTTAACATTTGAATATTCAATTGCTTATTACAGTTAATTGTTGACTGATTTATTGTATAAGGAGGTGACTTCATTATATCAACTAGTTCTGAAGAAGTCCCAGAGTGTTACGCAAGGGATGAAAGCGCTAAACTTTTGTGAAGGAATAAAGACTTTATAATGTGGTACACTGTGTGGAGCTTATGGTGTTGTTTATACCAACTGGGCACTTCTTGCATTAATTCATGGTTTTACTAGTGCTCACTACAAACGGTGTTTGCTACATTCCTGAAATGTTGTAAAAAATATTTAAAGTGAGCTATCCTGTCACCTGAGCCCAAACCAAATCATAACACCACAGACCCTGCACAGTCCTACAGTATTGAATTTAGACAACACAGCATTGGCACTTCACTTCTTAAAAAATTGCTACTGGCTAATATAATAGTACCAGAATCCTCAAGTTCCTACAAAATTTACAATGAAATCCATTAGGTTTCCAGCTCAGTCTTATATTGTCCAACTAAAACATTCTATACATACCCATCCATTTGTTTTAAATTATCCCCTAAATTTAATAAACTCCATGTAGGCATAGTGTAGAGCCTACATGGAATGTTACCATGTCCATATACATGGTTCCCCTCTTGGCAGCGCACCATGCATATTAATCATGGCACATTGCCGAGGGAGAGCCATGGAACACAGTTTTTTAATCAGTGTAGGGAGTGTGGTGCTATGTCCACAGATGAGTAACACACTCCCTGCATTGTCAGCTGTATTGTATTAATGTAATTTCATTTTTTTATTTCTTTAATAAGCATGTTTGTACAGCATGGCACAGAGTGCAGCAATGCTGAGCAGTGCCAAGACACCTGTCAGACATCTAAAAATAGAAACTTGATGTATTTAATTATTTATGTAAAGGTCAAATTTAAGCATAGCTGAGCGGGTTTGCACAGCACAGTGCTCAGCACTGCTTAAAGGTAGCTCAGAAGTATATGTAAAAGTATAGCAAAATTCCACATATCCACGTAGCTAAATGGTAAGAGTTACAGCCTCATGTGCAGTAGGTGCAGAGTTTGAATACACATTTGTTTGAAATGCAAATTATTTATAAATACTGCCTTGTTGTGCTCAGCTATGGCCTGCTAAGCACTGCATAAACAAAATAACAGCTGATAATGTTTATGCACTGCTTGGCACCACTTGGCTGGTTTGCTCACCACAAAGCACTGCTAAGCACTGCTTGGCTGAGCTGCGCTAGTCTACATGGTGCTAAGTGACATGCCGCATTTTTAAATGTTGCCCTGTGGGGTGTAAAAGTGGGAAAACTGGCTATATTAAGCCCAAAAGGTGGGAATACAGCATAATCCATTGGATTTCTGTCTCTGAAGGCTACTATGGCAGGCGTTTGTGAGGGTTTGCACTTTTGGGCACAGCGTTGGGTATCCTGGAGTCCAGGGTCATGGTTAGACTTCTTGTAAAATAACATGAAGGCCGGCTTCTGCAGGGAGATTACCAGGGCTCAGAGTGCAGGGCAGAAGCCTAGGAGTCGCAGGCAAGGGACCTCGCCAGTGCAACTGGCATCCCCCTCACAGGTGGGCAGTGTTGTCACCACTACAATGACTTGAAGAGATGAAAGGGGGATCTTTTGGACACCTGGGTCCAAGAATTTCAGGCAGGGGATGTCACACATGTATGTAAGTACTTTCACCTCTGTACCACCAATATCTAATCTGAATGTCTGCTGAACTGGTATGCATAATGGTGTTCTTCTCTCCCAACAGCTGCAGAGGAAAGGGCTTGCAACCTCGAGGCTCATGCCAGGCAATTGGCCAGGTTGCCCCGTGAGTGTGGTGAGTACAGATGGATTTTGCAATCTATAGTCAAATAAGCAATAAAGCATTAACTGTGATTAGTTACTATATACAGTAAAGATTGTACTGCAATGAATGTGGACTTACAGCTGTACTGCAATAAGTGCATACTGCCAACTGTAGTGCCATAAGCAGGGAAGACTAAAGCATTAGCCATAATAAAGTATATGAATAAAGTTTGCAGTGCAAAAACTGTGGAATTACAGCTGTATAGCAACAACTGCATTATGACGACTGTTGTGCAATAAAAACACGAAACTCTGCTAGTAACTGCATGAAGGTATCTCTAATAACGTCTGTTGTGCAATAAGTGTGGAATTGGGGCTGTTTTGCAAGAAATCAATTATGACAACTGTTTTGCAATAAAAACATGAAGTAATACCAGTACCTGCAAGAAGGTATAGCCAATGAAGTCCGTTTTACAATAAGTGTAGATTCAGAGCTGTTTTGTAAGACATTAATTATGACAACTGTTCTGCAACAACACATGAACCAATAGCAATAACACTAAGGTAAATTGTGTACACCAGGATTGTCTTGTTTTCACCATTGCATGTCAACTGTATGCATTCAGGCTGTGAAGTATGGTGCTGCAGTCAGGTATAACAGTGTAATAGTTATAGACTGCAAATAATAACCCATAATCAGATATTGTTTGTTGACTTCACAGATTTTTCAACAAACTAACAATATATTGTGTACACCTGCATTCTATGTAGCAATGTATAGGTTACCTGGTATCTCCGTCATGCTTGAATTTCATGCATGTGTGTTCTACTGTCACTGCAGCCTAGCATAAAACTGAGCTACTATTACCAGGTCATATTTGGTTCCAGGTGAGCTCTAATCAAATATCAGTCCTTTATCAATCAGCAGTGACTCAGTAGCTCAGTTTGCTAAATGCTTTGTGTGAAGTTTATTTTGCCACTCATAGACGAGGGTTCTAATCCAGTGTTATGTAGCACTAAATATTACAGTATCAGTCATGTAATGTTTACAGATTGTCTCTCCACAGAAGCTACAGGTAAACAGGTGAGGTAACCCATATTATGAGTAAATAATTGTGTGCTTAGATGTCACAGACTATTACAATCATTACCAGGAATGTGAAAATACAGCATAAAATAAAGGAAATAAGTATAATAATTATAATAAAAGAAAATAAATAAAATATGTAATCTTTGGAATGGCTGTATGCCTGTAATGTCTGTTAAAGGTTGCTGCAGTCAATTAATGCATTCGATACAGGTGTCCTCTGCAGTCACTGCCATTGGATTCTATCCCTATGCCTACCAAGCAAGGCATGATAGTTGTTTGCTTTCTATACTGTACACATACATGTTTCTCAAGTGTCACACTGTCATGTAATGTAATTGCTAGTGTGTGTAATCCCTCTGTCACAGATTTATCATCAACAGGATTATGTAAATAGCAAAGTATCACTACATCAGCCCACAGTACACCTTGGTAGTTATATAGGTACACCTGATGTGCAAGTGTTCTGTGTAGATGTGTACCTGCAGTTGTCACAGCTTGGCCCATACTGTCCCATGTGGATAGCTTGAGAGGTATGTACATGCTACAGCAGCTATAGGGCATGTTTATACATAAAGAAAGGACAGACCTGTAGAGTAGATAGCAGTATTGTTGTCAACTATATAGCCTATAATGGTATTAATGGACTGCATTTCTCTCTCTCCCCACCCATTATCTTAATATATTTATTATTGTTATTCACTGATTATGGTTTACTATTAACATATGTTGTTACATTAAACATTATTTTGGGGCATGTAATTTCTTTATTGTTATGTATTAAAATGGTTGCATATTAACATATCTTGTTGAATTACCTATTCTGTTGGCCTTATGCCATAACTGTTACTGGCATTCTGTTAATAAACTGACTGTTCTTTTATTTATTGCTGTGTTTCACAGAGTATGCATTGAAATGTAATGGGGTTATTTCCAATGTTCTGGCAAGCTGTTATTCCTAACAACGGTTGTTGTCATAACTAACCTATACATATTGCTATACCTCCATCACCACAGCATGACAGTGTAAGCCAGTTCCTGCAGATCTGCCTACCCTACCTCAGCCAGCTTGGTACTGTGTCTTGGCATATCTGGGACCCAGGCCAATGATGCCTCCTCTGCTGGCTCTGCAACACCTTCAGGTGAACCTGCCTCAGGGGATGGGGTCCAGCACCCCCAAGAGCGGTGGCAGAAAGGCAGTAGTCACCCAAGATCAACTACTGGCCATGGTGTGCCAGATCTTTCATAGGAGCTATGAACATAACCTGCACCAGATTGACGGTGCATGGGACAACTTAGTGGGGACAGCTGGCCCGGGTGCCCAGCCTCCAGCACAGCCACCTTCGGGGCAGTGAAGGAGCAGTGTTGATTGTCCATGGGTGGGATGTCAGTCATGCTGCTGCCATATGGAAGCACATGCATCTTGGATTCCACAACACCCTCCCTTTCCAAGGTGTTTACCCCCTCATGTATCACACATTGCTCCTGTCTGCTGTCCTATCTGTCTGCAGTTCCATCCCCTCCTACCCTACATACCTTTCCACATCTACCTATATGCCTTCCCCAACATTCCACTCTCTCCTTATAAAAAAAAAAATGGGCACCTGCCCCACAAAAAAAAATATTGCCCAATACATAGCTCTCCATTTTGCATACTTGTCCACTGGACACAACCAATTTCATACAATTGGCATGACAACACATTTATGTTGTCCTCACCCCTCTCTCTTGGGTTTGAGAGTCCAAGTTCATCCATAAAATCTGTCAAAATACACACAGGTGTTGCAGAAATGGAAAGCCATGGTTCTTCCCTACACCCTTCCTGCACATCCCTACCTGCCTTTCACTATGTTTTCCCCTTTTTCCCCCATTTTACCGCTGCCCTATCACCCCCTTTTTATTTTTATTTTTAATTTTTGTGCAGAGCTAAGCTAAGCACCTTGATGCTGTGTGACATGCCACATTGTGTAAATCCACTTAAATGAGCTTTAATGTGCCTTAATGATCTTATGTGTTTCTCACAGTGTTAGGCACATGTAAAAAACAATCACTTCTACCATGCTTCAAACCCAAGCCCCTGTCAACTAGGGCCTACTCCACTAACCCACTACACCACACAGATCTTAATTAAAACAGGTGTTTCTAGCAAAACATACTGATTGCCATTGAAAGACTATAATTAAACCTAATGGGAAAAATGGGAGTGTACCTGGCACTCTGATGCAAAAATACAGCAGTAGACAGACAAATAATAATGACAGTACATGAGGTCTGTAGCTGGTGAATGTTCCCTTTTATCTAAAAAATCTTTAAACACACTTGCTAATGCATCAATTGCACAGTACATATGTTCAACTGGCACCCAACTGCAGAACAACTTCCTTTGAAAGACATGCACATACTGATGGATGCAGACAGGCGTCACAGTCTGTATGTTTGCAAATATATCTGGCAAATACAGCTGTTTCAGTACTGACTCACTAGTTCAGTCTGTTAAATGTCTTGCATGCAATACATTTTGCCACGCCCAGTCCTGGGTACGAATCCAATGTGTTGCACTTCAATTACATTGTTGTGAAGACAGCAAGTAATAACCAAATTGTGCACTTTTAATCCCCATAGGTTACTGCTACAGAATTATCAGATATCCAGTTTTGCATGTGAAAGGCCTGCAGGTAGGGACACACTGCACATATTCATATAGCCTAACTATATTTTGCCTACTACTCTGCTATTGGCATGGTTGCATAACAGATGTACCTTAGGCACATGCCGTGATTGGACTCTAAAGGGTACCCTCACCCTGGCTCTCTTAAAACAACAGAGCTGCTACTGCTGCCACAGTTCCACATACAGCTTGCTGGCCTCCAAAGTGTTCAGACTCTCATCCATGTGTACTAGGCTGCATCAGCAGCTGCAGCCAGGAGCATAAACAGCTGTATGCTGAGGTAGCTGCTACAGACCAAACATACCCCCCAACCCCCTATAACAGGTGCTCTGGACACAACCATAAATAAACGGGGGCAGAGGCTCAGAGAGAGGGACATGTTTCACAGTTTGCCAATACAAAGATAGTAAGTTGATAGAATAGCAGCTATGGCATTAGCATGCATATTCTGATGGGTATGAAGTGTGACACTCACATGTCTCTCTCCATTTACTGACCTCAACCCACAGTGTTGATCATTGAACTGTCATATGACCACACTGTCATGGGATACTGAGCAAACCTGTGGACATACTTCATACATCTCTACAGTGGTCAGTTTTAGTGCTTACCCTCTGTGATGCTGTAGTCTCCATACCTCAGTAATGTCCATATCAAAAACTAAGAAAGGGGCCAAGGCCTACATGAAGGCCTCATATATTGCACTGTGGTGCCATGTCATTGGTTAATGATAGTGCAATTCAGCTGTTTTGGATGCAATTAGCAATTCTGAGCCAAATATTGGTGCAGAGGCAATTACCTGTTAATAAGCATTACCTACAAAAGGCAAACAACTGCTTATGGGGAACAGGTCTGTATGTTGGTTTACTCACACAGACAGCATATCAAATGATGTACTGTAACTCACCTCCTCTTAGTCTGTTAATGTCACACATAAGTAGGCCTAACATTGTAAAATTGTCCCTGAATGTCCCTGATGTACTCTGGCTAAGTCCCTGTTTCATGGACATTTATCCCTGTCTGGTTGAGAGCTATGCCTACCATACCTTCCAATTCCGTACAGTAAGAAATCAGGACAAAGCCATAATTAATGGGGGGACAAAGGCCCAAACTCAGCCAAATGCAGTTCAACTTAAACCAAACTCAGCTGTCAACTGTTTGGCACAGTCTAGGCCTCTGGTACCCCCACACCACACCCTGTGCATGTGATGATACCTCTGCCACATCCCCGCCATCCATGCCATTGATGCAGGAACCTGCAAATCTGTCTGATGCACAGGGTGGCTATATTACTTTGCATGTGCTTGTGTAGTGCAGTAGTGTTATGCCATGGCAGTTGTTGACCACGACAGGTACTGTATGCTGGCATGTGTCTTGACTACACATCAAGCTTTGTGTATCTTTGTTGCCTGTTGGTATACTGGTGGTAATATTACAGAATGATAGGTGTGTCATTGACCTGTGTATGTTTGTGTTCCAGCAGTCTGAGTGGTTCAACTATGGACACATGGCAGCAATACAGCGACACAGGATGACAAGGCAGCAGAGCAGAAATATGGCATCAGCAAGGTATGCCAGTATGTTGGCATGGTTCCCTAGGTGCATATGTGTAGAAAAGTGTGTCAGGAACAATGGGGACAGTCAGTGTCATCATGGTTTCATACCTTGTGACAAGGTCTGCTACTCTTGATATTTGTCACCTGGGTATGCTGCACATACAAATCTAGATGGTAGCGGACATGAATTATTGCTATGTAGATTAGGGCAATTTAGGGCTAGCAGCTAGTCACAGGGCCACAAAATGCATAACCAATGCTCATAGATAGTCCAGATGGCCATGTGTCTAGTGCTGCAAGGGGATATGTTTATAGAGACACACACAAGTTAGATGCTGTGAGATTAGAATCCCTCCCTATCTAGTAATACACACTACAGCTTGTCGCACTTATTGCATGTGCAGCAAAGTTTATCTGAGGTAAGATTGTTAGGCAGCACTCTTAAGGTAGAATACATCAGCAGTCTTGTAAATGACACCAATCTTGAGGCCAGCAGCTAGTCATAGGGCCTTAAAATGCATAACCCTTGCACAGAGATTGGCCAGATGGGCGTGTCTGTAGTGATGCAAGGGGATATCTGTATATATACACACATATAGAAGTTGGATGATGTGAGAACAGAGCCCCTACCCATCTACTGTTACACACTGTAGCTTGCAGTACTTATTTCATATGCCATGGAGTTTATCTGTCATTAGATTGTCAGCCAGCACTCTTAAGGTGGATGACATCAGCAGGCCTTGTAAAGGAAGCCAATCTTGAGGCCAGAAGCTAGTCACAGGGTATAAAATGCATAACCATTGCACAGAGAGAGCCCATACAGGCTTGTCTGAAGTGGTGCCTCACTACAAAGACTCAGAACCAATTACCAACCCAAGAAGATCATCCACTCCCTCTCAGAACCCTGCTCTCTGGTGGTATTCTTCTCAGCAACAGTTCCCCTTCAGAACAGTGTACCTTGCCTCGCTACAAAGACTCAAAACCAATTACCAACACGGGAAGACCATCCACTCCCTCTCTGAACCCTGCTCTCCAGTGGAATTCTTCCCAGCAACAGTTCCCTTTAAGAACAGTGTATGTGTACATGCTTAATTTTTTAACCCTGCCTTTTTGTCATATTTTCTTACTTCTATTAAAGCAGCTCCTGGTTAGCTACACCCCGTCGTTGTGCATCCCCCCACCCTGCTCACTCAAGCAGCCAGTCTAATATTCGCTACCTACCTGCTAAATTAACTTTTGCTTTGCCAGCTCCATTTGCCTATAATTCTTCTCCCCCTCCATTTACCCATACTTCTTTTGCCCCTCAACCACAGACCCCCACCTTCATCTCTATGTTGTATCTTCACTTACCCTACCTACCTTTTACTCTGGACACAATCTTCCTATTGCATAGCCCTCTGCCCCCCCATCTTCCTCTTCTAATCCACCCCCTACCTCCCTAGCTTACCTCCATGCTCTGAGGCCACTCTGTGCTTCCTCCATAGACTAGTGGTTAAATCATAGCAGTGGAATTACCAGTAAGGATGCCCCTTCTCAACTGAGTTAACCCCTCTACAAGCCCAGTGACACCATACCTACTGGCTGTGTTACTTTAATAACTCCAGATTCTATGAATATTTTATAGAACAGCAAGCAGCTTGAAAGTGACAACAGCAGTCATTTCACACTCCCCAAGCTTACAATCTACATAGTGGTATTTTCACCACAGCTGTTCTTCTCCAACTTGTTTAAGCTCTCTCCCTGATTGTTTTTCTTTATCTGATTCTCTTGTAAGGTGAAGCCCTGCTCTGTTCACCCTTACTACTGCTCGGGCTCACTTTGCTCCCCATACCCTACCCCCATTCTCACCCACCCCTATATCAATTACATTTGTAATCATACACCACACAGGCTACCACTCCTCAAACTCAATTATCCAATCAGATCATACCTATCATCCACCACTCCACCCTACTGAACCACACCCTACACAATGCCTTCCCAAACCACTACTGTAAGCACTCACACCCACAACTATATAATATGCCCTCGAGCATTAACATCACCAGTCTACGTAGGTTCATAGGTTCATAGGTGTGTACTAGGCTAATGTCCCTGGAGCCTTTACAAGACTAGCCCATAGGATTGCCCTGTCATTGTGCCACCCAACCTTAGTTCCTAGTGCCTCTGTTGAGTAGACCCACTGGAGTGAGGAGTGATCTCCGGGGTGAATTTTCTATTTCCCATCCACTCATCAAGTTTTCTCTTGAAGAGGGCCATTGAGGTGCTCTGCGTGACATGTATGGGAAGTGTGCTCCATAGCATGAACAGTCTCTGGGTTATGAACCTGTCCCTCCAGCATGTTCTGTTGATTGTGGTAATGAGATTGACGTCTCTGGAGCGTGTGGTGTGGAGGGATTGGGATTTCTTTAGATGTAGCATTTCTAACAGAGCTGGGTTAGACATAGCTTTGTAAGTCAAGCAGAGATCACCTCTAAGCAGGCAATATGAGACAGAGAATAGTTGGAGGTTTTTGAGTCTGTCCATACAGGACAAGTGTTTAAGGCATAGGATCCTCTTTGTGAGGTACTTTTGCAGCCTCTCCAGTTGCTGCAGGTGTCAAATGAGGTACATGCCAAGTGGGACATTATTCTTGATGACTGGCCTAATGAGGGAAGAGCAGATGGAGACAATGACCTCTTTCTTCCTGGATGTAAAACCCTTAGTAATAAGATGTGCCACATAGAAGGACTTTCTGACCACAGTGGCAGTGTGGTGGTCAAAAGAGAGGTTGCTGTAACCTGTGTTCCCAGATCTCTTATAAGGCCTTCTGTGTTCAGTGGACTACCATCAATGTGGTAATTTAAAGGAACTGTGTCTTTCCCAAAGGGGATGAAGACAATTTTTTTGGCATTGAGCTTAATGCCATGGTTCTGACACCAGTCGTCGGTCTCATTGAGGCCTTTCTGTAGGATGTTAGCATCACTTGGGGAGTTAATAATTGCTCCCAACTTGCAATCATCTGCAAACTTTGTCAGCCAGAGTCCCTTCATGTTGGCCTGGACTTCAGAGAAGTAGATACCAAACAGGAGAGGACCCAGGACCGAACCCTGTGGGACTCCACTCGTGACTGGTCATCAGTCTGACTTTGAGTCAGCTACTTTAACACTGTGGGTTCTATCTGTGAGCCAGTTTACAACCCAACTAGTGATACAGGGGTTGATGCCTAGCTTAGTAAGTTTTTCTATGATTCCTGAGCGGGGAATGGTATCAAAAGCCTTGGCCATATCAAGGTAGGCTGTATGAACCACCTTACCTTCATGCACAGCTCTGATGACTGACTCAAAGAAGTCAACCAAGTTGAACAGGCATGATCTACCCTTCACAAAACTAAACTGTGTAGGATCCAGAGTTTGGAGATTCCCTATATTCTTGTTTATTAGGTCCATGATGATGCATTCCATAGCTTTGCATATCAGACTCATCAGGTACATCCACTGTGTCTCACATTTACTTTATCCTCTCTATTCCTCCTGTCTATCCTCTCCTCCTACCAAACACAACTCCACTTTACCCCATCCACTACCATGGCAAACAGACTCCACTACCAATCACATTAAACCTGAACATTCCCCCTTGTCACCTCTCCTCCACCCTACCTCTCTCTCCTGTCTATATAGAAATCTTAGCTACAAAACTAAACACCACTCATCCTGAGGCCTGACAAAACACTCCACAAACTAAACAAACTCTATCTACACCTATAGCAAAAACTCTCATGTTGCGGTGACATTCATCCAAATCCAGGTCCCAATAACAGTAACAGTACAAACTCAACAAACCCTAATCCTTTATATCTAAGACCTACCTCATCTCTCCTCCTTCTAAACATTAATATAAGAGTATTCCTAACAAAACCCAAGACCTTTATGCCCTATTAGCCCTTTATAAACCTGATATTATAGTATTAACAGAAACATGGCTTAAACCTGGACATCACAACAATGAAATAACTGGCCCTGGCTACAATATTACACGTAAAGATAGGCCAGGAAAAAAAGGAGGGGGCATAACCATACTATTCCAAAGGCACCTGTCTATTGAGCAATTTGAATGCAACTCCCCATAGGTCAAAGGCATAGAATTAGTTCTAGCCAAACTAAAACTCAACCCCAATAAACAAATAATTATTGCAGGAGGATATATCCCCCCAGGCAATAACACTAATATACTGGAAAATCTACTCAACTGGATGTCATCTTCCCTTCCACAAGAAACCATACTTTCAGGAGACTTTAACATAGACTGGTCTGACTGTACCAGCCAAAATCCCTCTAACTACATTAACCTCCATAGGTTCATCCAGATGATTTCTACCCCCACAAGAACTGATAAAAACTGCAAACGCCAATCCATCTTGGACTGGATTCTGTTATATGACCTTACTCTCGCCCACCAATCAGGCTGTCTACCTGACAGTCTGAATGACCATCAAGCAACATACTTAATTAGAAACTGGTCTCACCAAACAAAACAACCTATACTCAGAACTGTATGTACCAGAAAACCTTCAAAGCACAGGACCTAATCAACTCACTAAAATTCTGTAAATGGACCCCCCTAAAGCAACTATCACTAGATGACGCCGTAGAGTACTTTAACTCAACCTTCCTAAAAATCCTAGATTCCTATGCACCACCCAGAACCACTAGAATCAAAACCAATCATGGCCCATGGCTATCCAAAGATGCTAGGTCCTTAATGAAAGAAAGAGACAAAGCCTGGTCACAATTTCACAAACACAAAACCACTGCCCTGAGACAGAAATACCACAAACTCCACAACAACACCAAAAAGCTAATAAAGCTTGACACAACTAATTACTATAAAACCTTGCAGGAAAAACACGCCAACAACCCTCAAAAATTCTGGAACTCAATAAACAACCTACTACACCCTGGCAAATCTACCACTCCTTCCCCTATAATTACCATACAACCACAGTGACATCCCCACCCAATTTAATAAATATTTCACTGAAACAATCCAAGCCCTAGCAGATACCCAAAACACAACTACCAATCCTACAGCAACAGTAACCCCCACCCCATCCAATACAATAAACAGCAACCTCAGTTTTTCCCTGAACCCAGTCCCTTCCACTACAATTGCTAAACTCCTCAAAAAAATCAAACCAACAACAATAGCAGCCGACAATCTCCCAGCTGACTTCTTACAGATTACAGCAGATGCTATTGCTTATCCAGTGTCCATCCTCATAAATAGGTCAATAACTGAATGCAAAGTACCCCACTCCTGGAAAATATCTCATATTATACCTTTGCACAAAGGAGGTCAATCTCTTGAGCTTACCAATTGTCATCTTATAGCAATTCCATCACCCTTATCAAAAATATTAGAGAGAGTGGTTCATGTCCAGCTTATGCATTACCTCCAAAAAATAATCTACTATCTACATCCCAGCATGGCTTTAGACCTTCCCATAGCACTACCACAGCACTGCTCTTATTCTCCAACATTGTGAATATACACAGAAACAAAGGTCTATTCATATCCTCCATATTCCTAGACCTATCCAAAGCCTTTGCTATGGTTAATCATAGTATGCTCCTAAAAACCCTAGCTACCCTGAATATCAGTTCTTCTACCATATCCTGGTTCTCTAACTACTGACAACTGGCAGTTCTATGGAAAGATCATTTGTCCCCCTACTTCCAGTAACCATAGGTGTCCCTCAAGGGTCCTTCCTTGAACCTTTGCTATTTTCACTATTCACTAACCAGATAGCCTCATCCTCACCTTCTGCCTCTATAGTGCAATATGCAGATGACACCACTATTATATGTTAAGCCCCCACCCTGAAGGAACTAAAAACCATCACCCAAAATAACTTTGCACTAGCAGAAGAATGGTTCACCAACATCAAACTTATACTCAACCCAAAGAAAACCAAACTTATTATCTTCAGTCCGAGGAGACCTCCTCCAGTAAACAGTGATTTTGACATAAAATCCAAAGATAATACACTAATCACCCCAATAATTCACAGAAAGCTATTAGGCATCGAAATAGACAATAAACTAAAATACGACACACACATTGCCCAAACAATAAAGAAGGTAAACAAAAAGATTTCTTCCTTCATAGGAACCAACAGTTTATGTCTAAAAACACCAAAGCCACTACTGCAAGAACCCATCTCCTGTCTACACTCCTGTATGCCTCCCCTATCTTAACCAACCTTCATCACACCAAACTAACCAAGATGGAACCTTGCTACAACAAAATTGCCAAGTTTGCTACCGAAGCCAACAATAGATCTCATCACTGCTTGGCTCTGAAGCAGCTGAACTGGCTTGAGTTTCCTCAACTCCTCCTTCTCAATCAACTGACTATTGCCCACAAGCTATACTACCTTCCTGGAAAAAACCCTGCCCTTCAGCAGCTTATTCACCCTTACACCACCTCCAGAACCTTAAGACCCACTAATCAGAACCACATAAATGTCATTAGACACAAAAATGAGGCTGGCAAATTTCTCTTTGCCTGCTCTATTGCCAGAACCTGGAATACACTCCCAAATCACATAACCTCTACAACCTCTACTTCCCAATTTAAAAAAAAAAATCTCAAAACCCAAAACTGGCTCTGCCCATGCCACCCCCCAGGTTAAACCTTATCAGTGCACTGTTGCTGGGATCCCACTAAGAACAAAATGGTGGCTCACCGCCCCTGCTGTACTATCCTATAGTTCTAAAAATACAGTTCATTACTGCTAAGTATGTTCTACAGTGAATTCTCCCTGTATGTTAATTCACATATGTTATATTATAAAATCTGTGTCCAGATTTCCTGCTCTAAGAGGTTGAGAGGTATGATGTGACTGGGGTACATGATGTAACACCACACACACAGGGTGACAGTCTGCATACCTCTCTGTGTACATGTTTTTGCAGAATGTCCAGCATTTTGCCCCATATATCTGCTGTGTTCCTCATACATTTGTGTTTTTTCTGGTATTATACTGTAAACAGCTGTCACTGACTTGTTGCAACTACTGATGGCCTTTACATCCTGCAGCTAACGTGACCTGTTGCAGCCTGTTATTATACTAGCCACCTGCTAGGTTACTCAGAGCATGTATAATGTCTGTCTTTTGATATGACCATTTGTGCTGCCATTCACTCTGGCTTAGTCCAGCTTTCTTGCAGTAAGAGATTGAGGGGTTATGACAGTCTATGGGAATACCACCATATGAGTACCTGACATGCAAAAGATGTGGAATGCTACCAGATTCAAACCATCAGCTCCATCACCCATGCTACTGATGCTGGCCCAGTGAGCCACACCAACCTCCAAACAGAGAGGTTTCATTCCTCACACTATCAACAACATACAGGAATTGTCTGGTCTGCTGGTATGTCATTACAGACTTACTGTTACAGCAGTTGTATGGGGACACTGATGTGTTTGGGGTGGGGAATGACCAGCCTGTGCTCTGCTGGCATACACAGTCATGCGACTATCCTGTGACCCACTGTTTGGCAGCTCCCTGGAATAATGTAGTGGAGTTTCAAGCCATGTGGCCTAGTGGATATTATGGGTCACATACTAGTGAAGAGAGTACCTGTTGTCACAAGTGGATGTTAGATCTACATAAATAGCCCAGTAGCCCAGTATAGCTCTCTGCAAGTAGCCCAGTAGCCCGCTATATATAGCCCACTATATTCTCTTGCATACTTGTAGCAGGTCCATACATATCCTACCATATTTTAGTACCCCTTACAAGTGATTTATAGGAGACTAACTTACCTTGCTGTATAGGGTTGTGACTTACCTTGTGAATGCAGTAGTTGACAGACCTGTAGTTCAGAGCTAACTCTGTCTGATGCATGCAGTCCACAGCCAATACATGGCAAGGTACAGGTTGTGTGGTATGTCTGGCATAATATTTACTATTATGTATGTAAGTCAGAGTTAAGGTGTCAGTCCCCAGAGCCCTATGTTGTCAGTGCATGTGCTATGCATTGTCGCTTGACCAAGGCCAGGGCATATTGGGCACATCTATGTCTGCCAACAGGGACAGCCTGAGGGGGTTCCTCCTCTGGGCCCCCTGTGGATCCAGTTGTGGTGACCTAGGCACTGGTGGGGGGCTGTGTATCCATTCCCTTTACTGATCCTGCTAAAACTGTTTCCACAGGATCATATTGTGTAGCATGGCACATACTGTGAACATCTGTGCAGATGTGGCTGGAGAGTACTTCAGGGTTCCACCAGATACATTGAGGCACTAGAACCATGACCTCAACAGCCCTAACACATGTTCTATGATGTTCCTAGTTTGTGCATGTGCATCATTATGGTGTTCTTCGGTGGGTGGGTGTGCATTTCTGCTGGGTGTCATCATCCATGGTTCCAGTGCATAGCTAGCATCCCCAAGTAAATGGTCATGTGGGATCCCCCCCCCCCCAGAAAGCATCTGGTACAGCTGCAATGTGTGCCAAATATGGGAGTTGTGATAACTGCCAGAGCTGCTAGCACACACATTCATGATAATGTCCTGGGCATTGCACATGACCATGGAGTGGTACCCCTTGCGGTTGATATAGAGTCTACCCTCTTCATGGGGTGGTGCCTTGATGTGTACATGAGTGCAGTCTATGGTACCCAGTACCTCAGGGTAGTGTGCTACAAGGTAGAAGAGTTGCATACTGCTGGCCCTCTCCTCAGGCATGTGGGGAAAGTAAATGTGCTCATTGGGATGTGGTAGCATGACATCCAGGAACTGGAGGAGTACCCTGAAAGAAGATGCCTGTGAGACCCCTATCATGTCCCCAGTTGGTCTTTGAAAAGTACCTGTAGCTAGTATCCTAAAGGCTACACATACCTTTGTTTCCACTGGGATGGGTTCCCCTCTGTTGGCTCTGGGTCTGAGTTGAGGGTGGCAGAGCTCAATGAATTCTTGTAGTATGTCCATGTTCACCCTGTAGCACTGTACAATATCCAGCTATGTAGCTTCTGCTAGGTTACCCTGGGTCTGAATTCTTTTCTCCTTCTCAGTCTTGGCCTATGGTCAGCATCAGCAGCAGCTGCATTGACCTCAACATCTAGCACATGCATATATAACAGACCTGCAGCAGCCCCCAGCATTCTTTCAGTTAAAATTCCCAGGTCTGTACTCCAATGGTGCAGAGTATGGGGGGAAAATCAGATTGTAGGGTGTATGCAACCTTTATAGTACTCTATTGTAGGTGTTGCCTGTGTTTTTGGCCACCTATGATGCATTCCACCTGCCATGTACATCATAAAGGAGTTTAATGGCCCTAGCTTAAGTGAAACAGGGCTTTCTCAGCCTATTTTTTTATGACCTTTCTTAATGAGCACTACAGCATGCTGTGCAAACCCACGCCACAAAGATAAACAAAGCTTAGCAGTCAGTAGACGCACCTTCATGAAGGTTATGCTTACCACAGCAGTGCATGGTGCAAACACACACAAATACAATAAAACATGAGCCTCGGAGGTAGACACAGCTTAGCAGTTAGTGTACATGCTCCCTTGCTCAGCTCAATGGTGCCCCACACAAACAGGTGCCGCTGAACTCCAGTGAACTTAAAAGTTTGCAGACACACCCCCTTTTGATGTCAGCTACCTCTTCTGTGGACACCAACATAGTTCTTTGCCTACACAGAAGGGATCTGCGGACACAGATACCCATTTGTATATTCAGTAACCCCAGTTCATTTGCATACTGATCCGTGCACAGTACCCAGAAACTACACACTTCCAGGCCCTGTCTAGTTAACAACCATAGCAGTCTAACATTGTACATACTCCAAACAGGGTCCTATAATGCATTACCATTAACTACTCCTTAGCAAACAAAAAGAAAATAAATTGCTTTCATCTGCAGCTAGCTCCACGCACTCAACCTAACAGTTAAAGCCAGTCTTCCAACTATGTATACCTCAGTCATCTGACTGTGACAAAAACATATGTCGATAGGTAATGGCTAGGCTAGTTGTCTTTTTTGGCCATTTTAAGCCTAAATCAAAAGAAACTGCTCAAGGCTGGAAAATACGAAACCATAGACTAGCGTAACTTCCACTTTATTCAACGCTTTCGTAAAAAACTTCTTCAGAACCAGCTGCTTTGTCGAATTTTGATTTTTGTTCATTTTAAGCCTATCCAATTTCACATTTGGTACTTGAATTAAACTACTCCATTTGGAGTTAGATTTGCCCTACCCATCCTGTGGTCAATAAATTTATATTGCCTCTAGTGAAAATAACTAGGATAATACTATAGTTAATTTGAATGGACTCATACATGGTATAGAACAATTTAGTAGCTGCCTCTCTCCATTAGTAGTACAGGAAATATTCCTCAAGTAAATCTTCTGTTTCCCATCCATAGATGCAAGTTGTGTTAATACATAGACAGGAATGAGTTGTGTTTTATATGGACATGGAGTCTCATCTAGAGCAGTGATGTCCTGTATGATATATACCTGTGTCTTCAGACCATTCTGTTGATGTTATAGAAGACGTTTGTATTCCTAGACCAAGTATTTGAGATGTTATTTGACTTTCTGATATGCAGTAGGTTCATCAGTACTGAGATGGAAGATGCCTTGTATGCCAGACACAGGTTACCTCTTAGCAGTGTGTATGATACTGAGTAGAGTGAGTGGTCTTTGAGGTGGTTCATACTGGGCATATTGATTTGGCCTTGTATCTTTAAAGTAAGGCATCACAGTGGGTATTCAGTTTGCTACATGTGACTGGACAGATATGCACCAAATGGGGCATTACACTCTATGATTAGCCTAATGAGGGCTGAGTAGAGGAGGATAATAAAGTCTCTAGATCTAGATGTAACCCCTTTGTTTCTGTGCAATATAGAAGGACTTTCTAGTGAGAGTGGATAATTGTTAGTCAAAAGTAAAGTCACTGTTTACATAAGTTCCCAAATCCTGAACAACTGGGTCAGTGCTTAGGGATGCATTGTCAATGTAGTATTTACTAGGGGTAGATGACTTCACAAAGGATATGATAATGCATTTTTGGCAATTGGTTTCAGTTAATGATTCTGACACCACTTATTTGTTTGTGGCAATCCTTCCCGCAGCATGGCCAAGTAATTTGGGGATTCAATGATTACTCTAGCTTGCACTCATCCACAAATTTTGTAAGTCAGAAACCTTTAGTATTTCTTTTACTTCAGAGAAGTAGGTGCCAAACAGGAGAAGTTCCAACACCAAACCCTGGGGGACACCTGGTGACTGGCCTCTTTGTGGAAATAGATTATCCTATTTTGTTCTCCTGCATCCTATTTGTAAGCCAGCTGGATATACAGCAGGTGATGCAGGGGGTTATTTCCAGTTTATTTAGCTTTTCTATAGCTTCAGTTTAGGTAACATAACCAGCTCAGTGCATCGCTGCATTGTGCTACTGAGATTATGAGCATCACTAAAAAGGCCTTGCTTGTCTTTCACTACTTTGCCCTCACACCTGACTTTGGTGGATTTTATTAAGCTCCTGAGTTTTGTTTATTCCAGTGATTACATCTCTAGCATTCTATGAATTACTCTTCTTACTTTTGATCAAAATTCTCTTCTGTTTATTGTAAATCTTGCTGTTAATGGCAGCATAATGTACTTCAACTTTGTTTCACCCAAACAGTAGCCCCTGTAGTAACATATTCTTTTCCAGCTTGCTTCACACAAATCACATTAGTCCTGCAAAACCAGTCCAAAATAATTAAGCAAATGACAGCACAGTTGGGTCACTTATACTTCATCCAGCGATGGCCGTAACTCCCAACATCATATCTCAAAAATTAAGGACAAAGCCAAACAACAATGTATGATAAAGGACAAAAATTGGGAACAGATTTTAAATGTTCCTCTTCTTATATGCCAAAGTTGTTAGCATAACAGGTTTTGCATTAGCATACATTTTCTGAAGGATAAAAAGTCTGAAACTCAGTTTTTATTATTTAGTGAATGCATTTCACAACAATTTGCCAGAAAACATCATATTTTATGAGGAATGAACAGACTAAAAATATGTGAGAAAATCAAGGAGATATATATATATATATATATATATATATATATATATATATATATATATATATATATATATAGTGTGTGTGTGTGTGTATTCAGTTCTCACTCTTGACACATATGAGTGTCTGTTATTCTGAAAGTGTCTTTATTCTGATTTAAGCACTTGGGTTCCACGCCAATTATTTTAAACTAGGAAGGTTTGTGGTCTACACACTTGTGGGAGCATTCTATTCAATTGTTGCTTTATTTAAATTGTTTTCTGTGCTGTTATGACTGCAAATTTTCTGCACTTTGAATTTCTAGTACTTCTGCATTTTATACCATAGGCTCTGTTCAGGATTGCTGAATCTAGACTGTCTGGTATCATTTGTCCACTAAAACCAGCCATCTTACATTAAGAAGGTCCCCCTGCACCCTTGTAGCAGAAGTGTGCAGCCAAGGACCCATCTGAGTTGGGGATTGTTGGAATAAGACTCAGTCATGGGCATTCCCTTTGGTTAATTTGTTTAAAATAATTTAACTTCACTTGAATTTAAGTGTCATGTTTGCATGGGCTTGTGCTTAGTTTACTGGAGCTGCTCAGGGATTGCACTGCTGCTCTGTGAGCAACTCAGTTGTGCATTGTGATACACTGATGCAGTTTTGTACCCCTAGCCCTCCATAGGATAGCTGCTTTTTGTTAGTCTTACAGCAAAACCTGGTTCATCTAGCCCACTCCCCACTAGTTACTACAGTATATACCTGTCATAATGGATGGACAGTTTTCCACCATTTCCCCAGCCGGCCTGATTGACATGGACATCTTGAGGCAATGTAGCAATTGCCTCATGTATACTGACAACTAGTTACTCCTAAAATAAACAAATACAACTTGTGAGAGATATATCAATATGATGAATCTGGAATCAGTTCTCTCACATAACAACAAATCAGATATCAAACAGGTTGTCAGCACACTTCTTGCACATAACAAGCTCACAACACATAAACTCACATACACAGAGGTACTCGCTAGAAGCCTACTCAAAAATCAAAGACCTCCCAAGCACAAACCTACTGCACACAAACTGCAGACTCAATAGACTCCACTACACATAATAATGTCAACAACACTGCCTCAGCCAATAAGCTCCTGAGACAAAACACCTCAAAACCAAACATCTTGATCATAGGCGACTCCATAGTGAGACGCACAGATGTCCCCCTCACCAGGCTGGACAAGGAGAAGGTCATGGTCATCTACCTGTCAGGTGCCAGGATCCATCAGATCATGCACCAATCAAGTCTCCCAACAACACATACTGTTATGATTCTGTCATAGTCCATGCTGGGGTGAATGATTTGCGATGTAACTCACTGGACTATATGAAGAGAGACATGACTGAGCTCACAGATTGTGTCCCAGGCAGGTATGTCCGTAGCCCTAAGCAGAATTCTACTTTCACCCAGGATGATGCCTCAATATAAACAAAAAATGATCGACTAACAATTGGTTTAGCTTCTGGTGTCAATCCAGGGAGATCCAGTATTTGTCAGCCTGGGAAGATATGGTCGACAAACCATGCTGCTTTACCAGAGATGGTCTTCACCTGTTGCCTCCTGACTTTCAATTACTAGCAAAGGTATTTGCCTCCCCCATAGTGCCTTTTTAGGAAATGTCATAACAACAAAATTCCCAACATAAAAAATCCACTAGAGACAAACTCAAGGTTATACTGCTTAATGCTAGGACTCTAAATTGGAAACTACACTCACTGGAAGCACTCCTTACCTTGGAAGATGCTGATGTCTGTGCAGTCACAGAGACATGGTTCAAGGCTGCAGAGAGCATACAGGCCATGCAAGGCTACAATGCCTTCCACACATTCAGACCTCAAAACGATTATGAAAAAAACAAAGGTGGAGTTGTACACATCTTCATTAAAGACAAATACACCTCAAGGCTTGTCAAACAGTAGGAATAACTAGAGCTACTCAAAGTGCAACTAACTGTAGGTAAAACCTCCTTCCATATTGTTAGCTATAAGTTCCCCACCATGAACCACAAGAACCACTCTGCCTACCAGGACCTACTTGAGTTGCTCACTATACAGCCAAACACTTTGGTCATGGGTGATTTCAACTATCCTTCCATTGACTGGGAGTCATATATGAGCACAAACATGCTCACCCTAAGGTTCCTGGACTTTGTTAATACAAATGCTCTGGAATAGATAGCCTGCACCCCCACAAGGGGCTCAAATGTCCTAGGCTTAGTACTCACCAACAAAGAGGGTCTCTGTTTTACCCCCAGTGTGTTGCCCTCCCTGGTAATTTCTAGTCATAAATCAGTCTTGTTCAAAATAACAATCATACCTGACCCCCCCACCCAAGAGCAGAAAGGATGAAACATTTATCCAAAGCAAACTGTAGCCTCCCAAGCGATGGCATATATAGTTTCAAACCCCTGCTATCACTGTCAGTAATTAATCTTATACAGAGTTGTACACAAGTGCCGTGTATAAACACCTATACAAATATATACACTCAGCTGTATCTGAATGATAAAACCAAGGTCCTCACAAAAAACAAGCCACCCTGGTGGACATCAAGCATAAATAGGTTATACAACAAGATGAAGAAACTAATGTCTAAGAACAAGAGGAAAATGACTCAGCAGAGAAAAAAACATCCTCCACTGCTTGCACAAGCAAATTAGAGATCTTGTAAAGTCCTCTAAAGCCAATTATGAAACTAAACTAGCATCCCTAGTTAAGGATAATTACAAGGCATTCTTTAGCTACATCTAAAAGGGAAGGCCCAACTTTGTGCCAGACTAGTAGGGGATAATACCACTCATACTGACCCTGAGAACATCACCAACCTGCTAGCAGACAGATTTGGTGCAAACTGCACCCCCCTGTTCCCACTTGACAAACCCTAAAACATACTTGTCACCTGTCCTCTACCAAGTATCTCCAGAGAGCAGGTTATAACTGCATTCTGCATGGCCAAATACACAGCCTCTATAGAACTGGATAACATCCCAAGCTACCTACTAAATGATCTAAAACAGGACCGAGCTGAGCCACTTGACACTCTCTTCATCCACAGTCTAAGTACTGGCTTTGTCCCAGCAGAGTGGAAAACAGCAACATTAATTCCCTTGCACAAAGGAGGTCCATCAGACCCTGGGAACTATAGCCCCAGAAGCCTAACCAGCCTCATCTGCAAGGTTATAGAGGGAGAATCATCATGGGGCTTATCAACAAAGACATAGGTGACCTTCAAACTCTTGGCTTCATTAAAGGTGGATCATGCTTATTAAACCTGGTAGACTTCAAGAATGTCACCAAAGTCTTGGATGATGACAAAATAGTACATACAGCCTGTCGTCACTTAGCCAAGGCTTTTGACACAATGCCTCACTCAGACATCATTGAGAGACTCACCCAGCTGGGAATTAACTCATATGTTACTTGTTGGGTAGACAACTGGCTCAACTGACAGAATGCATATATTCAAGCTTAGGAATTCCATCTCTACCAGCAGAACAATTACCTGTGGTGTACCACAAGGATCTGTGCTGAGCTCCCTACTGTTTGGAATCGATTTCTCAGAAGTCCAGGTGAAAATAGATGGCCTGTGGCTTACCATGTTCACCAATGACTGCAAACTGGGTGCAGTCATTGAGTCCCCTAATGATGTTGATGTACTACAAAAAGGGCTTACACACAAATGATTGGTGCCAAAACCATGGACTTAATGCATGTTTTTTTTGTGTTTAGTTTATCATCCCTTTCAACAAGGAAGAAGTTCCTGTAAATTATAATATTAACAGTACCCCCTTAGCTCAAACCCTGTGGTGAAAGCTTTCTGAACACAGGATGATAGCAATCTTAACTTTGATCATGATGTGTCCACAGTAATGCACATTTCATAAGTAAGGGCATTGAATCCAGAGCTAAGGATGCTATAACTTACATACTCATCCCTCATAAGACCACTAATACAGTACAATGCTCCCTTCGGTATGTAACTCACAAGAGACCTGCAGCAGCTGGATAGACCCCACAGGTTTCTCACCAAGAAGATTCGGAGCATTCAACACATGACCTACATGAGCAGACTGAGGGTCCTGTCACTGTACTCTGTATATTATAGGCTGCTGAGAGGCAACTTGTGCCTACAGAGCAGTCTCAGACTCTGCCCTAATGGAAATGCTAACCATCTGCCACTCAAATGGGACAAGATTCACTTACTCTAGGGATCTTAACCTAGCATGTGACATTAACAGGACATGCTGGAGAGACAGATATGTCTCACAGAGATTGACACTCCTCTGGAACAAACTCCCAGTTCACATAAAACAGTGATCCTCAATCATCCTATTTAAGCATAACTTAGACAACTGGATGAGAGAATGGAAATGTACCCCAAGGGGTGTCACCTTGGATAAGGGAAGTTGTTGCTGATCATACACTCATGCTGCAAATATAGACTATACAAATTTGTCAATAAGGGAACAAGGGTATAACATGGCTAGGCTTATAAAGGTCCTAGGGCCAATAGCCTAGTAACCTCCTATCAACCTATGAACATATCTGTTTTCCCCTTCCATTCTTTGTTTCATCTATCCTTCGTTGCCAACATTCTGCTTTCCCTAATTTCCAGTGTTAGCTTCTTTACTAATGCTATTTTGATGTCTTCACCCATAAAGGTACGAATTTCCTTCTTAGCTGGACTATCTCCTTCTGTCCTTGCACAAAAGTCACTCCATCTGCTTTAACCTATTTCATCACATGCTTACCCTTGAAGTATAGCTAAGATCATTTATTTCATTTGTGAGTAGTGTTTATTCTTTTAAATATCTTAAGAGCATTACCCTAATTGTTAAGCACCTTGATGTATTTTAGAACTCTTCTCCCTGAACATTCATTGAAAACGGGCCTCAACCAATTTAGCCAGTCTAAACAACGCATATATAGAACATGACAATTGTAAAATAATAATAACAATAATAACAATAATAATAATTAGCAATTGCTGCATACAATTTTTCAGTCCCATTTCAGTCTGACTGACATACAACCCTGAAAGAGAGCACCTTCATGTGTTGTAGCATTTAATGCTAGTGTATAACTCCACTAGATCAGTTACTGTCAGTCCTTATTTCTGTTTTGTGAAAGGTTACACAACAGAATCCCATTTCATAAATGTCCCCATCAGTTCCTGCAATCCTCACATAGGCAGCAATTGATTGACAAGCAGATATGGAGTAATCAGCTCTGCAGTATAGAGGATTAAAGCCTTGATGACACAGCATGTGACCTGAGGTTTGATTAGCAGCTCAGGTACTTATGGGAACTGGCTGAGGCATATAGAAGTGAGAAGCCACCAACAATTTATACATCCTGCAGTGACAAAGATAGCTCTGTCTTGCCCCGTGAAGGGCACTCACTGGGAATACTAAGCATTCACCTCATGGAGTTCCAAGCCAGCTAAACCTGTATAGTAATAGTGCATTTGTGGCTGATGGTAAGTTGTATGTGGAGGCATGCTTCTCCTCCAGAGGCAGTGATATTGAGCTTGGAGGAACCACCAAGGAGAGAAGAGGTGCTCCCTAGAGGAGAGGGTAGACCTCTCTTCAGGACCACCAAACTGGTCTGATCCCTACCACTTGAGTCTACCAGGGAACAGACAGCTGTCTGGGGTCCCTAGGTAAGGGAGTGAAACTCTAAGGAAACGGATTTCTGGGTATATGTCAGACTACAAATAGCTAGTCAGGAGCATGCAGCTTTGTGGTAAATAAAACTGCAGTTCATTCAGGGCTCACTGAAGATATAATATAGAAACAAACATGTTAGGGCACAAAGGAAATGGGGAAACTGATCGTAATACAACACAAGCCTTTGTGTGCATATTGCCAAACGCATACATCTTATGGGGGTAATGCATTTTGAAGATAGAGTGTCCATAAATACAGTACCAGGAGAGCTGAAGATGAGAAGGTCTAATTTAGTGGCAGTAGGCATGAAGATTTTGACAGATACAATCAGGGAGCTAAGGGCTGCTATTGCCTTCCTGCATCTCTTAAACAAAAAACGATACTTAGAAGTAAGCACCACTGACAGTGATTTGGTTTATCAGATGTGACATATGTGAGTAATTAAAGTGTATCGGTCTGAAGCATCTTTGTTTTACAAATGATTTCATTTCCACTTACACTCCTAATGTTAAAGTTGAAAATAATGTCACAAAAATGAACTTAACATGTTTTTTTTTTATTTTTTAGTTTCACTATTTACTCAAATTTTCACCATAACACACCCACAAAATGATGTAATAATAGGTATTGGGCAATGATTTACATAAATGTGCAATGTATTATGCATATTCAAAACCAACTTGGTTAGAATAGCAACTTTTTACTTACACTGCAGTTTCACTTCTACCTCTTCACAAATAACACTTTTCAATGTAAGGCATTCCCCCTGGAAGACCTTGTTGACAGCTTGTCTTTCCAGGAAGCAAGGATCTCCTACTGATGAATTTAACATGGGAGTGCAGTGCACCATACATTACTTTACATAGTAAGGCATTGTGTGGTCAGTCTTTTATGATATCATGGTGAGGATCTCAGTTTCATTAAAACATCATGGGACCATCCTTATCAAGAAAATAAGAAGCAACATATTTTTGTATCAAAAACTGCATAATTTTGTTTTGTATATAGTAAGGAGGTTAAACCCAGAGTCAACGATTTGTTACTTAAACTTTCATTCATTAGTGACCTTACTTTTTAATAAATAAATTCTTGTATTTTTATAATATGTAGAATACTTTGAGGGCAGTGTGGCCATGAGGCCAGCACATTTTAATTGAAAAGTAGTCATTTTTGTCACTGACTATATGTCAAGCCTAGAATGACAATGAAAATCACTTTGGGATAATATGGAGGCCCTGAAACAATGGATGATCAAGTCTGCTTTAATATATCTTACTGGGCTAACTTTGCTATAAACAAGGGAGACCATATACATGGCAAACGGAGAGAAAGTGGTTAATGTTCTACAAAAATATTAAAAAATTTCACAAGGTAAAATGGAAATTTGACCACATTATCCCTCATTATGGGTAAAGAAGGTGTTGAAACCTAAAGGAGGGTTGATCAGATCAACAAACCTATTTATAATCTGGAGCTTCAAAAGATTTGAAAATGTTTGTTTCTTGCATGCTCACCTGTAAACATCAAAAGGGAATTTTAATTAAATGTACCAAGTGCCAATTTTTTTTTATGTTTTATTCCTGAGGCTTTCTATGTATTTGATGCATTCCAAATGAATAAACACTAATCTAGCAAGTCTTCTGTGCAGCATTTTTTTTGTAAGCACTGGTGATTTCACTGGGAAATTAAAGTAATTCATGCAGTTGAAATTATCATTTTCTGTTAGCTCAGTTGAGTTGAAACTCTCCAATTTTAGCAGGTGGAGGGTATGATTGCATGTTGTTGTGTGTCAGTTTCCTCTCTTTTTTCCTATTTCTTCTCAAGAATATAGTCCACATGTAGTGCAGACATCCTGTGAATAATCACGAGTAACCTTAGTGTTTTAAGCCAGACATGTAATTGTGATACCGCATGAAGTACAGACTCCCAAGGCATCATTTTTGCCATTATTAATCAGTAAGTTGCAGTCTACATGGCATCTGAAGATGAGTACAGAGCTTCTCGATTACTAAACCTTATGCAGTTGTGAAACTATACCTGTTTATGGATCCCTATATAATAATCAATTGATCACATTAGTGTAACCCACGTTACTAAAAAACAATTGATATTTTATACTTTGCCACAAACTTGTCTGAATCAACCAAATAAAGTGAAGTCCTATACTTACTTGTTTGCTGTGGATATACTTTTCTCAACAATTTCTACCTTTTGGAGGTTTTCTATTCCAGACTGCTGCTCCCTGATTCTACTAAATAAATGTGCATCACATTACTTTTGGAAGTTTGGTTAGTATTTATATTAAGTGTATGTTTTACAGAAATGGTACAAATTGAGTACTGTAATATAATAAGTATGAAGCTAATATTCAAATCTCTGTCAATAAAGCTACATCAGTAACTTTAAGGAGTATGGGCCCAATTTCCTCAACAGGAGGATTAAGACAATTTCATTTATAATCTAATTTGTTTAATGTTCTAACTAACCCAGTCACACATACCATTCTACATTCTGGATGTATTCAAATGACTGGAATTTCTATGGAAGAAAATTACAAAATATGTAGTAGCAAATATAATTGATAGGTTGATTGCTTTGGTTATATATATTTTCTTTAATGTCTTTAATGGTGATACTTCAAAAGTCCTGCTAATCTTACAATATCTGGGTAAAGGCAGTAGAAATGCCACTTGTACATTATGATTGAGTTGAATAAGATATGTAAATATGACAAGTTTATCAAACAGCAATTATGTGCATTTGGAATGAAATACCAATCCAAAACAGAAGGTTAGACTGTTTGATATTCATGAGCTCTCACTTCTCAATGGCTGATTCAGCCTAAAATGAAGTTCACTTTGCTGTGGAGCTAAATCAGGATTAGACTTATTTCTCCAGGTAAAAAAATGGAAACAGCCTCCAGATGATTACCTCATGTACCTTTATATGACACAGTGCAATAAAGTTATGGATTCATTCATTTAGAAGATGAATATGGGAAAGGATGTGTTTTTCCATTAAACTGGATTGTGCAGAAACTGATCAAATAAAATATACAATAATAATGTCTGTAAATTAAAGCAATGTTTACTTAAAAGGCTAATGTTTTAGCGACATATTGGCCACTTTTGTATAAGAGACAGGTTGCACATTGCTGGGGAAATGCAAAATAATTCTATAAGAGACAGGTTGCACATTGTTGGGGGAAATGCAAAATAATTGTATACTACACTTAGATACACAGATGCTAGTAACTGTTTTTACAAAACAATTCACTACTATCTTCATTATACTCTAGAAAATACTAGTTTTATATCTAACATAAACAAAATAAACATTGCCTAGCCATGCCACTGAAGAGTGGACAAACTTTCCCTCAGCTCAGACCTCAGTTGATGTTTCAAAACCTTGGTGAGGCAAGTGATAAGCACTCTTCCCTTATTATTTATCTGGAAAATTATACAGGTTTGCATTTCTTCCCTCCAGTGAGATTAAGAAAGTAACTGTAGATTCTGAATTTTAACAATATATTGTATTATATTTGAATAAACCAATACATCTGTGTCTTCTGTGTATGTTTGAACGTATATAGTTGTATGATTGTGCTGCATTTCAGACAAAAAGTAGCTAATCTTTTTTTTTCTTTTCTTATAGGATAGTAGGTTCATTGGAGAAAGAAGGTAACTGAGGCAAGGAGATCTTTTCCACCATGTCAGTACCCACCCAAAGGCCTTGCCACTCTTTTTAAGGACAGTCAGGACGTTCTTACCAGGGGTGAATTTATGAATAAACAAAAAAAAAACTTCTGGATTCCTAGGAATCCAAATCGAAGCTCCAACATGAAAAAACACAAAAGATAGAAGCAGCCAAACTGGATTTAACTTTTCTTTACTGAAAAAATTCTGGTACCTCGGCCTTTGCCTTCACATGGAATATCATCACTTTACTTCAACCAGTATATATACACACCCAAATGATTCACACTAATTAAACAATTAATCATAATAAAATGAATAATACATTTTCAACTTGATTTTGATAAATACAAAATTAATTAATACAAAAATATTAAATACAATACAAAAATATTTCTGTAATACTTTATAATTAAATCTCTAAATTCATTCCGTTGGGAAATAAGGTTCTATAATTAATAATAAATTTAGATTCCATATTTAATAACTTACTCTAAAAATTCATATTAGCTTCCCCTTGCCCCAATGGTTTTGCCAAAATACTAAATTCAAAACCAGTGCATTCCCCATTATGAAATTGATGAAAATGACTAGCAACAGGACTATCCAGTCTGCTATTTCTAATGTCTCCTAAGTGCTCCAAAATTCTTAGTTTTACCCTGCGTTTTGTCTGTCCTATGTACCATTTTTTTCTCTTCACAGTTACATCCAATAATGTATATAACCCCAGATGAGTTACAAAGTGATCTAGTGCTTGATATAAAATCCCATTAATTTTTTGACCATCTATATTAATAATTCTATCACAAACCTTACATTTTCTGCATGCAAAAGAACCTGCATTTATTTCTTTTTCTTTTTGTTTTACATCTAGTATAAGAAAAAATGATATTATTTGGAATTATATTTTTCAGAAAATCATCACTGGTGATAATTTGCCACATATTTAATACAATTCTTTTTAAAATAGAAGAAAAAGAAGAACATTTATCAACAAAAAATATTTTATCCATTTTCATAAAATTATTTCTCTTGTTATATGATGGTTTATTCATTATCTTTTTTTTGTTCCTACCACCACCTCCATGGGCCTTCAAATTTAGTGTCCTTTCAACACTAGATCTTTGTGAACAAACATTATCCCATGAATAACCTCTGTCAACTAGTTTTTAACAAATAATATCAAATTCTCTTTGAATATTAGTAATCTCTGAGGTATTTCCAGCAAAGGTAAAGAATTGATTAAATGATTACTGTGCATACTAGTAGCATGTAAAAAATTGTTTACTGCTGTACTTTTGTGAAAAGGCTTGTGTTCTATCCTACCTTTTGAACCAACATAGAATTGCACATCCAGAAATTTGATAGTATTAACATTAACTTCATAGGTAAAATCTAGACCACATGGATTAGATTTTAAACTAGATATAAACTCATCAAAATCTCGGGGGTTACCTTTGCACAAAAATAAAAGATCATCTATAAATCTTTTATAAATCAATACATTATTCTGGAAAAACTTTTTTGTGTATAAAAATACATTTTCAAAATGTCCCATGAAAATGATAGCATAGGACGGTGCAAAACTAGCACCCATGGCTGTTCCTTCTCTTTGTAAAAAATATTTTTTAAGGCAAAATTCCAAAAGTGAAATAATAAAATGAGTTCTTGGTCCTTCCCCTAAATAAGTTTAAATAGCCTCCAAGCCCCATCGTGTAGAAATGGATGTATACAATGAAACATCTACACTGGCCCAATAGTAGTTCTCTTGCCAAATAGTTCCCCTAAAACTGTCACAAACCTCTTTTGTATTTTTAACATGTGAAAATACCAACATTTTGTAAAAATGCCCCCCTACCTGAGACTATTGGACACCCAGGTGGATTCATCAAATCCTTGTGTCTTTGGTAAAATAAAGAACCTTGCATCATTTGGATTTTTGATAAATAACTTCCTAACATCACCCTGGGAAAAAAATCCTAACCTTTCACCCCTTTCCAAGAGCTCAAGTAAGGCATCATTGAATTCTATAATTGTATTAGTAGGTAATAAAGCAAACACATTCCTATCTGATAACAAATTTAAGGCTATAGAGTTGTATTTGTCCTTACTAAAAACAACCCAATTGCCTCCTTTATCTGATTCAAAAAAAATATACTCGTCACTCATCCTTCTTAGATCACATAAGGCTTGCCACTCTTCCTTACACAAATTAAAACTTCTCATTTGTTTTTTAAACAAAAAATATTCCTCAGTAATCTGCCTATTCAATGCTTTTTCAAAAAAGTTTATACAGGAGTTGTTTCTTAAGGGAGTAAACTCACTAACATGTGGAACATTCAGAATACTGAATTTACAATACCCTGTGTTAAATTCAAAATCCACAACATTAGTATTTTCTACTATTTCATGAATATCAATACATTCATTCTCATAAATCGAGATATCCATAAGCAAGCTCTCTAGAATGGAATCATCACTTACATCATCACTTGCATTGATATTTAACACATTTTGTTTGTAAAAAAAAACTTTTAAATATAATTTTCTACAAAAAGTTTTGACTTCTAATAAAATCTCCGCCAATGATGGAATATATGTAGGTATGAACTTAGCACCCCTGTACAAAACCTTCTTCATATATTCAGTAATCAAACAGTCAGATAAGTTAATAATATTCAAACTGCCATAGGTACAAATTGCATTATGCGTATTAACAGAATCATGAACAACAATAGGAGAAATAAGTATTTCTGTAACAGACCTTGATAAAGACAGTCCATTTTTATTTCCTGCTCCCCTCAGTTGTGATTAGATCCTTCATTTGAAGAGGCACCTGAATTTACAGTTCCGTTTGAACTGAAAGTTCCCTCAGTGTTTAAATCTTCAAACAAAATGCGAAGTGTCCCTGGAATCAAGCGGTCTGCTCTTACTGCTATTCAAAGAAAGATTTTACCAGTGCTATAGTCAAAGATGACCTGCTGTTCAATTTTAGACACCTTGGTTTTGATATCAATAACATTATGTTCACATTCTGAATCAGAGTGTTGTAAGAAAAGTTCCCCCTGCATATTCATGATTTCAGAACATATTTTACTAAGCGCTCTCTCATTGCGCTTAATCAGTATTTTTAACCAACCCAAGGTGCATTTTAAGGAAACATCCTTCCACTCCTCAAATAAATCAGAGTCCTCGTCCGAAAAATCATAAGCTGGTAAGCGATCCACCCTAAGACCCCTGGGGGTGATATTAGATTCAACATATTTTTCTAACAATCTAATATCATAGAAAACAGTCGCTTCTTTAATCATCAATTTCTCTAGCTCTTCAAAATGCACAGATACCTCATTAGAAAAATGAAGCCATGGGTCAGAGGAAGCAAATTTGCTCTCCCTGTCTTTCCAAACGGAAGGAAAATCCAAATTGGTTGGGGTCCTATGGATAACCCCCGGTGCTCCAGCTGCTCACAAAAGTACAGCAGTAAACAATTTTTTACATGCTACTAGTATGCACAGTAATCATTTAATCAATTCTTTACCTTTGGGGGAATTTAAACGAATTGCTGGAAATACCTCAGAGATTACTAATATCCAAAGAGAGTTTGATATTATTTGTCAAAAACTAGTTGACAGAGGTTATTCATGGGATAATGTTTGTTCACAAAGATCTAGTGTTGAAAGGACACTAAATTTGAAGGGCCATGGAGGTGGTGGTAGGAACAAAAAGAAGATAATGAATAAACCATCATATAACAAGAGAAATAATTTTATGAAAATGGATAAAATATTTTTTGTGGATAAATTTTCTTCTTTTTCTTCTATTTTAAAAAGAATTGTATTAAATATGTGGCCAATTATCACCAGTGATGATTTTCTGAAAAATATAATTCCAAATAATATCATTTTTTCTTATACTAGATGTAAAAATTTGAAAGAATTGGTTAAAAAGAAATAAATGCAGGTTCTTTTGCATGCAGAAAATGTAAGGTTTGTGATAGAATTATTAATCTAGATGGTCAAAAAATTAATGGGATTTTATATCAAGCACTAGATCACTTTGATTGTAATTCATCTGGGGTTATATACATTATTGGATGTAACTGTGAAGAGAAAAAATGGTACATAGGACAGACAAAAAACTAAGAATTTTGGAGCACTTGGGAGACATTAGAAATAGCAGACTGGATAGTCCTGTTGCTAGTCATTTTCATCAATTTCATAATGGGGAATGCACTGGTTTTGAATTTAGTATTTTGGCAAAACCATTGGAAGCTAATATGAATTTTTAGAGTAAGTTATTAAATATGGAATCTAAATTTATTATTAATTATAGAACCTTATTTTCCAACGGAATGAATTTAGAGATTTAATTATTATAAAGTATTACAGAAATATTTTTGTATTGTATTTAATATTTTTGTATTAATTAATTTTGTATTTATCAAAATCAAGTTGAAAATGTATTATTCATTTTATTATGATTAATTGTTTAATTAGTGTGAATCATTTGAGTGTGTATATATACTGGTTGAAGTAAAGTGATGATATTCCATGTGAAGGCAAAGGCCAAAGTTAAATCCAGTTTGGCTGCTTCTATCTTTTGTGTTTTTTCGTGAATTTATGAATACTCATCCTGTTGTCCATTTTATTTTTTTTCAAATGGAAAAGAGGAAAATATCTCTGTGTCTGAAGGCCGATTAAATAAAACAAATCTGAAGTAAAATAGAAAAATAATCGACCACCATGGTTGTAAAAAAATAAACTTTATAACCACCACGGCTGTAAAACAACTCAATAAATGTTAATAAAAACAAAATAAGTTAAAATAAGCACTTTCACTGCAGGTGCCACTTCATCAGACCCATGATAACATAAACAGAAACTACCATTTTTAACAACATAACATCAAATCACATCAGTGGGGAAGGTCTCGTGACCTAAATACCAGCTTTAAAGAAATATGCTGATTCAAGCCAGGAGTCTTATTCCCTTGGATCTTTATGAGCCATTTTAATTCACATTAATCTGTTGTGTTGTTTAAATCTCTACCACTGATACTCAAATTAATTAATTCTAGCACCATAAACCTTTTCTATTTTACTTCTTACTTTAAAGTCAGACAGTGTGTCATACAGCTTAATTTGAATACGTTTCTTCCATAAATGCATTAGGCATTGAGTGACAAAGCTATCTCTTCACTTTATCTTATCAATTTGTGGATTTAGATTTCTGTCCCTAATGTTAGTGGAAGTGTTTGATTTATGGAGGCGTAACACTTCTTGGACTACTGTGTCCCTTACTGACCTATAAGCAAGATACAAATTACCCCTAAGGGTGATACTGAGCAATGACATAAAGCCTCTTATCTTTCTTGCTAGTTCACGTCTTTTAAGCCCGTTATCGTTTAAGTTACAAACGTTTGTAGTCTTTCCAATTGGTTGATAAGCTTGATATGCTTAGTATGCCTAGTGAGGTACATCTCAAAGCAGGGATTGTATCCATGATGGGTCTAATCAGTGCATAATACAAGGAGGTGAGGACTTCTTTTGATATTGAAGAAATATCTTTTGAATTGTACAAGACAATAGGATTTCCTAACCACCACTGTAAAATAATAGCCAAATATGAGGGAGTTATCCACCCGATTTCCTGTTAAAATATGCCACTGCCTTGAAGTAGTGTATTATCTGTGTTATAATATGGAGCTAGTGGGTGCTTGCCAAATGCTACAATGTTACATTTTTTGGCACTGGGTTTGAATCAGTTTTTGTACACTAGCTATTGACAAATGCAAGCTCCTTTTGGCAAGCCTGTATGTCAGAGGAGGATTTTGATAACCAGACATCATCATTTGATAAGTTGAGATTTGACAAGTAGAAACCAAACAGCAGAGGTCCCGGCACAGTTCCCTGATGAGCTCCATTGGCCATCTTCATGATCTTGGAGGATGCAACCCCCTACTCTTACTGTCCATGCCAGTTTATTAGCTACCTATTTACATATAGGTCATTTTGTCAGTCCTTCCTTATTTATTATATTTGCATGTGGTATGGAACTGAATGTCTTGGCAAGGTCAATGTACACTGTCTGAATACCTTGTACACAGTCCATGGCTTGGGCAATCATCTCAAAGAAGTTCATAAAATTCATTATACAGGATATACTCTTCATGAAACCAAACTGTGTGTGTGTGGGGGGGTTATTCTGATCAGAGTTTTGATAGCATTGTTAATTAGGTCAGTTATATTCCATGGTTGTATATATTAGACTTGATAGACTGATAGGTCTGTAATTCCTGCAGTCAGTGGTGGGAGAACCCTTGTAGTGTGGCATTACAACATCTGTGTACCACACCCATGGGACAAAGCCTGTCACAAGGCTCAGGTTCTGGAGGCTGAGGATCATCATACCCCATGGACAAGGTACTCTTCATTTAGGAGAATGCCACATTATGTACATGGTCCTTCCAACAGACAAAAGAAATCCGTATTACACAGTGACAAAGCTTGTCATTGTAGATACTGCATTTATTATTGTTATTAAAAAGTACATTTATGTGGAGGAACAACAAAGTCTGCCTGTTTAACATGCCATTCCTATGCATTCATTATTGGAAGCATTGAGTCTGGATGCTATGGCTTAAATGGCAATTGTTTAACTAATTGTTTTTTTCAAATATATTTAACATATAACTTGTCCTCATAATAATCACAAAATAAAATACAATAATACAGACTTTTATTTAATATTTATTTATATTTCCTTACTGTGGCAGTGTACTAATCAATACCAGGCAGCTAAATTTTAATCCCTATGTAAGAAAGCAAACTGGGTTTCAAATAGAACCCACAAAATTAGAGTTGGTGTCTCTATCTCGTCAATAAAAAAAACTGTCACTAGTGGTGTACCCAATTGTTCAATGCTTGTCCCAATCCTCTCTGACATTTACTTCTTAGAGGTCAAAGCTAATGTTAGGGGTATATGGCTGATCAATTCTACAGATGACTGTAAACTTGGTGCCATAATAAACTCTCCACAGGGGCCTAATATTTTCCAAGAGGGCCTTTCCCCCAAAAATATCTAGTGTCATAACCATGGACTAAACTAAATCCCCAAAAAATTATAGTAGTCTGCTTTCACAAGCATAATAGCACATGTACTATCACATCAACAACAAACCTCTGAAAATGAATCTGGTAGTTAGGGACTTGAGAATCTATGTGGGCAACAAATCATCCTTTGATCACCATGTATCCTCTATTGTAATAAAGCCCTTTGCAACTCATTAGTAAGGGTATGATAGCTTGCTACAAAGTTGTGATCATTACATTGTATTCAGCACATTTTGGGCAGATCATTGAGTATAATGCCCCCTTCATTATGTATCTGTCCAAACATTTAATACAACTTGAATGACCTTAATTCCTTAATCACAGGAGTAAATTATAAAATGTAAACTCACCATATGAAAGCCTTGTTTCTCTTCTCAATATCATGCAAGCTAATGAGGGATAAACTCTTGCTCATGTACAGAGCCTCAGTCATCCCTATCCTCTCAAACCTACTGCTCATCTGCAAATCCAATGGTGGCATAAACAGCCTCTGAAAAGATCATATCCTCTTCAGCCACATAATTTGAACATGTTGGAATGCTAGATATGGATCAGGGAATATCATTTCTTTGTAATTCTCTTCTCCACATAAAGCAAAGAATATCATTTAGTCTATTCAAATGCAATCTGGATGAATGAGTATGTAACTGCAAACTCACGTTGTCTCTTGTGGATAGGGGCAGAATGCAATTGATCTGTCTGGTTCTGAGTTATTCATACTTAAATTACAAGGGCTAATAACTCCATGGGAATGCAGGAATAGGTTTCTAAAGATGTTCATGGAACAGTAGCCTAGTAAGTACCTATGAACATATGAACCAGTTTTAGGCTCAGCCTGGGTGAAATGCAAAACATTTCACAAACAAAACAGGTGGAAATATAAGTAGCAACAGAGTAGTTCAAATAAGTTACATAAAGCGCATTATATATGCATCTTAGTGAAAAGCAGAGTGTAATGTACAATATGCACATAAAGTGGCTCAATTTGTCCTGTGTTGAAGCAGGATTATTTGGCATGGATGAAGAGGTATGTTTTTGAGTAGAATTCTGAACTTGGAGTATGTGTGAAGTTCTTTAGACTGGGAAGAGCTTGCCAAAGGGTAGATGCCTGAGAAGCGAATGCATGTGCAGTGCTTGGAGTTTGGTTCTAGGGCTAATTGTGAATAGTATCTTAGGTTGTGTAAGGAGTTTGTTTCACAAATTTAGCTGCAAGGGGAATCAATGTCTGGACTTGGAGCAGTTTGCAGAGTTGGGATCATAACAGTATAGATCTTTGTTTTATGAGTAGCCATTTGTTTTTTAAGACTGAGACAATTTTTAATGTGGAATATATGGCAAAGATGAAATAATGGTATTCACCATTTTATAAAGTTTATACTGTATACTAAGATATCTGTAAATGAAATAGCTCTTCAACACAGAATGTACATACAGACAACCTGCAAATTTTAAGAATGGAATTTAAAGAGAACATTACAAAGTTCTAAAGCTGTAGCAACAACTCTGTACTGTCTAATGAATATATTAATTGTAAGATGAAGTACAATGAAATTACAATTGCCATTTTTGAAGTGTATTATTGTTTGTGTAATTTGCTGCTGGTATCTGAAACTGAAGCAGTTTTTAAACAGAGTAGATATAATGATGAGAATTTTAAATCTTTATCAAATGATTATCACAAAAGAGTACATTATAAGATTGCAAGATTATGAAACAGAAACTACAACCCTATACAGTTTGTTATATATTTCCAATAATAAAACAAAGACACTATGAATATTAAATTCCAGCTCCTTAATATAGATTGTAATGCAAATCACAAATAATAACATAGAAATCAGGAAATATGCAATGCAGTCATAATACCTATTGTGAGATTTCCTAATTGGACATAACATAATTCATTAATCTGTAGATTTATATCCATTAGACATTTTGTAAGGTAGTCCTATAAAGTATGATATTTGTTCTTGTACAATATATATTTTTTGTAAAGTTCCACAAATCGGACATAACTTACTGTAAAGATTTTCATAATATAACTGAGAATTCTTATATTTACAATATTTTAGTCACAACATATTTACCAATGATAATATTCGACCTAGCAAGAATCATCATTCTATAGAAACATTGTTCAGATGTATACTTGACAGACATTGATATAATTTACAGTTCTGGATATTAGAAATACTACCTTTATATAAACTTTTTGATATAGGACCCGATACTTTGGATAGAATTACAACACCAAACTATATATAATAAATCAGCAATCAAGTTATCACATACTAGGGTAATTTGCCCATTATGGCTAATGTATAAAGTGACAAACGGGTATTGCACAATAACATAAACTGATGATAAATACATTTTGGATAAGGCAACAATTTGTAATTGATTTGTAAGATTAATTACCATTTAGGTAAAACAGATTTCTTTTTGGAGGCAACTCCACTAGCTTGACATAAGGATTTATGAACAGGTAACTACAGATCATACATTTAACTAGTCTTATATGCAAGGCCATGGAAAGAATTAGCATGGGCCTGATAAACAAAGACATAGGAAAGCTTCAAACATTAGACCCATCCCGGTTTGATTTCATCAAGGGCAGCTTATGCCTACTAAAACAAACCTGGTGGACTTCTTCAAGAAGGTCACTAGAGCCATGGAGGAGCACACAATGGTGCCTACCTTGACCTAGACAAAGACATTTGACACAAAAGCTCACTCAGGTATTACAGACAAACTCAGAAAGCTAGGAATAAATCCCTCTGTCACCCAATGAATAGCTCAATGGCACACTGGTAGGACACAGGAAGTTAGGTTTGGGGAATCCATCTCTACCAAGAGGCCTGTTACTAGTGGTGTCCCATAGGGCTAGGTTCTGGGACCTCTCAAGTTCAGAATATACTTCTCTGATGTCAAGACAAGTGGAGAGGGCTTTTGGCTGACCAAAGTTGTTGATGACTGCAAGCTGGATGCAATCACTGAATCCCACATCTAATTATAGCCTTTTGGATGATGATCATCCCTGAGAATTACAACATTGATAACACTCCCCTAAGAGTAGACCCAGTAGTAAGGGACTTGGGAACTCAGGTTGACAGTAAGAAGAACTTTGATCACCATGTGTCCACAATAGTAAGCAAGTCCTTCTACTTGATGTTCCCTCATATTTATGAGTGCCAGATCAGGATTGTTGTACCCATAGTAGGTGTGCAGACTAACTGCTCCAGGATATTTGCAGTGACAAAATTCAGGAAACTTTAAGCCTATATGTTAGTGGTTGACTCTTCTCTTTCCTTTTCTACACATACACCCATATAACTAATAAAATCCTAACTCAATTAAAACTAGGTTAAAAAATCAGTCATCTTCTATCCCCAACTACCTGTTTATCCACTACCAAAGTATATTAATACCCAAACATGAATATGCCTGACCTTTCCTGTACTACATTCGATCTACAATGCCAACAGAATACAGATTGCTTATAACAAAAACTGCAGATTTATTCTTTTATTAGATCCCATTATGCACCCTTGCAAACTGCATGAAAATGCTGAATAGCTATTTATTCTATGTATACTAATGTTCAAAGCATGAAAACAAAGTTATTGCCACCTCTAAGAGTGAAACTTTCATTACAAGAAAGCACTTATGGGCTTAGAAGTAATTAGGGCAACAATCTCTTTCTGGCATTCCCTCCATTTCAAACTACTGAAATAAAAAAAAGAGCCTTCTTTAGACAGGGGCCTGCTACTTGGAACCCTTGCCTACAAAAGTTAAACATTCAATAAACATTTAAATGCTTTAAAGATGCTCTGAAAGAATATCTCCATGCTGAAGTTTCTACAACTGCTGCAGGGAGAATGGTTAATCTCTCATAGTATTCTACATGCTACACCCTAGGCAGAATTCGGGAAACTCTACCACTGTATTTATATGGCTAAGACCTTAGTAATATTATATATCCCATTGCAAATAAAGCAGACACACAAGACACATACCATCAAGTTACTACTAAACCTATATCTAACCTAAAATTGTCTCTGCTCCTGCTAAGCTCCTGGCTGGGATAAACCCTGTGGCCACAACTGCTAACTTTTCTCCAAATACTTGTCTTTTCCACTTCCCACTTATTCTCCATTAGGCCAGAAAAATACTCAGCCAACCACTAGGAGTAATTTTGTTGATATTATATCGATTGCAGGCTTTAAGTGAAAAGACTTCTCCTCTCCAATTAGATTAACCACAGTCTCATCCCCTTGTCACAGCCAGCTC
>NC_056728.1:522185444-522275444 GCF_019279795.1 Protopterus annectens | reverse complement strand
CAAGATTAAATGAGCTCACTTTTAGTTTTTACAGTGTTTAACAAATACCTGGGGATTCAGTAAACTCTTTTCAGACTTTGCACAAAGCCTACACAGAATGTACGTTAGTGAGGTGAGCAGCAGCATTAATCTCATATTCATACTGCTCATCACTCTTACACAAATAAAAGCAAGCTTTGTGGCTGGCAGCAGTCTTGTCATCCAGGAAACCATGCAGAGCAGCATAATCACAGAGAGAAGAAGCATTCAAGTTTGCCTACTGGCAAATCTGCTCCACTAGATCTTGCAGACAGCCACAATGACTACCAGGGTTGAAAATCCTGCAATTACAGCAGTAGCGACACAATAAAGAAAAGTGTACTGAGTGCAATGTACACTAAAACAATTACTTCCAGAATGAGATAATGGAGATGGAGGTTGAACAGCAAGGGCGACTACAAGGAAAGGTACACCAGTCAGGGAAAAGTATGCTGATAAAAATGTGCACAGAAATGAATGATGGGAATGAATAAAGAGAAGGCAGGTATGGTAAATATGGAAATGCCCCCAAGATACAATATGTCAATGTATGTGCACTTTCAAGACAGGTCAGTATCATGACATTAAGCACATATGTATATAACACAGTACATACTGATGTTTATACCTCCTGTGTGATTATATTATGATAAAAATGCAGATGATAGAATATATGTGATGGTCACAAAAGGTTACATGTCAGTGGAGGTGAATGGTTGTGATGTGAACATCACTGACATGCTCGAAGTAGAGGGTACTTAGCAAGGACCATGTATACAATAGGGGGTATGTGCATACTCTGAAGATCTACAAAATGACTTGCTTGAATATGAGTGACATGTCACCATAGCTCTGAACTAGTAAGGGACACATAGTAACAGACTCCTGGACAAATGTATACAAGGATAAGCACAATCATGTACACTTTTAAAATATTATGACCATTAACCTGCGGCATTGACAGAATATGTGATTGTAACTTATTATACATGTTCTGCAGTAACAGATGCGTACAACTGTAATGATTGTCAGTATTTTATAAGGGGAATTCACCATCCCTTCCCAAAAGTAGCCACTTTTTGAAGGCATTAAGAGTGACAGTGTTAAACCTGGAGTTAAAATCGGGAGCAATCCTAGCTAATTGAGAGATTTGCGTGACACAAAAGCAACACACACCCCCACCGCAAGAATCAAATCCATGCTATCATTGTTGTCACTGACCTGTGTATTTACTGAGTGCAACACAGAAAGATATATCACACATGCATCTAGTAGAACACTTTGAAGGGAAGTCTTCACTGTTAATCGCTAATGGGTGTGCATCACAGAGAATAGTTCTGCATGGCCTACCAGATGTGTATGAGCTCACTGTGCCAAATGTGATATGCTTTACTAAAGCATCCTTGTCTAACGTAGGTGCTGGCCATACAGATAATAACACATACAAACACCACACGATTATGAGTGGATTCCCTCCACACAGCTGGGTATTGCATTGCATATGACACATGTAATACCAATGGATATTGTCTGAAGCATCTCCAAATGATGTTTGAATTATGAAGTGATCCATTATAGTGAATGGTACAGCAGTGTGTAAGAATGATGGCAATGCATCAGCAATACACAGGTGCACAGAAAGTACAGCAGTGCAAAGTCAAGTGTCAATGATTGAAGAAGCTGTCACTGTAATATTGTCCACATACCAAACAGTACATGGCATACAATCTATAAACAGATGTCAAACCTCATGCCATGTGCCACATGATCACTGCCCCCCTGAAATTGTCAGTGAAAATGTTATACTGACATGAAATCCTGACATACATCCATATGTGTTCATGGAAACTATCACGTGGCAATACTGATGTGATATAGTGGTACATCCAGGATGCAGTACAGTCACACAGTAGCTGTACCTATGCTACAATTGGTCTTCACCCTCTACATCACCTCCAAATAAAATCATGGGTATGAAGCACATGCAACACAGTGGAACTGTTTCCAGTCATACAACTCTACCTATTTCATGTCATTACTTTAGTTGTACATTATATGCTTATATGTTTATCAGTGGGAATTTGTGTGTGAGGGCCCTGACACCACACGTGGACACATTACAACTGAGAAGGATGTGGCTCATGCAGAACAGTTAATGACACAAATGCTGGCAGTCACACAATGCTGCTGAGGAACACTTGTATAACACTTGTGAGTAGCAACACAATAGCAGGTACAATGAATTCACCAAGGTTGCAAGTGAATCTCAAAATGTCATATGTTTGCATATATTGTGAAACAACTGGAAAGGCTGCAGAAATACCTCACTAAAAGAATCACAAGCCTAAAGTAGATGCCCTATGCTGACCGCCTTAAAAAACTGCAGCTATACTCTGTCGCATATCATCTACTCAGAGGCAATCTCTGCTTAACATACAAGGCCATGTCAAACCCAGAGCTGTTGGACATGCTACACTTAAAGAAATCCCAATCCCTCAGAGTCACACACTGCAGGGATCTAAACCTTGTCATCACAATAAACAAAACATGCTAGAGGGATAGGTTCCTGACCCAGAGACTCCCCAGACTCTGGAATAGACTGCCCATACATGTCAGCAGAGTGCCTCTTTGGCCCTCTTCAAAAGGAACCTCGACTGTTGGATGGGAGAAAGGAAATTCATCCTGGGGATCATGTCAGTCACCCTGCTAGACAGGGGTCCAGGGAAGTAAATAGTGTGAGAAGAAATAGCCAGGGAATTGTTATGGCTAGGCTTGTATAGGCCCTAGGGTTGATAGCCTAGTACCAAACTATGAACCTATGAACCTATGGCAGCATTACAACATGTTGATGAACCCAGGAGTATGTGCCCATGCAATCACTGTGATGTAATATTGTTGTATGTCAGATAACATTTCCAAATGCTAGGTATACACATGCACACCGGTGCCATACTGTAGCTGTCACTGTGATGATTGAATGAGAATTGTGTAGAATGTGGCAGAACACATGCCTTAGTAAGACAACAATATACATAACATCATTCCATGTCCCCAGTCCTCAGGATGCATATTACTACAGCTGTTATGGATGGAATATTTAACCAAATGTCAGCAGTGGCCATCAGTACAGTAGCTCAAATCCCAGATTGGAATACACTGCTGTAAGGCTACAGTACATCCACACGTTAATATAGCACATGTAGATGACAACAGCATTGACCTGTGCAATGTTCATAGGGTCACAGGACATTACTAGGCTAATGGCTAATGGCCAAGAGCCCCCACAAATCTAGCCATTATTATCCCATTTAAACTAAAATCACTATCTCTTGGTGAAGGAAGATAGCAAGGATATGTGCACAAGTCTGATTTTATTATAGACTCTGCCTCTTTCAATATGGGATATGGGCACCACCCTTTGAGTAAACTGGCAGTCACACTTCTGGTGTTCTGGAGATGGCATGTAGACAGTCATGGATGGGCTCTGCATCACAGTGTCTATATGCATCTTTGAGACTGTTGACTGTTGTGATATTAGAACCCCAACTTATCTAGTTATGCAAGCAACTGAGCACAGTACTTAACACTAGCATCACCACCAAAGTCTGATTTAAACAGTGTCAGCATGCACTTTATACAGGATGACATAATCAGTGTATGCTGAGAAGAGGATGTTGTGAGGACTGTTTGAAACTCCCGTGGAGTCATTTAGCAGTATCAAAGTATCTTCCGAATGCTACACGAGTCAAGGCAGTAAGACCTGGACTTCTGCTCATCTGACTTTGCAAATACCCATTCAGACATAAACATACATACGTGGGCACACACACCCACACACACACACACACACACACACACACACACACACACACACACACACACACACACACACACACACACACACAGACACACACACACACACAAACCCACACACACACACACACACACACACACAAAAACTTGACTCCTGTGAGAGTCAACCCCCTACCTATCTAATTACACAAGCTAGAGAACACAAGTAGAATCAACAGAACAAGTCCAAGACCGTGAATGGAGACAATTATTCGATAAAATGCAAATCCTTTATTCGAAAGGTAGGTAAAAAATCCAAAAGTCTTCAGGTGAAAAACAGCAGAGTCAGACAAGCGCTTTCGCTTGGATAATTCCAAGCTTTATCAAGTCGGAAACAGTTACATTCAAAGAGAACTACCATTTAAATACATGCTCTAATTAATCACATGTTTGATTCAAATGAATCACATATCAGGAAGTCTTTTGAACATGTCATAACAAATATATGTGTCTACGAGACTTGCAAATATGCATAAAAAATTGGTTGAAATGTAAACTCCATATAAAATATAAAACCAATAAACCATATTAATAAAATAATGAACAAATGTTCATAAATGATCCAAATGGCGAGATGTGAGGGAGTGAAGGTATGTATTTAAGAACCGGGTGAGTTCTGAATTCAAATGGAACTACATATAATGAAAGTGTCTGGGTTGCACATTAACAGTGGTGACAGTGTGATGTTGCAATTAGCCTAAATGACATCCTATCAGTTATTTATAAAAGGTCTGTTGAACGAATTAGAAAGGGGTGGTGATGTAACAAGACATGTTACAACCTAGCCCTTCTGAGCTTCAGCACTGAGCCTATGCTAAGTGTGCCATTCATTCCCGGGGGCCTCCCTGCGTCCAGCTTAAGCTGCCAAATCAGCTCCCTGTATTCCAGGGTTGACTCCCAGTCACCACCTCTAATACTGGGGTTTACATGCTCAAGGATCATAAAAGCCAGCTTGTAGTTCTGACATGTGAGTGAGTGTTTGAAAAAAGCGTTGCTTTCCTTTTTCTTTTCTATGTCGTAAGTATGTTCATACAACCTTTTCCTGAATTCTCTTTCGGTTTTGCCTGTGTACAGAGAACACAAGTACTTAATGCTAGTGCCACTGCAGAAGTCTGACTGTAACAGTGTCAGAGTGCCCATTATAGAAAATGGCATCAGTATAGCATTGCAGGCAACATATATTGTTATGAGGCTTGGGTGCAAAGCCAGGATTGATATGATTGTGTGAGTACAATTTGGAAAAGTACCTATAAATACATTCTGGCAACCTACGTGAAATAAACTGACATGAATGCATATTGCAGAACTGTAACAGACATGTACCTGTTTTTCAGGATGTTGCATAGATAACACACACACACACATACACACACAAACACCTGGAGTGCAATGATGGCGTTATGGTCTTCATATATGGATGAAGGTATGTCCACATTAATACAAGTTACTGACAATATCAATAGGATATGATCATGCATGACCAATGTCTACCATCACTATAAACTCATACCAAATAAATGTAACAGTGCAGTTAGGCTCTGTAATTCTGGAGTCTGTTTGACAATGGCTCAAGTACTGATATATCATTTACAAGTGCATTACTATAGGGCACATATGAATATTAGAAATTATGTGTTCAGTTAAGCACACATGTCACTGCCCTAATTTTGTGTTTATGAATGCATTTTCATGTATTGGAGGATTACAGCCCTGTAACCAAAGTTAGACATACTATACAACTATTCACAAAGTGCATCACAGAGAAGCTGATTTGCATAGATGATGGCAAAGTATTCCATGTGCGTAAGTTGAATTTCAGTTGTTCAACTTGGACTTGTGAAATAGCAGTGTCCACTGGTGCTCACTGCCAAACTGTGCACAAATAAGGACATACAGTAACTGACCTGATTGGGTTTAACTGCAAAATGCATCTGTTTGTTATTAATATTTCATGTGTCAGGTTTGCAGGATATGTTATGGGAGAAATTGCTGACAGCTAGTATGATGTACATGTAGTTTAGCTCTGAAATGCTGGAGCCAAACTTATGTTACATAAATAACTGTTGACCTTGCCTTCCCCATTTCTGTCACATTAAGTGCCAAGCAAAAACAGTTCTCTGCTTAAGGAAAACAGTGACAAATTTAATGTAGCGCACCTTCCTTTGTACAAACAGGTTCCGCAGCGAGGAGCAGTCATCAGCACTCTTGGCAGTACTGAATTAAGAAAATATACCTGCTGCCTAGCTTTCTCTGTGGCACATATGTTATGGGAGAAATTGCTGGTGGGTCTATATCATGTTGTCAAACTGTTAAAAGTTCAAACGTCATATGGTCGACACCATACGATCGAACTTTTAAAAGTTTGAACGTTTCAGCGGAGATCTCCGTACAGTGCGGAATGGGAAGAGTCCCCTTTTCTGCAGTGTAGTGTGATCTCAGAGTTGGTATATTTAAAGAGCAGGGAGTGTGGGGGTGCAGGGGGGCTTTCCCTCCCTGCTTAAACCATTCAGGTAGGTTTTTTCTTTTGTTTCTTTTTTTATTACATTTTCGAACTTTGGAAAGTTCGATCATATGGTGTCAGCCATATGACGTTCATACTTTGAAAAGTTTGATTATGTAATATAGATGCTTGCTGGCAGATAGTATGATGTGCATGTTGTAGTCTATCGTTGAAATATTGGGCCAAAGTTGTATTATATAAATAAATGTTGGCTTTGCCTTCCCCATTTGTGTGATGTTAAGAGCCAAGTATAGGTAAGCCAGAGTTAAAATCCAGATGATTGTCCTTTTTCACAAATAGTATCAGGATGTCATTACCTAAGTAAATGTGATCACGGCTACAAATGTGACTATCAATCATTATACTAAAGTATGCATCTTCCCCAGATTTTATCAGTATTGCCTACCTTAATACACTTCTACAACTAGTAGCAGTTTTGCAGGCCTTGCTGCAAATCACAGGTTAATTGTGTGTACAGCTTGCTACAAATGACAAGAGGTGTTACATCTTTTGAAATTATTAGTATGACTCAGCAGATATGTTAACAATTTGTGTAAGGCTGGATATCCTGAAAGTGTGTGCAGTATGCTTCTTCTACAGAAAGGATAGTTCCCACATCATATTAGATGAGCATTTCATCCATCATCCCATTAAAGATACTACAGTATATTCTGATGAGACAGAGGAGGTGCTGACAGACACAGGGCTGTAGGGGATGTAGGAGTTACTGTCCTGGCACACTCATGAACTTCCTAATGGTGCCTTGATATGACATCTTCTAATCAGGATATGTTCTGCTCTGTAGCACAAATTGCATGAGATAAGGATAGAGAAGATATAGAGTGACAAGAATTAATACATCCTTTGACTTCTATTAACATCTGTTTGAAGAAATTTGGGACATTTGAAATATAATGGTGCCATGTTGGAACTGATTTTTGACAGTTATATCAATTGTTGCCCACCTTATAGTTTACTTGATAGGCAGATGTATCATACTTATGTGGGAGAAGGGGTAGACAAATGGATAGCCACAGATACACAGGAAAGAGACCTTTGAAAGCAGTCCTTAACAGCATCCCCTACTACTGGGTTATAAGTCTTGACAAGATGCAAATGTATGTTTATACATATGATCATTGTATGAAAACAACACAAAGGGAATCCTACAGTAGATTTTGAAACCTTGCACATTAGAGGAGCACTGATAACATACTGAATCTAGGTAACATGTTTGTATTATCCATCGACAGAGTAATGTCAGTATACAGAAACTATGAGATGTTTATATCCATCAGCCTAATAGATACAGACATGTAAAGAGGGGCGAGAATGAAGGGGTGAATATGAAAGATGGACATACACATAACAATGTTTGGTGTATTGGAACTTTCATGGATATGTTTTTGGTGTGTTCTCATTATTAAATTGTCATGCCCTGTGGCATGAAGTGACTGACATGAGTGTAAAGAAGGGTTAGGAGAGGGACAACAGGCTTATGACAAGCAGAAATATCTTATATTTATGGGGAATGGATGTCACTTTAAATACTCATTTTTGGCCAGTATTCAATATATCTCCAAGAGAAATCATAACTGACAAATGTTATTATATGAATGATTAAAAATAATAGACGCATAACATCATACTAAGAAATGTGAGATGTATCTGGAATTGAACCCTTGATGCTATGGGCTAAAACAATCTTCAGTCAGGTGATTTATGTCAACACACCACATATGAAGTTGCACTTTGTTATATCCAGCAGTCTATGGACTGTCAGAGTAACTTTCAAAATAGTGTCTTTGCTCTTTTTTTCCTCTGCATTCCTCTACAGCAGTGAGTACTGCACAGAGATTACAGGACTAGTGCTGCCAATGATAAAAACTCACCAGGTTTTGCCATAGGACATGAATACGAACTCACCGCCATTTGGCATTTTTGTGTGCAATGCCAAACTCCATGCAAGTGCAGAGAAGAAAATCTGAAGGCATTTTTAGGGGCCATTTCTGACCATGTGCACTGTGTTTGATTCTATTGTTTTACCAGAACAAATATGCAAAAATAGGGTTGACAGGAAAGTGGTGAAATGGGAGGCAAGCACTGGAAAGAACAAAAGGGAAGCAATACAGGCATTTGCAGGAGGGAATTGGAGGATAACCATAGATATCCACTTCTTCACCACAATAATGTACATAGGCAGACAATATTTGATGAATTTGGAAAGTCACCACAACACAGATGGGTGACAACAATGCAATGGTATAGCCAATTGGACCAAATCAAGTGCGTCAAGAAGACACATATGTGAAGTTGAGTGATATGTATGGGATTTTTTTTTTCTGGGATGTGCCCATTTATTTTTTCAAAAAGAGAAGAATTTTTGGGGAATTGGCCTAGGAATATGAGGGTCAGGTAGGTAGGGTATGTGAGGATGCAGGTGCAGATATATAGGACATACAAGACACAAGAATCATGATGGACACAAAAAGGCTGAGGGACACCATGAGTGGGGATAGGTAGGGGGCATTGGAGACACATACCCGTCAAGTGTGGGAACAGTGTGAATCTAGTCCTCACCATCAGAACTGTCATCACTGTCCCCTTCCTGAGTTGCCTGTGAAACTGCTTGAAATGGGAGAATTTTTTTAGATTTGTAGGAACACCTTTTCCACTCAGCTGATGTGGGCAACAAGGCCACTCTCTATCAGATCTTACACCATCCCTGGCAGTTCCTAGCATTTTACATAATCACCACCTCCACCAGTACTCCTGGAGGGTATCACTGCATCACCAGCCAGGGCACTGCTACCTGATGACAATGGATCAGTTAGAGCAGGGGTTGTGGAGACAGTACTGCCAGGTTGTATCCCAAGGTTGTTGGGTGTTGGTGCAACAGCCGGTGGAGGGTTGTCAGGCTGAGCTGAAGTGGCTGCCCCATCTCCCTGTGCTGAAATCCATTTTTTTTGTTGCCAAAAAAAGGTTTGACATTAGGTTCATAGGTTCATAGGTTTGTACTAGGCTATCTGCCCTAGGGCATTTATAAGCCTAGCCAGAGTGTGTGTGGCTTTCACCACCCCTTAGGATGAGAATACTATGCCCATTTAGGGTTTAGTTTACTGTGCCTCTGTCTAGTAGTGACACAGAGATGACCCCCGGGCTAAACCTACAATCTCCCATCCACTCGTCAAGACTTCTCTTGAATAGAGTTAGTGAGGGGCTCTGCCTAACATGGATTAGGATTCTGTTCCAGAGTGTAGGGAGCCTCTGGGTTATGAATCTGTCCCTCCAGCATGTCCTATTTATTTCTGTGTTGAGGTTTAAGTCTCTTGCTCTCATGGTTCTGATGGATTTGGATTTTTTGAGGTGGAGCATGTCCATTAATTCCGGATTGGACATGGCCTTGTACGTTAGGCACAGGTCACCTCTGAGTAGGCGGTATGTGACTGAATAGAGCTGGAGTTTTTTCAGTCAGGCAGCATATGACATATGTTTAAGACCCTTTATCCTCTTGGTGAGGAACTTTTGGGGTCTTTCCAACTGCTGCAGGTGTCGGGTAAGATACATCCCAAATGGGGCATTGTACTCAATCATTGGCCTAATAAGAGATGAGTACAGAGGCACAATGACCTCTCTTGATCTAGATGTGAAACCCTTCATGATAAGATGGGCAATATAGAAGGTCTTCCTAACCACTTTGGCAATGTGAGTGTCAAATGAGAGGTTACTGTCAACCTGGGTCCCTAGGTCCCTGATTACCTCTTCCGTACTTAATGGATTACCACCTATGTGGTCATTTGTGGGTACCCTGTTTTTCCCAAAGGGTATGACTATACATTTTTTGGCATTAAGCTTAAGGCCATGGCTCTGTCACCAATTATCCATTTCTATGAGTCCTCTCTGAAGGATGTTTGTGTCCGCTGGAGTATCAATTATGGCACCCAGTTTGCAGTCATCTGCAAACTTTGTCAGCCACAATCCTCCTATGTTTGCCTGTACCTCAGAAAAATAAATGCCGAATAAGAGGGGTCCCAGGACTGAGCCCTGTGGGACACCGCTTGTGACTGGCTTAGAGTCTGACATAGCTCCAGCAACTCTGATCCTGTGGGTTCTGTCCTTGAGCCAGTTTGCAACCCATCTCGTGACATATGGGTTTACATTTAAGCTGGTGAGTTTGTCTATGATGCCCGAGTGTGGTATTGTGTCAAAGGCTTTTGCAAGGTCAAGGTAGGCTGTGTAAACTGCCTTACCCTCATCAATGGCCTTAGTGACGGTTTCAAAAAAGTCGACCAAGTTCAAAAGGCAGGATCTGCCCTTGACAAAGCCAAATTGGGTAGGATCCAATGTCTGTAGGTCCCCAATGTCTTTGTTTATGAGTTCCATAATGATCCTCTCCATAGCTTTGCAGACCAGGCTCATCAAGCTTATGGGGCGGTAATTTCCAGGGTCCGTAGAAGCACCGCCTTTGTGAAGTGGGACCACTGTTGCCGTACGCCACTCTTTGGGTATGTATCCTGTAGTAAGGCTAAGATTAAACAGCAGCCTTATGTTTGGGTTTAGTTCCTCTTGGAGTTCATGTATCACACAGCCCGAGACACCGTCCGGTCCCATAGATGCTGTGTTTTTAGCTTTAGAGAGGGCGGCTCTCACCTGGGCATCTGAGATGTTAAGGAGGCTACACTCTGCTGGGATAGTTATTTCTCCTTTTGGGGGGGAGGGGGAGTAGAATGGTGTGATTCCAGGTAAAACCCTCCAAAAAAAAAAAAAATAAACAAAAAGAGAGATAAGTTGTGGGGTGAGACAAAAAAAGAAAAGAGATGATTAGAAACATGATATGTCACATTCCTTCTTTATTACAACAAATAACCATTTATTATTATCCTAAATATAGAACTTTCACAATCGCAAACATTATTGTGAATTGTTACAAGTAATCCTTGGAATATGCACATATTCCATGCATGCTTTCAAAGATACTTCAGAGTAATTTAACAACATGGCATTAAAGCACTTCACCTGTAAAAATAATATTTATTGAATGATGTGGCTCTGTACTGAAACACATAATCTGAATACACTACTACTCTTGCCTTATGTAATCACCGACAGCTGCAGGCGAAACATGCATGCTTAATGTTTCACTTAAGGTATGTATGCTGAAGTTGCTACTTATCTATGGATTCACATTAATAAATAAAATCGGGGTCAGTTTTGCTACAGACATACTCCTTGCCTCTCTGACTTTCGCCATGCTCTCAGCATGTGGCTCCCTGTTCACCACAAAGTCATCTGCAGCATTAAAATAGAGAATGAGAGAAGAAGTGACATGAAAGCATTCTGCATACCAGTCTTGGCTATTTACACCATTCCATATAATTTCAAGTTGTTTAATCTGTATACTGACACAGCTGGGGGTTGTTAGTTCTAAGGCCATCCAGCCACTGGTTGAGTTGTGCCTGCTCATGTCTCTTAAGGCCACTGTAGTGGTACCTGTATTGCTCCCCAGTGTATGGTATTTCAGTTGCACCAGAGACAGACTTGGCTAGGCTGTTCCAAGTCTCAGCCTTGTACTGAGACCCAGTATAGTCCCCCTTTAGCAGCCTCTATCTGTAGCACTTGAGGTGTACAACAAAGATTTTGGAATCCTCCACACCCAACGTTTGTGTCCTGAACTTAGCGCAATTACCCTCATCACTTGCCACATCTGCAGAGGTCCTACAACAACAGTAGCAGTGGTTTGGCGGCAAATTGTGATCCTTCATTTTAAGACCAGTGCATGCACAAACATGCCAACCATATTTATGCAATGGTAACCAAAGAGAGACATTGCCAAAGAGGAAGCGAGTTTATGAAACCGCAATGATGATGTAAAATGTAACAGTGATCTTTGGCATGTGTGATGCCATACCTGGTCACACTCTGTCCAGTGGTCAACACTGAAATGCTCAATGGCTTGTCTTTTAAGCCTTGACTTTGGGAGGATCAATGGACTTTGGAAGGATCAATGGGATGCATTTGCACATATTTTGTTGGGACTTATACACTGTTAAAAGTAATTTGTACAAGATGGGTTTCAAACCTATGTAAAAGGGAATGCATACATTTCCATACACAGGTTATTATTTCTCATTGCCACATAAGGCATGCTTGTCAACCATGGTCACTAAAGATATACAGCTTAAAGAGTGACTGGTGTTATACTTGAATTAGGCCTGTATGTGTGTGACATTAAGAGGTCATGGCTCATGCAATTTCAGCTGTGATGCAAGACTAATGTTTGACAATATACTGGGAATAATAACATTTAAGCTACCTGCAGGTCTCAATCTGCTGCAGTTTGCTTACTGAAAAAAACACTCCACTGTGGACACCATAGCACTGGCACTTCACTTATCTCTGGACCACCTAGAAAGTAAAAACAACTGCATGACATTACTATTCATTGACTTCAGCTCTGCTTTTAATGCAGTCATCCCATTATAGCTGGTAAGGAAGCTACTTCAACTAGGCATCAACACACCACTTTGTAATTGGATTCTGGACTTTCTTGCAGTCAGACATCAGAAAACATGCACAGGAAATAACTCCTCGGATAGCATCAGTCTTAACACTAGAGTTCCACAAGGCTGTATACTGATTCCCTTGTGTTCATTCTGCTAACACATGACTGCACAGTGAGGTACAACACTAGCCACATCATCAAGTTTGCTACAACAGTGGTGGGCCTCATCAGCAATGACGATGAGGCAGCATACAGGGCTGAGGTGGAACAACTGATTACCTGGTGTGACAGTAACAACTTAGCACTAAATAAGAACAAGACAAAGGAAATAGTTGTGGACTACAGGAAAAATTACAAGTAACATTCTCCTCTTACCATCAATAGAGAAACAATGGATAGAGTGAGAAGCACAACGTTTCTTGGGCTGTATATCGATGAGGACTTGTCCTGGTCTACCAATACAAATGCCTCTGCCAGGAAGGCACATCAGACACTGCACTTTTTGAGAAGGTTGAGGAGAGCAAACATGCCATCAACAGTTCTCACAACCTTCTATAGGAGTACAATAGAAAGCATCCTGACAAACAACCTTGCAGTATGGTACGGAAGCTGCTCTATCTCTGAGCACAAGGCTCTCCAGAGGGTAGTGAAGACAGCCAAGAGGATCATCAAAATGACCCTACCAGCTATCTAGGACCTGTACATGTCCAGATGTCTAGGTAGGGCCAAAGGAATAATTAAGGACTGCACCCACTCTGCTCAAAGACTGTTTCTATACCTATTATCTGGCAAGTGCTTCCATAGCATAAGATGCAGAACTATGAGATTCAGAAATAGCTTCTTTCCACGGGCCATCAGATTGTTGAACTCTTGCAGCAATCACGCTCCATGCCATCCATCTGGGCCATTATTTCAATGGGGAAGACCTTCTTAAAGTGTGCAATAACTTGATTGCCTGTCTCAATCCAATATTAGTGCAATACTCAGTAAGTCTAGCCAATTCACTTGTCATCAGGAACAGTAGTAAGGCCAAAGAAATGTCTCATTATAGGGCAGTATCTAATACTAGTTTGTAACTCAGTTGTCAGTGCAATACTCATGAATGTCTCATTCTGGGCAATACTTAATGTAAGTCTTTATTGCAATGTCTTACCTCAGTACTGTGCAATACTCAAGCAAACAAAGGGATCACTGTATAATAAATGTTAAAGTGAGTTTAATTTATATGAAATATTAGGGTTATCTATCTAGAACATTATAGTATAGAGTAAATTATTTATTTGCTGTTATTTAGTTATGTATGCATTAATGTCTTGTCGTATTAAGTCTATGTGATATCTGCACATTTGAGTCTGAAGATGCGGAATTTCATTCAGTTTTTGCACTTGTGTGATTCTGAATGACAATAACATTTCCTATGACTTTGACTTTCGGAATGGATAGGCTTGTATGACTTTAAAGTTTGGAGTTATGATGCATACCTTACAATACATTCTATTTTATAGTTATAATTGGATGATGGGAGTGGTCTAGACGATTATCAGTAAAATACTGTGTCATCAGAGACATGCAACAGCATTTTTGTTACATACCTGTCTCTGATACATATTCTGAGACCTCAATCATGTCTTTCTTCATATTGTGCAACAAGGTATGTCTCAGGTCATTTACTCACACATGGACTATGACTGAGTAATACTGGGAATTAAGGGAAAGTAACCTGTCTGCTTGCATGATCTAGAGGATCTTGACCTTGATAGGTAACTGACTGCAATATTCTCCTTATCCAGCCTGGTAAGAGTCACATCAGTGTGCCTCACAATGTAGTCTCCTATGGCCCAAATATTGGGTTGTGGAGTGCTTTACCTTATGGTCCTGGTAGTTGAGACAATGAGATGTGGCTACATGTGTTGTGATGGGAATTGTCTTTTTTGTGTGCATGCAGAGTTTCTGTGGACTATGTGTAAGAGGCCTATGAGTTTGGGTAAGTTACCTATGAGCATGTCTGCATATATTTGTGGTCCTTTGTGGGTGCAGTGAGAGATGTGTGTAAGTCATTGACAACCTATTTGTTGCTTTTTGTGTCTGTATGTGAGTGTCTTGCCTCCAGTGTTAATGTGTAACTACATCTCTCACATAATGTATTTGTCTGTTCGAGAATTAAGTGGCTGTCAGTGTACATAAGGCAACTGCTACATTGCCTGAGGATGTCCACTTCCACCAAGCTAGGTACAGAGATAGCAGGAAAGTGCCCATTCATGATTGCAAGTCCTAATGTGTACTTACAAGGGATAAGAGTAGAGGGTGTTTGTAACCAGATGAGGGAAAGGTGTTTACTTGTAATCTGCAGTTAACATAGCCAGCAATACTGCTTACTGCCCAAACCAGATGATCTCTGAACAGCAATAGTTGTGGGAGCTATAATAAAGTAAGGTAGACCTAAACAGTCCTAACTGAATATGTAAATGCTGCTCACTGCAAAAACTAGTTGGCTGTGAATAATGCAGGACTGAGGTAATGTTTTGAGGTGTTTTTTTATACAGAAATTCAACTTCTGGTTATTGCTTGTATACAAGACACCATTAACTGTTGCTACACAATGAGCAGCTTCACACAAATGTGAGGCTTAGACACAATCAGAAAAAAAAATACACTAACTATGCCCTAAGGCTAATCAGATAGACACACAATAAGCTTTCCACCAGCAATTCCCAGCTCAGATAGGTGAAATCAGCTGACTCTTGCCTCAAGACTGCAGATTTTGACCCTCTTGATAGAAAAGGACTGGTTTGGAACCCACTAACTAAGAAACACTAGAGCAATGTATTTCAGTACAGAACAGCAGTTATTACAGCAGTTTGGAAATTCAACTTTAAACTGTAAAGAAGTGCAAAACACAATAAATAGCACAGTAAACTTTCACAATATAATGAAAATAAGCAATTTCTAGATGTTTGCATTTGTTCAGGGCACTAGCATGGCAAGCAGCTCAGTGCAAATATGCCTAATTTATACCAGCACTGGAAATACAGAAAACTGACTAATGAGCCTTCTGGTTTATAAAACAATTAAACTTAGAACCCTTTTCTGTGATTATTGTTACACTCAAACTGTATTTTAATGTATACATAAAATATATATTTTTAACATTTTCATATGTTTTAACAAATTGGTTACGGTTATGGTTAGGGAGTTTATTATGATGCTTTTAGGGTTTTGTTATTATTACGAGTTTTTATTCAATAATTATTTATTTAAATGAAGTTTTTAATCTATGAATTTCTTTGATCAAGAGGAAAGGAAATCAGAGATATAAAGTTGTAATTTGATGTTTTTATTCATCTGATGAAGTCTGGTTTGATACAAGATGAAAAGATGGTGATTACTGTTAAAGCATTTATGGTTTTTGTGTAAACTTAATAAAGTCTTTGTAGCATATCCAAACAGGTCAGCTTCTTCCTGCTGTGCTCAATATTTTTTATCTGGTGGTTTTGAGTCTTTTTGAGCACAATTCCATTTCGGTTTTTGCTTTTCTGTGCTTCCCAACTCAGGAAGACCAGGCAAACACCTACTGCCACCATGATTAACTAAAAGCACAGTAAAAGAGTGTCTGGCATGGAATGCTACCACAAACATGTACTGCGTTTGTCAAATGTTATAATCTCCAAATGCCAGTTATGTGAAAAATAAATGTTATGATTAGATAGCTCTAGCAATTACTGAAACAAATTCATAAAATGTAGCTACAAACTAGGGTAGTAAAAAAATGTGGTAGACAAGATTCTGCAGCAGTTGAGTACTTGATGCAGCATGAATGTACAATGCAATTGTTTTGAGCTGCAGATACTGAGTGCTCTATCTTTCATAAAAGTGTTCAGTTTGCAGAGATTTTCATTTTCTCAGACTTTGGAGTTATTGTGTTTGGAGCCTTTACTGAATGATTGCACTGAAGTTGTTTTCCTAGTGATTTTATGGGGTGTGACAATATCAGCACTTGAAGCTGTATCCAAATAAATCTGCTATTTTCTTTCTCAATAAAGTGAATGATTTTGCATTTAAGTATTGCAATTTACATTTTTGGAAAATCATGTTTAAACAATGTTTAAAAGCAAGACAGCAACCATCACCATTGAAATTTGTAAAAGTAACATTTTGAACCCACTAAGATCACCATTGAATTTTACTGATGAGATGTCTGCCAAAAGGTAAATAGCTTTATAATACTCTGAGGAAGAGTGTCTTAATATGCAAAAATAGGAGTACATAATCTAAAATACAATGATGGGAGTTTCAGTCGTTTTGAATTATAGTCATTGAGCATATCTAATAGTTCTGCCACAGCTAATAAAGCACTGCATGTAGCCATTTACAAACTATCTGATTTAAATGTATTTGGCATTAAAAAAATCCACAATGATTTGTGATCTTCAAAACAATATTAAGGTACTCAAATATTTCAGTGAATTTGAAATCAGTTTGTCTGCTGTAGCAGGCAAACATGATACCATAGCTGAAAGTTTTATTTTTCTGCTGGAGTAATTGAATTGTTCAAGGCAGTATCCCTGTCACTGGAAGGAAAACCACATAGTGACAATTGATTTTCAAGCATTAGTGAAGAATATGCACAACAGAACTTTAACTAAGCAGTTAAGTATATACTCTCTCAAATTGCAAGCCCAACTCAACATTTCCTCTTATATGTGATAAACAAAGTACATAAGTCACTATGCTCTCCAAACCTTTATGTTTGCCCCTACAAGTAGCTTTCATGGAACTGACACAATTAAAGTGATGCAGATGGCTAACACGTTGTGTACTATCTCCTGAGGTGACTTAAAACAGAATATTAGCTGTAATATACCACAAGACAGATTTATAAGAACAAAGATGGCAGTAGACATTTATAAGATAGTCCAAAATGATAGTCAGTTTAAAATAGTTTAGCCAGCATTTGTTGCCCTTTCATGGCATGGAATTGATAACAAGGCACAAAATCATGGGCAATTGTCACAAATTTACAGCAGATTTTTTATAACACCTTTATTTAATTATCACTTAAGACATATGCAAGCATACATTTAGATAAAAGAAAACAAACTATATTGCCATTTTCCCAGTTACAAATATTATACACCACATATATTCTTTTGTGTAATTATCATCAATGACTTCCTTTAGGCCTTACTCCTACTCCAAAACATTATTTTACATGTATTGTTCCCATAATTTCAATTTTTGTATGCAATTTGCTCCTACCAGTTTCTAAAGATCCCACTTCCAGTTCTTTTATCTCTGTTAATAATTTTCAATATATCAAATACAGTTGGTTTAGACTGATTTCAGTTTTGTAGTAATTGTTTTTTTTTTTTTTTTTTTTTTTTTTGGCAGCTGCCAGAATTAAACTTAACAATGCCTTACTAAGTCTAGGCAATTCAAGTCCTACATCCCAGCTCAAAAAATCATTTCTTTAGTTACACCTTTTGCTCACAATATTTCTGACTAAGTACTCTATTCAGAAATGTTAAAGTTTGCCAACTTATTATACTCTCAACACATATATTCACAGTTACCATTTTCTTCTCCATCACACCTCCAACATTTGCCATTTATCTGAGGAAAAATTATTTGGAGTCTGCTTGGCATACAAAAATACATATGCAAAAACATTCAAGCAAAAATCCTAAATCTTCTACACTTTGTTGCATTTTGAGTCATAAATATGTCTCCCCACTGTTTCCCTGTGAATTGTTTATCCAATTTCTCTTCCTAATTATTTCTAATCTCCTCTGATTGATTCCTATAGTTTTAATGCAATATTTTATATGCCTTACTAATTATCCCTTTTTACTGCAGATTCTGTTCTAGATTAAACTAAAACTCTACCAAAGCAGGTCTTTAATTTAATATTCACATATCCCTGTCTCTTTGCCTGTACTCTGATATCAATCACTGGTAAGGAAGGCAGTCTGTAGTCTGCAGTCCAAATGTCTTTTTGGCCTCTTCTCATTCTATTACCTTTCCATCTCTAGTTAACTGCTTCCAATATCTTTGTTCCTTTACCAGTTTTCTCAAGTAAATTCCAGCCCCATTGTATCTATTCTCTGTACCCTGAATTTCAATCATCCCTATCAGCATCCTTTCTCCTTTCTCATGCTAGCTTAGTTCTTAGAATAATTGCTGATACCTTATGAATATAATGTAGTATTATATTATATATAATACTCTGAATAGCTGTTGATATTCTCCTTAAGGATCTCCATCCAAAATTCACATCTCTCCTTATTTCTTGAAATTTCCCCTGCTTCATCATCATTTCTTTTCACATTGAATTATAGCTTTCTGTTTGGGTTATGTATGTGAGCGTTAAGTATGTAGCTCTAAAATATCTGCTCATATCAGGTAATTATAAACTACTTTGTGCTATTGAAAGAATCAACTTATCCCAGTTGACCCTTGCCCTCTTCCCTGCCAAGACAAAATCCTTCAACTGTTTATTAATTACTGTCCACAACTTCTCTTCAGGTTGATGAAAATATACCGGACCTGTATATAAAACTAAAGAAACTGAAAACATTTTCACTGCTTGTATCTTGCTATCCATACTCATAAATAATAGTTTCATATTTTTCAGTTTTGGTACTATCTTTTGTTTAGTCTCTTCTTGTATATACTTTGCTGCTATACAAAATCCCTTTAATACATATTCCTAAATACTTTATTGTGTCCTCATAAATAGTGGTATTGCTGAAAAAATTCAAGTATGGGTATACAGTTTACAGCTATAGTCATTGTTTTATATTCATTAATTTATATCCTGAAGGGACTTGAAACTGTCTCAAAATGTTCCACAACATTGAAATGTCTTTTTCTGATTTTATGAGGTACAAAACAATATTGTCTGCAAATAAAGTCAACTTTTCTTGATTACCATACCAATTGTTTCCCTGAAATTCTGAACCCCTTATTTTGTTTGCCAATGGCTCTAAATATAATACAAATAACAAAGGGGAAAGAGGACACTCCTGTCTGGTTCCCCTGATCAGACACAACTTATAAGAAAGGAAACTTCCCACTTTATTGCTTCCTTCTGATCCCTGATAAATCATCTTAATTAACCTTATTATTATATCTGGGAATGCAAATGCTTCCATTGCCCTACTGATTAAATTCTAGCTTACTTTATTGAATTATTTCTCTGCATTAAGACCTACCAACAACAGCAGTATTTTCTTAGATTCTGCATCCCTCTGGATCATCATAGTTCTATTAATGTTGACAAATGTTTGCCTCCCCTCCAGAAAACCACATCGGTCCATATCTATCAATGTTGGCAACACATTTGCCATTCATTTAGCTATTATAGGTATAAACACTTTACAATCATGGCTTAAAATTGAAATAGGACTATATGAAGCTGGGTCTGAAAGATCAGTACTGTCTTTAGGTATTACAGCCAACACCACTTTCTTCAAGGATGCTGGTGCTTCTCCTCCTTTTAAAATACTATCAAATAAAGCTTTCCAAATAGTTATCACTTTCTTCTCCACCAGCAGAGGAATGCCATCTACTGTTGACGTTCCTTTAGATTTTTTATACGTTACCACTTTTATCTCAACTGTTATTTGTTGGGCCTCATCTACCTCTAACCTTGGCATAAGTTAGACTTCCATAAATATTTCCATTTGTGCTCATTCTTGCTTTCCACATTTCTTTGTTTTATATAAATTTTCATAAATCTTGCAAAAATATCTCTAATACCTCTACAGGATCCCTAGTTATTGTTCTTGTTATATGCTCCCTAACTTTGGCAACAACCCATTCTACATTCTGTTAGCTAAGTTATTATTCTAAAAGTGTTGTGCTCTGGAGTTATTATCAAAAACAGTTGCTTAACTGCAGTATTTTTAAACTCATGCATATTATCCAGATACTCCCTTATTTTTTTTTTCTTTAACATTCTGTGGTGTTGCCTCTTCTTGTTTGTTGAGAGTCCACTTATTCTGTAGTACTTTAACCTTTATCAGGATTATTAAATACTTCACATTTTTAACCACATCTCTCTTTCTTTTATTTTTACCTTATCTTTAAACTCCACTTTCATTTTATCCCACTCACTAGCTATAAATTCTAAAGGAATGTCTATCTGCCCTTATAACTCTAGAACAATTTCTACTTCCCATTCCTTAAATTCCTCTCTTTTTAAAGGTAGGTTAGGAAGTGCCATTGTCTCATTTTTACTTCATTACTCTGCATTTTTATCTTCATTGTTATGTGTATGATCTGAAATAGTTGTTGGATGTGTGTTGAAGCTTTCGATTAAATGCACACATTCCTGTAAAATATAATTTCTGTCTAGTCAAGCCTAGTTATTATACATTGGAGAATCATATATAAATTCTCTCCAAGTTCCATACAAAATATTCTCAGAAATTTCTTCAGAAATCTATCCTTTTTTTGTTAGATTTTCCCTTATAGGTCTCTCAGATACATCTTCACTATTGCAAATCAAGTTCCAGTCCCCACCTATTTTAATGTCCATAATAGCACTTTTAGGGGGAATATAAATACAGCATAATCATATTCCCATGCCAGTAACCCCTTACTATCAGCAAATTAACTATTATCTTTTCTAACTCTTGTATCACTGTTGGATCTTCTCTAGCAATTAGAATTAGTATTCCACCATTCCTTTGTCCCTGATATTCTGCTGAATGTCCACCCTGAATTCCTATCATTATCAAGTTTACATGCTCAAGTGTGTCTTCTGTATAATTGCTATTTGCACTCTTCTTTTCTTAATATAATTCAGTATCATTATATTTTTGTCTATACATGTGAGGCCATTTACACTCCAAAAATAGTATGAATGGTGCAGCCATTATAATAAGAAGTTATTATTCCCACCTATTGTATATGACACCTTTTTAAATGTCTATTTCCATCTTTGTGCTGCATGCATCCCCAAATATTTGTTAAAGTGATCCTTTATACAGTTGTTTTTTGTAATCTCCATTTGAATCTGTATCACATTTTATGACACCTTTTGTTTTAAAGAAAATGTTAAAAAATGCAAGCCCAGAACACCCCATAACCTATTAACTTAAAATAAACAAAGAAAATTATGTGCATCCTCAAATAATGAAGTTTAGTCTCCTGATAGGAGCAATTGTCCCAAATCAACATCTGCACCAGCAAGCATTATCTAACCTAAAATTAAGGTTATCCATACCAAGACACATGTTACATATTGTGCTTTTACTTACCCTAATTGCTGTCTGCTCTTGTTGTGACCTTATTCCCCTCCCAGATGTGAAAATCAGTTAATATGGTTTTAGAAAATATTAACTTTTAGTCTTAAGAAGAGGAGCACTGGCTATCTTTAAATAAAACTAAATTCTACACTGTTCTAGGAAATGCATTGATGTATTTAGGTACCAAGAAAGCTGCTATCTTTTATTCTCTTCCAATAATTTCAGACTTTATTTTTACTAAGCTGCTTGACCTTGTACCTTTTCATTTTATGTTTCACTCAGCTAACAATGTTTATAACTCTCAAGATTTAGTGCCTTCGCCTGTAGTCAGCATGTCTTCATGGAAGCATAAGAACAGGATGTACAGCTGCCCTCAGCTGCAGACTTCTTAGTGCACACTGAACATTTGTTTGCTAAAGGAAAACTTTTCATTATATTTACAGTGTTCTCTTATTTTAAAGCGTACTTGCTTACACAAAAAAAACTTATTATATTAAGCCAAGCCAAACATTCACCTATGCAAAATTAAAAGAAAAACATTTAATCTCTACATATATTATAATCAGCGCACTCTTACACTCCAACAGCCCAAGCTTAGAGCATGTTGACTTAACCATGCTTTTGACCAGCCTTTATCTGTTTACATAGTAATGCCTACATTTCATAAAACTAAAAAAGAAAAAAAAAGCACTTACTTACTGGAGTACCTTTATCACATACAACAATCAGTGAAAATGTTTCCTATATAATGTGCAATTTTTGTCATGAAATGTTTTATACAAATAGTGTTAAGAACAAACAAGGTTTTACTTATAATTACTTTCTCCTTTTTTCTTTTTAGTGTCATTCCAAATATTAATGGCAAGACGTGGGGAATATGCTTTTCAGTCCCTCCACAAGTTTAACAAAGTCAACAAAAGTCCAATTTTTCACAACCATGTTTTTCTCATAAAGTCATATTTCACAAATGTGATTGATCTTTATAAGCTCACATCTATTCACTAATTGCAGTGTTGCTGGTCTTTTTTCTGTTTATCTCTATCTCCCAACTCTGGAATCTATTTCAAGTCCAAGGTACTTCTGATTCTTCTAGTCAATTTAATGTTTTTTTTCAGTCTCTCAAGCAGTTTCCTTTAACCATTGGAAAAGGTTTCACAGCCAAAGTTTCTCTATGAGCTTTATTATCAGAAGAATAAGAATAGGTATGATGGATACTTTTTGTTGGACAAACTTTTGTGTTTCCTCCTTAGCCTGTTTTGCATCAAAAATGACTATGATCCTCCATGAAAAATATTCTGAAAATAGTTGAATATAACAGCTTGAATCTCATACCTGGCTCTTGACACTCCCTTATTGCTAAGATAAAATAGCTTCTCTTCTTCCTGGTGTACTGTGAATATTTTTCTCCACAAACACTCTACTGTCTCCAATTTTAATACTTTCCCCTTCTGCAATAGTTTTCTCAGAATCAACTCTTTCTGCTGGTATGATAGCATCTTTACTAATACAGGTCTTGGGGGGCTTTTTCTTGGCTAGGTTTGGAGAATATACATGATGTGCCCCATCAGTTAATAAGGCCTGATATGTAATACCAGTCCAGTTTCTTATTTGAATTTTCATAGAATTAATGCAGTCTGTTCATTCCAGTTTTACTGGTACAGCAGAAAATCTCATGTTTTCTCTGTGTGCTATGTCCTCTAACTCTACTTTTTTTTTGAAACAGGTCTTCTTGAGCTGTTTCTTACTCAGCCAGCCTTTTCTTCATATCAACATCTGATTTTAGCAGTTTTATCAGTTCATCTGAATAGCTGTTTAAAGCTTCTTCCATTTCCATCATTTTGTTGTTTGTGCTGGTATACTCCTTCAATGTTTAATTAATTTTAATTAGCTCTGAGTACATTTGTTTTTTTTTATTTTTTTTATTTTTTCCTCTAAATTACTGGAAGGAATTTCTTGCAACAAAGTTGAGCTTGATCTGCTTTTTGCTGAACAGCTGTAGGATTCTTTCCAGACAGTGTTTATTCTTTACTCTTCCTAGTTGATTTTATTTCAGGCTCTCGATGTTTCTTCTTTCCTGGCATCCAGGCAGTGTGCTTACTAACTAGCAACTGGATTTTATTAAAACTGACAGAATTACTACTAACTCTTTTCACTATGGGAAAGCTAACATTAAGCTGTTGATCCCTGTCTAGCTATCTTTTACAGCAAAGTTTTTAATCAACAGTTGCCACTATGACCCGTTTTAACTATATTTACAATTAATGACCTATTAAACCATACTGGACTTACAGGACACAACAAACAAAAATGCATTCCTCAGAATTTATATTTTAAGTAAATGGACTAAATAAATATTGATAACTTGTGATAAACAAACAAGTAGAAATATTTGAAGAGAATAATTAAAATGATTGGCATTTATCACTAATAATGTTGCTTTTAGAGTTGTCTCATATGATATAAAAATGAAAGATCCAGTGTTAATTATTATGTTTAATTTTGGATGTAATCATCTATTTGTTAAACCACATATTTATGCAGAGAGTTTGAACGCTATGAATACCTGAACATGGTGACTGCATGTCTGCTGCCCTCAGGTTAGGTTTACATATAATAAATGTTATACATTAGTCATCTCAGTGTCTTTATGATAGTGGTATTTTCTGTTAGGGATCTCTAACATTAATAAAGTAGGTCAAAGTTATTTACTGTTATATTAGATGATCATAAGTGGGTTCTCGGCTGCTACTACGCATGTATTTTTGTTATGGGATTATTTAATGCAAGATGATACTGAGATGATGATAGCTATATCAATATTCAAATGTTTTCGAATTTACTGTTTTTTTCCTTACATACAGAGTTTTTAAATTTTACAAATGATATAATACATCATATGTGAGTTTTGAGTAACTATTTTTGCTTTACTATTTCATATACATTAAATATAACACTTCATGTGTACCATTTGGGTATAACGTCTTACTAAATGCTGATGCTTTGGATCTAAAAGCTAATTACAAACTAATCAGTTACTATATACTAACATAGCTGATAATCCCAAATATGCAACAAGTTGTTCCCTAGGATACATTTGCAGTAAGCAGCCTCACTAATGATTTTATCTTACTTTTCTGAACTATTGTGATGATAACTAGTGGATAACTTGATTAACAACATTTTGACCTTATCTCTTCCTTAGCTCCCAAGTAAAACTCAGGTAGATTTCTCTACAAATAAGGAGTATATGATGTATTAATGCAAGGGGCAGCCCTCCACCTTGCCTCCCTATAGCTTTGACTACCAGTTTGGACATACCAGGTTTCATTATGATCTATTTCCTTTGTGATGAGCTGCTGCAATGTTGACTGGAGAGCTTCACCCCCTCCTTCTCCCCCGTAGTACTTTTACTTTATCTTGGTAAATTTGGCTATTTTTAATGTATATGATTTGTGTTTGTTCACTGTAATGTGCTAACTTTTTGGTGTTGTTTGAATGAGTGCAAAAATGATATAAGTTTTATTTCCTCTCATATGGAAGATGCAGGCCACATCATCCTTACTCCCCAATCATAGATCCTTACACATGCAAATAATCATTACGCATTTGTGATTCAATAGTGTATATTAAACATCCAGATAATCTCTTGCCTTGAACATTCTTAAAAATCTGCAACTATCCATGTTCACATTGATGCATGTGGATTTCATAAGCTAACTATATTGCTTGTGAGACAATTGTTTGCTTACTGATATACTTGGGTTTGTACTTGTGAGGTAAGATGGATGAGTACTGTGTTACCCTCACACAGACAATCAGTACCTGTTTGGTTATACCAGGAAACCATGTTTTTATTATATAAAATGTATTAGTCTATACATATTACCAGGTAGGAGCATAAAGAGCTTATTTTTCATTACAGACACAATGCCAGACATGACTACTACAACTATTTGGTTATAAATCTGTACCAGTATGAACTGTGGTGTACAGTGGCCTTGCTCCAGTCCTCTCAATGATTGATTAGAGGAAATAATGACCTCAGTAAAGCGACTTAAATAAGTTAGATATGTTGATAAAAAATTTGCACTCTTTGGTTTGCATTATACAAAAATTACTAAATGTTTAATGCTTAGTGTTTTATGACCCCATCATGCTATATGGGAAAACTACACATGAACTCCAGAAAATGATAACTCAGGAATGGTGCTTTTATGGTACAGCTATGCATAGTTTCTACCATCAGTGTACAGACTGAGAAAGCTATTGAACAAATTATGTAATTATACTGTAAATATACTGCACATTTTCTATAAGATGTCAATAGATTGTCTTAGACATGTCAGCAATATTTCCTGCTCTGGTTTTGATGGTGTTTTTACAGTTCTCTGACTATATCTGCTGTCTGGTCTACCTGATGCTTGAAAAAGACTACACATGATAAACATACATACATATTTACTAATAAAACAATACATATAATAACTGAGGATACAAGAGCTGTGGATTTATAACTCAGTATGGCAAGCAATCTGTAACACCAGACCTCAGCAAAGAAAACAGCTAAACAGTTAGTCTGAGGTGCATCAGTATACCTCCCAGGGAGAGATAATCCTTCTTGAGTAATACTTTAGAGTTACATATTCAAAGCAAACAGTCTGTTTGAAACAGAAAGATTGGAAAAACAAGTGATCGCAAGTGTGTAAAAACTGTAGGAGAGGGCAGATGAATCAGGCAAGTGTCAGCAGGGGGTGAGCTGACCACAGACTGGGAATTGGTAGTCTGAGTTGAGTTCACTCTGTCTTCCTATTAGAGTGACAGACCACCCTCTGAGTTTTCACTGAGAAGTAATCATGTCCCCATAGGCTTTCTTCCACTGTTTAAAATGAAAATCTATGGGAAACCTTTGATACCATAAAGATTTTGTTACAAAACAAAATCCTGTGGATGAATATTTAAATAGCATCCAAAAGATACAGCTTACAGATAATTTCTTATTCAACCTTGCTAAAGATAAGATTTCTGAAACCACAGCTCACATCTCTGATACTAGATGTCTAGTTCTTAAACAGCATGAAACTGGCAGTAATGTATAAGAAAGGTCCCAGATATGCTTGTCTCTTGCCTTCTTTTGACTCACATCTAGCAAATTTTGCCAAGAGCTATGTTGTAAGACATCTTCCAAGAAAATGTATACAGATACAGAAAAAAACTGTGTTACACACAATTATCAAATGTCAGAAGTTATAAATGCACTACACAACTGACTGATAATGACATAATCCTGTTAATTACCTGTAAAAACATTAATTTGCAAAATTATAACATGCAAACATTTCTCAGACCCATAGGGGCACTAATAATTGCTTAACTAGCCAAATAAGACATGTACAATTAGCACAATAAAATTAAAATTTACCAATGTGTGAGTTTACTTTTAATGTGAAGTCAGGCAGAGGACACTATGGTGTATATCACTATCTAACCCTTGTAAGAAAATATTAAAAATATACAGTGAAGCAGAAGAGAAATACTTTCTCTAAGGAATAAGGTTAAAATATAGCATTACTTAGATAAACTAAGACTGTGTGTGCTGAGACAAGCCAGATTCCTTTAAACAGAAATAAATGCAGTTATTTTATCATTTTGTTTTATATTATTATGAGCAAGCCATGTTCCATACTGAACATTTATTGTTATTAAGTAAGGCACATATATGTGTTATGGCTGCTTTTTTATTATTTTATTTGGGGCACTAGGAAATATGCATGTCAGGTTTTGACATGCTTTTGTGTGAAGCTAAAGAACGGACATTGATTAAAGTTGGGCTTCTTTATCGTGGATATGATAATGAATGATTTCTAAGATCTTAGTGCACTCCATATTATACATCACAACTGGCTTATCAAAGCCAGCACAGCAAAACTCCCTTCACAGGTTTATAGATAGTTACCAAGTTTGTGGTCAAGGGGACCATTGAAGAGTTTACCCAATATTTTAATTGCTCCCAAGCATTGTCTGGTTAAATAGCTTGCTCAAGCTTACACAGAGGGCAAAGGAAGGCTGAGAGAATCAAACCCACACCATAAAGCCAGGTCATTAACAGTTCATAGTCTTAATCCTCTGCTCTAGCTGCCAGACAATGCACATAGATGGCCAACAAGTGTGCAAGACCAACAATTCCCAAGTAGGGGAACTTTTTCTTTCCCAGGGGATTGTGCAATCTTAGTTTTAGTATATATAATTAGCAGCACCCCTGCAAAAACACTTATAGTTGGCTTGCTCTACTCTGGGGTAATCCCTGGACCATGTGCAGAATGTGTTGACATTTGAAGTTTTGAGGTTTTCAGGTCGGCATTCAATGTAGTTGTACAGTCAGTCCAATGCCTTATACACACACACACACACACACACACAAATGTATATATATATATATATATATATATATATATATATATATATATATATATATATATATATATATATATATATATGCATGTGTCATATTTAGTTTCACACGTACATTCAAAAACAAATAGAAAAACCTCTGGTTTGGAAAAGCTGGTCACAAGAGTGGTGTTGTTGGTCTAATCAAATAAGACTAAGGGGATTAGCAGTTTTACACCCTTTATCCTGAAAGAGTACCTAAACCGAATTCTTCTCACCACTGGGACATTTCACTGTAGAGAAAAGATACCATAATGTTACATTACAAATGCCATCATAATATTTATTTATTTGTTTGTTTGTTTGTTTGTTTGTTTGTCTTTGTTTACCAGGAAAGTCCGACTGGGTAATACCCATTTTCAGTGGAGGCCAGGGGAGAAAAGCTTTCTTTGCTTACATTGCATATACTAAGTTTCAGTTAAACACAGAATAGTTACATTTCTATTTGCATTTATACACAAACAGTAGCTGCATTTATACAGTCTAAGATTTTACAGAGATGGAAGTTACTAAAGAGAAAGCTCACATGCAACTTAATGGATTGTACAGGTATCAGTTATGTATAACAATTATTTTGTCATTTCAGTGAGAGGTTGAGAGTGTTTTGTTTAAGGAGAGTACTTGGAGAGTATGACACCGTGAACACACTGTACTTTTTTTTTTTTGTGGAAAGAATAGCTATTTTTTTCTTCTCGGGCAGCTGAAAGTAGGAATCCATCTCTGCATGTCAGGTGCCATTACAGCTGTAAGTAAGCCTGCTGGATGCAGTCTGTTAGTACTGCATCATGCTCTTGCTGCTGCAATGCACCTTTTTATTAATATGAAAACAGGAGGCTCACACTGATATCATCAAAGAAATTATGGTAAGGAGTCTACCTGATCCCCCAAATGGAATGCAAAAAGGCTTCCTGATCCCCTAAAATTATGGTAAAGAGGCTACCTGATCTCCCAAAATAATGGTAACGAGGTTACCTGATCTCCCAAAATTATGGTAAAGGGGCTACCTGATCTCCCAAAATTATGGTAAAGAGGCTAGCTGATCTCCCAATATTACGGTAAAGATTTATCTGATCTCCCAAAATTACGGTAAAGAGGTTTCCTGATCTCCCAAAATTATGATAAAAGGGCTACCTGATCTCCCAATATTATGGTAAAGAGGCTACTTGATCTCCCAATATTATGTTGAAGAGGTTACCTGATCTCCCAAAATGATGGTAAAGATTTATCTGATCTCCCAAAATTATGGTAAAGAAGTTACCTGATCTCCCAAAATTATGGTAAAGAGGTTACCTGATCTCCCAAAATTATGGTAAAGAGGTTACCTGATCTCCAATAATTATGGTAAAGAGGTTGCCTGATCTCCCAGTATTATGGTAAAGAGGTTACCTCATCTCCCAGTAAATATCAGTAAATCAGTAAATATCAGTAAATAGAAAAGTAGGTTTCCTTTACAGGATTAAACCTTTCCTTACTCCTGTAGCCAGAACTACAATTGCCCACACCCATGTTATCTCCACCCTCCTCTATGCCTCCCCCATTTATACTAATCTATCCAAAAGCAACCTTAACAAACTGGCAATCTCCTACAACAACATTGCCAGATTTGCCACTGGGTCCCCATTTAGAACCCACCATTGTCAAAATCTTAAACAGCTAGGATGGCTGGAACTGCAAAGTCAGCTTCAATTTCAGCAACTTACTATCACCCACAAGATTTTGTATCATCCCAGTAATACTCCAGTACTCTATAGGCTTATCACTCCCTACAAAAATCTTACAACCCTTCGCTCAGCTGATAAATTACTAGTAACCATCCATAAGTCCAACAACAAAGCAGGTGATACTCTTTTTTCTAACTTTGTGGGGAAAACCTGGAATAGGCTTCCCAGTGAACTAGCATCACTTTCTTCATTATCACTTTCCAAAAAGCAACTTAAAACACAATGGCTATGCCTGTGTACTAACCCAGACCTAACACTCTCCTTTCACTCCACGTCCTCATCTCTCTCTATTGCTGCTTCTCTGTATACCTCCCTCCCAAATCTCATATAGTGGGATTAGTAAGCTTCCTTAATTCTGTTTCTAGCCTAGTCTTTCTGGGAATCTACCTCTGTGTATTAACTATGTAACAAGCATTCTACTGTGTTCACGTTTCCACTATGTATATATTAGCAACTTTTTTACTTTGAGTGTAGATTTTTGCTATACCCTTAAAATTAGTTTTAACCTGATGTTTTTTCTTAGTTATCTCTTGCGTTATGATATTACTTGATAGCTGTCTACATGATGAATGTCAAACCCTCTACTGTGTAAATATGTTTCTAGTGGTAGTGAATTGTTTTCTAAACTTTGTCGTCAAGTACTTGATGTTAATTTCTATCATCCTTATATTTTATTAGCTTAATGGAGCTTATCTCCCCGGGCATCTATTGAAAATGGACATGTATTCAGTTGGACTAGCCCGGTCAACAAATGTAAAATAAAAAATAAATAAAATAAATAATATGGTAAAGAGGTTACCTGATCTCCCAATATCATGGTAAAGAGGTTACCTGTCCACCCAAAATTATGGTAAAGAGGTTATCTGATCTCCCAAAATTATGGTAAAGAGGCTACCTGATCTCCCAATATTATGGTAAAGAGGTTACCTGATCTCCCAAAATTATGGTAAAAAGGCTACCTGAGCCACCAGTACTGTAAGACTGAAGAAAAAAATGTGTCAGTATTTCAAACTCAGTTTCTTAGAAAGTGTATCAGCCTTCAGGTACTTATATTTCTGATAACCATGCTGCATTTAGTGCTCTAAAACAACCTTTAATGAATGGGACTCTTAATGCCCAAATTAGCTTTTTCTATAATTCCCTGCAATTTTTATGTTATGAAAAAGAAAGCCACACTCCATTGCAGTCTAATTCAATAACAACATGGGAGGGCTAAAACAATCACCATCACAAATTTTGAGAAAAAAGTACATTTCAATGTTTTATTTAACAAAATAATTGTAGCACTATCCATGAAAGTCTAAAATATTACTGGCAAACAAAGTGCTCATTGCCCTACTTATCATGAACTTAACATGAAGCAAAATAAAGTTAAATCATAACTTTTTTTCAGGAAAAAATAAAAACATAAAAACATGAAGCTATCTACCAACATCTGCTGAAGCCATTCATTTCCCTTCTTAAAAATGTCATCTTAGCAGTATAACCTCATCTACCCACTGACTACCTGTGTAGAGTTTCCGTATATACAAAAGCATGCAGGCTTTCTATATTTCTTGGTTTAAAAAGCTGGATATGTGACAAAATGCCATTCAGTGGGCTTTGAACTTTATGGTAAAATATTTTTGTTTCAAATATGCTGTATATGTTTTTGTTGAAACTGCTTAAGAAAGAAGGACAATAAATTGGGATACACAACTGAAAGATTATTTTCTTGTCCTCACAGATATAAAATATTTTTCCTGAAAGGTTAAAATTCTATCTGACTTTGTACAAGAATTTATATTAAAGCACTGTTATGTTGCCAATGTAATATATGTTTATTTATGTATTATGGGCTTTAATTATACTCATTCTTGAAAGCTCTAAAACATAACTTATCCTTGTGCTATTAATTCTTTGGCCTATTGGCTTATGTATTAGTCCAGAGAGGACTGCTTTAAAAATACCTATATGAGACATTATCACATTCAGACATGAAGAAATGTGTATTTCTCCAAAGAAAGAGATACAAGTCAATGGTTTAAGATCATCTAAGCTGAGGTAGAGCTATGATATAATTATGCATATGTGAAAATAAGAAATGTCATCAAATGTGTTTGACACCAAAAAAAATTAATTTCATTGCCAAGACACATCTGTAATGTCTTGTCTAAATAAATGTATCTACCATCTCTTAAATAAAACTGTTAAATGTGCATACACAATTTGTTATGTTTGTGCAAATCTACATATTCAGTATAGATGCACATTTATTCACCATTGTCTCTAGAATAATTTAATGACATCTTACAGACTGCAAATCACTAAACAAGTGATCTTTCATTTACAAGCTATATAGACTATTTGTAGGTACCATTGCTAGAAGTCTTAGAGTTCTTAGTTAGACTCTACACATGCAGCCCAGAAGTTTATTGAGGAGCCTAGTCCAGTTTCCTAATTGCCAAAGAGAATTGCCTGGTTAAGTAACTTGCTCAGAGTTACTCAGTAGACAGCTGATGGCTAAGGGAATCAAACCTGTGATCACAGGCGGTAGCACTCTAATAGCTCTTAGCTTTAATCCTCTGTCCTGTCATGTGACTCATTGTTCCATCATGGTGTGACATTACCAGAGTTTGATTTTCTACATTGAATCTTTCACTTCACAGGTAATCCATAGCATCAGTTTATTTTTTATTTCTTAATGTATCCATTACTAATCCTTTTTTTCAGGTTTACAGGATGTTGCTAAGGATTGAAGGATAGTAAGGTGGTTGAAAGGATAGGGGAAGCCATGGCCGAGAGTGGGGAAAGTAGGTTACCATTAGGCAAGCATATGTCGACATTAGTAGTGGCAGGTTTGCACAAGGTGGAGGTTTTTTATTTTGATTATATGCTGTGGAACACTTTGTTGGTTTTCATGTATGTTAGGGTGTTACCACATAAGCAAGCTGCTGGACAAAATGCAGTTTTGAAGATATCAGAATTAAGATGGTCAGAGACTGATCAGAAGGGAGAGGGAAAGCGGGTGATCTTGGCAAGGAGTGGAGTGCATTTTTTATGTCTGGTGGAATAAACATGACCTTGGTGACTTGCATGTGGTAAGTGAATGGAGGGGGATATTATTATTTATTTATTTTCATGTAAAGAGGAAATGGGTGGATGCCAAAGCATTTGTATATTGGGTAAGACGTGCTTTGAGAGTGAAAGGACCGGAGGTGGATAATTATGCCACTCATTCTTTCAGACTAGGAAGGGTGTCTGATCTGGCAGAGGAGATTAGGCCTGTGGAGGTAATTAAAGAGCAGGATGATGGGGTTCTAGGACATTTTTAGATTACGTTCAGTAGGGTATTAAAGGGGAAGATGTTTATATGTTTGATATTATTTGTGTGATTTATTTTACAGGTTGGAAGCTATTAGTCATTTTGAGACACTCTTTTACTTACTAGGTGGCTAGAAAGCAGAAGTCAGACTGGTGGTGTGAACTTCAGATTGTTTCTAGTGCAATGGCAGGTTCAGTGTTGTGGTTGTCTAGGTTTGCAGTGGTGCCAGGTGTTGCCAGTGTTGGAGGAGGTAAAACCGCAATACAGTGATCCAATCGCATTAATGATACATCTTGGAGGTAATGATATTGGAAATGTACTTAGAGACGACTGCTTACTTGTTTAATAAGGGATTTGTTAGTGATTTCACAGATGTTTCCATGGGCTAACGTAATTTGGTCAGCTATAATTCCCAGATTGGTTTGAACAGGGGCTGATAAGTTTAAGGCAATGGAAGTTACTGGGTGAATTCTTAATCACAGAGTGGCTTGAGTGAGTGATGCTTAAGAAGTTTTTGTTCCTCAGCACTGGGATTTTGCAGATAGGTATCTGCCTTGGTTTCGTAGTGATGGTGCACATCTTAGTGATATTGCTTTACACATTTTTAATACTCAGCTGTCATTGTTTTTGAAGGAGGTGTTTGGGAGACAGTGGTAGGCTAAAACAAGGCTGCTGGGCAGCCAGGTAGGCAAAAGAAGGGTGTTAGTAGTTGTTCAAGATAGTAGGTCTCCTTCTCCTCCACCCCTCAAATGAGTTCAATTGGCACATGGACTTGGACTGTGTGAGTGGCATTATGTTACTGTGTGAGTTAAATTGTGGATAGTGAATGGTAGGATACTGATAATATGTGGCAGTGAGTAGTCTAACTTGTTGTCTAGTTTTGAAACGTGTTGTTAAATTTATTAATGAACCTATGATTTAGGTGAGTGTTCTGTCTTGCTGCCAAGTTGTGTTATTGTATGGCTATGTTTATGCAATTTTTTATGTTGGTTAATAAAGCTGGTCACAAAGTCATAATTGTTGTTCAGTTGTATTATTGTCCAGGGGGGGGTTCAGTGACAAAGGAGTTTGCTTGGCAGACTAATTTGTAACTGAGCTGTACCTTTAAGGCTAGGAGCTGGGTGTTTGGTAGGGGAGGGGGGTGGAGAGGGGACTGAGGTCACAAGATAAGCGGAGAGGTGGAAGGAGGATATATACGGTTAGGTTAAGTGGGAGAGCAGTTCTGTTTAGAACTGCAGATTGTGTTGCCTGCCTGCCTTTCCCTAATTGTCATCAGGGTGGGTGGCAGAAAAAGGGCATTAGTAATTGCTCAATTGGTAAGGCCCTTCTTTCCCCAGCTTTAGATTTCAGTTGGCACTTGCAGTTGGATCTTGTGAGATGTATTATGCTACTGTTTTAGTGGAATTGTGGATGCTGAGCAATAGTACACTGCTAATATATAGTGGTGAGTGGTCTAACACACTGCCTAGTTTTGAAAGATGTATTGTTGAATTTATTAAAGATCCTATGACATAGTATGATGTAGGTGAGTGTTCTAGCATACTGCCACGTTGTGTTATTGTATGGCTATGCTGATATATATATATATATATATATATATATATATATATATATATATATATATATATATATGTTGGTTAATAAAGCTGGTCACAAAGTCACGATTTCTGTCGAGTTGATTTATTGGTGGGGGAAGGAGTTCAGCAACAAAACAGTATTTGTAGCAATTGCTACATAAATAAAGCAGATTCGTGCAAGGGACAGATGTAGACAAACTAGTACTATTGAGTTATAATACAATAAAAGATTAATTGCAATTAATATGTTGGCAGCATAGTATGTAAACTAAAAACTGACAAGTACCCATCGCCAGTACGGCAGCCAAGCAGGGAGCAATAATCCAGTGCAGTAATAAGCATTTCAAACAAATGCAGGCTATAAAGTCAGTATCAAATAGTTCTCCTGCAGACTAACATGTTCATATGTTCATATCAACATACACATAGTGAAAAGAACAAAATACATAATACATAGTTACACTGGTTTACTATCAGTCACGCGAAAGTACGGGTATCTGATTGTGAAAATGTTGAAAACACAACTGAAATGCCTTGTTCGATGCCTTCCAGTACTCGACATTCCACGCATTACACCGCTGTGCATTAAGTACCGCTCCACACTCCAGAGCGATTTGTAATGTTCCAACACCTCTGTTGCAATTATCGTGGAAGATACACGTTTTGAAGATACGCTTAATTATTTCCTTCACTTTTAGTTGCTCACGTGTAATAACATCAGGTGCATGATGGTGAGCAGTTGACTTTGTTAATATATCTTTGTCTTCAAGTACTTCACTGTTACATCGCCCCTTACATTTCGCATTTATTGTAAATGTACAGCACAAATATGTCTTATTTCCTGCACATTTCTCTAAGTAGCATTTACAGCCATCAATGCATAACATTGTTCTCCCTTTTTGGGAGATTATTTATCAGAGTTTAAGCCAATGATACCGAGAGCAGTATTGTGCAAGCCTGCGCTTATATTTCATGCTAATTCTGCATCCTGCAAATTAAAGATATGTTAAACCTGTTATTTAAATGGTTTTAACATGTAACACATAATATACCATGTATTTTATACACCAACTTATTCAGAGCATCATACAGTGTTTGTATAGTCGCATTTACATGTGCGAAACAGTTGAGATGACTCGATATTCTGTACAGTCCGACATTACATTCGCAAATCTGACTATCGAAGAAGTGTGTGTCGGCATTGTCAGTGTTGGTGTTGTAATAGCAAACCGTTACACTATATAGCTGGAAGTGATCAATTAGACCTTTAATGGCACCGTATAATTTAATCATGGAATACAATTATTGTCACCAATATAGTTGTCTAGTTTTGTTTTAAATATGTTTTTTTTGAACTAGTGTTTCATTTATACTGGTAACCCATTCCACAGCCCTGGGATCCTGTGTGTGATATATTGATTTCTTTTTTGCAATTTTAATAGGATTAGCTTGTAAAACAAAGTCATCTATGTCTTAATCCAGAGGACTGGCAAGTTATCAGTAACCCTAATTTGCCCACTTAATGTTGATCGTAGACAGTATTAAATGCTAAATAAAGCTTATAGCTAAAACATATACATAATACTGTGTGTAACTTTAAATGTTTTACCATGTTAATATACAGTAGTTCTTTAATGGCATTCTATATTTGGTATATATTTAAAAATAGAACAAATCTAGATTCCACAAATATATCAAGCATGAGAACCAAATATGTAAGGACTCATGGTCATTCCTGAGAGAAATCAACCAATTGGAATTTAGAAGTGAATTTAACTTCATGACATTGATGTAAAAGATTTGTATACATCTATCCCCCATCAAGAAGGATTGAATGGGTCTCTAGTAAATTAAAAAACTTGGGAGCCCCTGGCGAGGAAATTGGTTTGGTAGAAGAATTATTGGACATTATTTTATCCAACAATTACATTACGTTTGACAATATCTTCTATTTACAAAAAGTAGGAGTCGCCATGGGGTCTCCACTTGGGGCGAGTTTTTCTAATTTAGTCATGGCACATTGTAAAGATGAACATGTTTGGAATAAACTTCATGTCAAAGAACAACTGCATTTTTACACAAGATTCTTGGATGACATTTTTGTCATACTAAAGGGTGATGAAAGAAATGCTAAAGATTTACTTTACTATTTTAATAACACCACAAATTTTTTTGAGTTTTACATCAAGTTATGGAGAAAATAAAATTTCATTTTTGGACATTGAGTTAAGAAAAGACAGTAGTCATAACAGATATGTTAGCACCATTTTCAGAAAGGACACATATTCCAACAGCTTATTACACTTTACCAGCTGTCACCCGTTCCACCAAAAAAGATCAGTGGTGAAGGGACAGCTGGCAAGAGCCGCCAGAATGACTAGTCTTGAAACTGACTTTCGGATTGAATGCCAAAAGCTTGAAACAATGTTTCTCAATAGAGGTTACCCACAAGAGTTAATGGGTAACTTGATTGATGAAATTTACAAGAGAAACGGGGATATATAGACCTGTCTTATGCATTGAACAAGAAGCTAATGGTATGAGTAATGAAACATTAGAAAATAGAGATATCACCAGAGAGCACAACTCCATAAGTTATAGTTTTATCACACCATATAGTATTAATGCGAGGGAGTTGAGGGACATCCTTTACAAGAATTAGGAAATTTTAGAGAATGACCCATATGTTAGAAAAAAACTTGTCAAACCACCCCAGATAATATTTAAGAGGGGAAGAAACATTAAAAATATTCTAGAGAACCAGCCTTACAGTTTCATTAGGAATCCTGGAATGACAAAATGTTTGATGTGTAATTTTTGCAAACATAAGGAAATAGGACAGACATTCTACATCCGAAATAAAAAATATAACACTAGAGATAAATTCAACTGTCAGTCAAAAATGATAGTGTACTCAGCCAAATGTCAACAATTCCATGTATTCTACATAGGGAAAATCATTAGGGCATTGAAGGAAAGAGTTTATGAGCATCTGTACAGCATTAGCCATAGGAAGTCAGAGAACGCTCTCGCAAGACACATAATGGAACACCCAGAACATATATTCAAGTTCCGAGTTATAGATCAAATTAAATCAGATGGAAGAGGTGGACCTGACAACCTTCTGTTAGAAAGGCTAGAACTAGTGTGGCAACTAAGTGCAAGTGCCTGTGTATATCCAGGCATAAATTAAATCTATTCTATTTTATGCATTCTGAGATTAAATAATTTAAATAGGAGCAATTAATGTAAGGACAACACTAAATACAAAATATTCGGCTCTGGTGTTGTTCAGGACAAAAATGGATTAGTATCTATGAGTGCACACAGAACACTTTGTTAGGGTATATAAGTACAATTAATGAATACAGTAACAATTGTGATTTAAAACTTTTGCTTGTTGGACTGTTTTTTGAATGAATTTAAGGCAGAGTATAGATTGTGTCATTCGTACTAAATGTAGTGTAGGTGATTTAAAATGCTTTAAAGTAGTGTGAGTATATGTACCTCTTCAAGGGTATGCAAGTACAACAAAGTAACATGCTAAGTAAATGCTACATACATAACTGTTAGCAGCTTGCAACTTTCTAAGTAAAGTGCAGGAGATCAAACATGATTTGAATTTGTGTGTATGTATACACCTTTTTAAAGATACGCAAGTATAAATATGCTAGCAAATGCTATATAATAATTGTCAGCAGTTTTTAACTTGCAACGAACTTTAAACAGTGTATGAATTAATTAAATGAACCATGTGATCTGGCAGGAAGTTATTTATAGTGGAGAACTAGGAAAAAAACAGTTTGTCTGAGGAAGTCTTCATATTAAGAAGACGAAAAGCACTTAATCTTATATATTTATTTGTCTTACTTGTTTTATTGAGTTGGATTCACTTCATTAACTACTCTTTAATAAATGGTTACCATATTTTACAACGTGAAGAGCTGTTATTTCCAACTGAAGCAAAAACGAAACAGGCTACAGAGAGGGTACTGTTCGGACTGTTTTCTGTGGCTACTATATACTTGTTGAGTAGAACTTTCTCCTTGGTGTGTTGTGCTTTAATATACAGTAGTTCTTTAATGGCATTCTATATTTGGTATATATTATAGCTGTATATAATACTTTAAAAACAGAGCAAATCTAGATTCCTCAGTACTGAAAATTAATCCAGCCTGTCTTAATCCTTTTGCCTTTACTTTCATTGCTTATGTTCATATTTATTTATCCTTTGCTGACCGGGTTAGTCCTACTAGGCTAGCAGCCTCTTTTCAGAGGAGACCCAAGGTGGTATTTATACAACTAGGGGAAATTTGACCAGGTCTTTGAGGAAATTATCTTCCTCTTTGAGCTGCTAGATGGCACTGTAGGGCTCCTACAGGAGCAAGGAAGAGGCCTAAGGGAAGCAGCAGCATGGAGGAGAGAAAAGGTATAGACAGTTTGGAGGTGGAAAATTCAAAGTTGCAGAAAAAATTGGTGGATGTGGAACATCAGAATGTAAACAAAGTTTCCTGTATGGTGGATGCTACAAATGAGTAGCACTTAGCTGTCACCGTGGAAAAGGAAGTAAGTGAGTCTGTTGAAGTGCTGCAGATAACAGAACTGGCATCAGGAGGGCTTGCAGATGATGTTTTGTTGAAAATAATGAAGCAGGATGATTCAGTTGATAGTTCTGCTGTTTCATGAGAAGAGATGGCAGATACTTTTTACAGAAGTGCTGAGGATAGTAATATGGAAAAGGAACCAGTTGATATGGCAGCAGTGAATAGAGCGGTTAAAACTTATGCAGCAGTGACAGTGACAGAAAGTAAAAGAAGAAAGCCACAAAAACTGAGAAGATGTCTGGTTTTTGTGGCAGCAGATAATGCAGTAATTGAAACATATCTAGCAGTGCCAGTGGGCAAGAAAGAAAAGCAGAAACAAACTGTAAATAAAAACAAAAACATTGCTGTAATAGACAAATGTGATGTGTAGGAAAATTTGGTAACTGCTGGATTTTAAGCTCAAGAAATTCCATCTTTTATATATATATTGGAAAAGAGACTTTTTGTAACTTCACATTTGAAACAAAGGGATTGATGATTACATTTCTGGAACTGTATAACAAAAAGAAGGACATTTATCCATGGAACAATTGTTTGTTTTCTGGTAGTAACTTATTTCTTAAAAAGGTTATGTTACAGTTTAGAACTGTTAAACTGGAAGACGATAATGTTAAAAAAATGCATGCAGGGATTGTGTGAAACAGTTAACTTTGTAAAGTTAGAGATAAGAGAAACTTATGGAATGGAAGGTGCTGGCTGGAAGCTCTTTTGAAATGTAAAAAAAAAAAAAAAAAAAAAAAAAAGGTAAAACACTTGCCAAGTTTTGTTTTTGTGGCTGGTCACATAGGACCATTAAGATATACAAGCTAGCCGAAATCATATTCTTTTGTAGGGACTTTTGTCATTCAAATAATGATTGTGATAAGAAGCCATGTAACCAATGCGGGGAGAAAGGATATACAACAAGAACATGTGTGCCTGAATGCAGGTTGTGTAAAAAAGGGACACACTTGGATGTACTGTTAAGAGGAAACAGTAAATAATTAAAAATAAGGAGAAAGGGAAGAAAGTCAACATGAGGAAGGACAACAAGAGGCTGAGGAAGGGTGAACTAGGTGCAGAAGAAACTGTGGAAGAAAATATATGGGGGGTAAAATGAGGAGAGAGTGCATGTGGGAAGAGCAGTCAGGAAAAGGGATTGATACCAATATTTTTGAAATGCTAGCCAGTGAAAAAAATGATTATGAGGATCAAAGATTATTTGTACATAAACCCATGAAAAAATATTCACTTGAGGAATGAGTAAATATAAAAAATGAAAATTTAAAAATATTTCCCATAAACTTAAAGAGAAGGAAAAAAGCAACAATGTTAGAGTAGTTTCAGTAAATGTATTAACACTGTAAGAAGGACATGGATACTGGAACGATCAACTAAATATGATGTGGATATATAATAACATAGGTTAATAGGTTCATAGGTGTGTACTAGGCTAATAGCCCTGGAGCCTAGCCCATAGGATTACCCTGGCATCATGGCACCCGACCTTAGTTCCCAGTACTTCTGTCAAGTAGAGCCACTAAGTTGATCCCCGGGGTGAAGTTTCTATTTCTCATCCACTCATCAAGATTTCTCTTAAAGAGGGCTAGTGAGGTGCTCTGTTTGACATGTATGGTAAGTCTATTCCATAGCATGGGCAGTCTCTGGGTTATGAACCTGTGGTAATGAGGTTGAGGTCTCTAGAGCGTGTGGTGCAGAGTGAATGAAATTTCTTTAGACATAGCATTTCTAACAGAGCTGGGTCAGACATGGCTTTGTAAGTCAAGCAGAGATCACATCTAAGTAGGTGATATGAGAAAGAGAATAGTTGGCGTTTTTTGATTCTGTCCATATAGGGCAAGTGTTTAAGGCCTAGGATCCTCTTTGAGAGGTACTTTTGCAGCCTCTCCAGTTGCTGCAGGTGTCTAGTGAGGTACATGCCAAATGGGGCATTCCACTCGATGATTGGCCTAATGAGGGAAGAGTAGAGGGAGACAATGACCTTTTTCTTCTTGGATGCAAAACCCTTAGTAATGAGATGTGCCACATAGAAGGACTTTCTGACCACAGTGGCAATGTGTTGGTCAAAAGAGAGGTTGCTGTCAACCTATGTTCCCAGATCTCTTATAACACCTTCTGTGTTTAGTGGACTATCATTGATGTTTAATTCATGGGAACTGAGTTTTTCCTAAAGGGGATGATGACACATTTTTTGGCATTGAGCTTAAGGCCAAGGTTCTGACACCAGTCGTTGGTCTCAGTGAGGCCTTTCTGTAGGATGTCAACATCACTTGGGAAGTTTCTAATAGCTCCCAACTTGCAATCGTCTGTGAACTTAGTCAGCCAGAGTCCCTTTGTGCTGGCCTGGACTTCAGAGAAGTAGATACCAAACAGGAGAGGACCCAGGGCCAAACCCTGTGGGACTCCACTCGTGACTGGTCGGCAGTCTGACTTGGAGTCAGTTACTTTCACACTGTGGGTTCTGTCTGTGAGCCAGTTTGCAAAAGGGGTTGATGCCTAGCTTACTGAGTTTTTCTATGATTCCTGAGTGGGGAATGGTATCACAGGCTTTGGCCAGATCAAGGTAGGCTGTATGAACCATCTTGCCTTCATCCACAGCTCTGGTGACTGACTCAAAGAAGTTGACCAAGTTGAACAGGCATGATCTACCCTTCACAAAACCAAACTGTGTGGGATCCGGAGTTTAGAGATTCCCTATATCCTTGCTTATTAGGTCCATGATGATACATTCCATAGCTTTGCATATCAGACTCGTCAGGCTAATGGGGCAATAGTTCTCAAAGTCTGTAGACACTCCTCCTTTCTGGAGTGAGTGATGACTGTAGTAGTGTGCCATTCAGTAGGGACAAAGCCTGAGGTGAGACTGTGATGGAACTGGGCACACAGGTGAGGTGCCAGTTCACTCTGTAGTTCATGCAGAACACAGCCAGAGATATTGTCAGGTCACATAGAATCTGTATTCTTGGCCTTGGACAGGGCTGTTTTAACCTGTGCAGCACTAATACTGGGTGCCTGGCAATCTACTTGTATTGTGATTGGTCCATTGGGGGAAGAGGTGTAAAGCTGGCACTGAATCTGTTGCCCAGTGTATTGGCAATACCTGTTGGCTCAGTATAGGAGGTATGATTTTGCAGTAGCTCAGAGCAAATCTGGGTATTGCCGTGGAGATTCTTTGCATAACTATAGAAGACCTTGTGGTTGTCTTTACTATCTGCCACAATTCTGTTTTCATAGCTAGCTTTAGAGGATTTGATGAGGGATCTCAACTTTTTGTTGAGGCTGATAAGGGAGTTTTTCCAGTCTTGGGACTTCACCTTATCCTACATCAGTTTCCTCCTTCTGTTCTAGAATTTGTTTATGGCAGGGGATCACCAGATTGGCTTCCTTTTTCTGGAGGAGAGCATCTTGGTTCTATTGGGTATGGTGAGATCCATGCATTTGTGTACGTGTTCGTACAGTGCATTGGTGTATGATTCGTCAGTCATGCAATTATTCTCCATTTGCATGGGTGCCATGAAGTTAGCTACCTCTGTTTTTAGGAGCCCAAAGTTAGCTTTGGAGAAGTTTTTTATGTTGGTTACCTATGTGGGGGGGGCATGTTGATTTACAAGGTGATTAGTTTGTGGTTAGATCTAACCCGGGAGGATTTTACTATTGGTGTAGAGCAATGGTCACCCATGTTAGTAATGACCAAGTCAAGGATGTTGCTACCTCTAGTGGGGTTAAGAACGAGCTGGTCTAGGGCTTTGGAATTAAAGAATTCCAGGCAACATTGGGCAAGTGTATTGGTACATGAGTAGTTTTCCCAGTTAATGGAGGGGTAGTTCAGTTGTCCAGTATGAGAGTGTTAGGTTGGACCCTAATATTCTCCAGGGTGCTTAGGAACATGGAGTGTGAGTCTTGGGACATGGTTGGGGACCTATAGCAGGCTATGACCTGAATTGCTGTCTTAATCAATGTTAGCTGCACCTGAAGTATCTCTGATATGTAATGTTGGGCTACCAGCCTGGAGGTGTGCACATCCTTTATGGATATGGAAATACCACCACCTTTGGAGCTTCAGTCCAAGTTCTGGGGCCAAAAGGTGTGGAATGAGTTATAGCCTGGTAGTGCTTTCGCTGCCTTGAACCAGGTCTTTGGTACAGCACAAATGTGAATGTTCTCCTCTTTAAGGAGTGCTTCAAGCAAGTGCATTTTGAGATTTAAACTTCTAGTGTTGAGCAGCATGACCCTCAGATTGCATTTGTTTGTAGCTGTTAGGGTGGTAATTTGCTCTTTGGAACATCGCCTAAAAAAGTCACTATAGGGGTAGCAAGAGCCTTGTCCAGTATCCAGAAGCCCAGGGGTGACAGATGCAGGCCATCTCTGGCAAAGCATCGTGGTCTGTTGATCATGTCATCCCAGGCAGACCGATACTGGATCCCCTTTGAATGACACCAGAAGCTTAGCCAATTGTTGAAGTCAATCATTTTGTCCTTATATTGTGGTATCATTCTGGGGGAAAGCAGGATGCTACTCAGGTCTAGGGTCATACCTGCCTGGGCCACATGATCCAAGAGCTCTTCCATGTCTCTTTTCATGTAGTCCAGGGAGATACATCTCATTCACTCTAACATGAACAATGACAGAGTCATATATGCACTTGTTGTGGAGTGACTTGAGTGCATGAGTAATGTGGCGGATCCTGACACCCAACAGGCAGCTCACTGTATTTTTCACCTTGTTCAGCCTGGTGAGTGAGACATCAGTGTGCCTGACTATAGAGTCACCTATGACTAAAGTGTTAGGCACGTTGTCTTGCCTTAGGGGCTGTTGCTGGGTGGCACACTGGTGTTGTGAGCTATGTGACACTTTGGTTGTGAGTGGTGTTTGTTTGCATTTCAGCTTCGGAGGTCCTTGTTGCCTGGGCAGGTTACAGTTAAGGGCCTCCGCATATGTGGATTTAGTGTTGCTATGTGTGGGTGTTGGCGGTGTGAATTTAGAAGGGCTATGTGTTGCTTGAGGTGTAGAGCAGGTGTTAACCTTCTCCTCTTGACTGTCTAGCACAATCTCGGGTGAAGAGAGCGTTGCTTCCAGTTTGGCTATGTAAGTGCATCTCTCACAGGTTGTAGTGTTGGGTGGTAGGAGGAGAGGGTTGTCTGTGTACATGAGGCAATTGCTGCATTGCCCCAGTATGCCCAGATTCACCAGGTGGACAGGAGAAATCAACAGAAGCTGACCCTTGGACATGCCTGGTTTGATGCTTTTTTTAAGTACAGGAGCTGTTTTCCCTTACCTTAGCAAGGTACTTTGCAATTATAAGCTGTTTAGTGCCTATGATTAATTTCTCCTTATTAATAAGGAGAGTTGAGTGCTTGTATCAGTTTAAGGCTTCCTAGTGCTTTCCAGTAGGTATTAGAGCAAGTGATAGTCCCAGGGATGCTTAAAGGTAAGATGAAAAAAAAATGGTTTATCCTAAACACTGCAGTGTGCACTAGAGAAGTTAGATGTGAAAGTAGATAATTTAAGTTTTACCTGTCTAAAAAGTTAAGTTTTAGTGGAGAGTCACTATTTTTAAAACAGCAAGATAGATTGAAAGTGGGTGATTACTTTTGTATTCCAGTACTATGGAATACAGTAGAATGGCCAATAAATTTAAATAGTTGAAGGAGAGTGATTTCACAAAACAAATTTCATAATTTATCATATTTTGTTATTACCTTTCCTATTTTAATATGCACCCCATTCTTCCATCACCTCCATTTATATTGTTAAATGGTCTGAAAAACTTATCAAAACTGTATCGCCATCTGCTAGCCCCAAGCCTTCCAATAATACAAAATAATCAATTTCAGATCAAAGTGCTCCCCTTTTATGAGTCCATTGACTTTTGATCCACACAGTTAATTAACCACATTTTATAACTTCCTATATTTGTATCTTTCCTTTTTTTTACATTTTCCCAATAAATCATAATTAAAGTCCCCAGCAATTATAATTTTCATGTTAACCACCACATAGTCTAATATGTGATGAAACAGATTTTCTCTTTCCTTACTAGTCATATATGCATATAATGCTAACCTCAAATCCACAACAGTTAACCTTCCCCTACGAACCAGTGTTACATCTAATATTTTCATTGTTTTTCTACACAATACAGCCACTCCAAAAAAGGTTCTCTTCCTAAATTGCACATTATATTTCTACTCCACATTTTTTTCTATTTGCAGTCTTTTTTCTTCTAACATAATAATATGCATTTTATTTTTCTGTTTGTTTATTTGTTTCATTGAATACTGTGGTCTCTCTGTCTCTCTGCAGTTAATTTTGTGCCCTCCCTGTTCTTGTTATGGTATTAATCTTGGTGGCTTTGGAATTGTCCACTCCTTCTGTAAATTTGTGTTTGAACACTCCTTCTGGGTCCATCTCATTTGCTCACGCAACCAAGTACAGTGAGATCATATTTTGATTTCAGGCACTCAGTGGTGGCTAGTGACTTCAAATCAAAGTGGGGCTGCAGGAGACAGCTGAATGGGTGGAGTCATTGGGAATGGGTGTGGCCAACTAGAAAGGGGAGGGGCTATGATCAAAACCACAAAAATTGTAACTTTAATTAAATACTCTGCCCTGAGTGCCAAACCATCATTATGAGACTCCAATCAAGACAAAATGAAGTGTAGAAGAAAAAACATATTTCAATCCATTGGCTGCATGACAGCTTACTTAATATCTAGACGGAAACAAAAAGGTTGTGAGGCATGAAAAAATAAATTACTTTTTAAATACATTACTGGAATGCTAGTCAAAATCAAGTATAAGAAAAACAAGCAGCACTCAACTCAAACCACTTCTCCTTGTACTCCAGTTCTAATTATAATTTATATTCAGCTTTATTAAAGTACCAAGTAACATGCTGAAAGTAGCAATCTCTGTGATACCCCACTTGCAAAAATGTTTCTTATCCAAAAAAGACCTGCTGCCTGACAACAACTATCTACTTGTTTCATGGGGAAAACATGATCAAAGTAAAAAATGAAAAGCAAACAGGAAACAAGCTCAACATACATTGCTTAAAGAATTACTGCACAGGATATGGACCACACATGATAGATTGGCATTCTGTTTAGTTTGCATGTAAAGCCTGTAATGAGCTCTTAAAATAATCTAATCCTGTCCTTTATTACAAACACTGTCATATGCATTTCAATACCCAAGGCTTATATGTTATCTAGTTATGTAAGTATTCTCTGCATGGCAACAACATAAAGGCTTTCAATGTTGGCAATTTTTTAACAGTATGCTTATTAAAGCTTACTTGTATCTTACAATCTCAGACAAGCTTACCAGATGGTCATTAAAGCATTGCTACTTAAACACAGAGCAACAGGCACTTTCTGAATAATAATAAGCATAAATCAACAGTATAAAAATATGACAGAAACCAGAACATTCTGCAAAATCAAGGACAGATGAAAAGCCATTGTAGTACTGGTGTCTACCTTGGATGGGGGGATAGTCTGCACATTTACCCTGCATAACTGCTCCTTGCCTTGCTTGGACACATCCAGAGTCACTATGTGGAGGAGTGGGGTGCAGCAAGTATGTCACAATTTGAAATGTCTCTGGCTGAGTCATACCTCTCAGCCTCAGAGCAAGAAATCTGGACAAAGCCATACACAGAAGTGGGACAAAGGCCCAAAAATAAGGAAAATTTTTAAACATTGCTCTTATAAACTTAGAAAGATAATAGAATAGTAGGTCTTGCATTATTATGAATTTTCTGAATGGTATGAAATCTGAAACTGAAATGTCTGTCATTATTTTCTAACTTCAGTCTTTAGTAATTTGCCACTAATTTGCCCAAAAAAAAAAACAATTTTATGAAAAATGGACCAAAAATGTGATTCAAAAAGATAAAATAGCCACACAATACAGCTGGGAACCTGTCAAAGAAGGGACACCTTTTAATATTAATACTGCTAACATGAGCAGCTGACAAAATAAAAGAATCTACATGCATTTCTAAAATAAACGTATTCTATAACTGATTATTGCAGTTATTTATTAATTGTAAACCCTCCATGTTTTCTTCCAAAATTGCCATTTTGTGGAGGGATTATTAGGGGAAGAGCAACATTTTGAGCCAAAATCGGGGATAGTTGAGAGGTTTAGATATGCCTAATTCTATAAAGCAATTTATTTGCATGTACCTCTCAACCTGTTAATGCAGGAAATCTGGGCAAGGCCAAATATATGGGGGGAACATATAAACAGTACTAAAAATTGCTCTTGTATAAACTGAGATAGTTAATCGAATAACAGGTCTTGCTTTAGCATGCATTTTTCTGAAGGTTATGAAGTCTGAAACTCAGTGTCTGTCATTATTTAGTGACTTCATTCTTAAATGATTTGACAGAAAACCACAAATTTTATGAGGAACAAATGAAAAATAAGAAGCAAAAATCTATTAATTCTGCAAAAATCTGGACAGTTGAGAGGTATAGTTCAGCCAGGGCTGTCTTGGAGTTTGCTGCCCTTCCCCCCTCACAAAATCATGGTCGAATGGAGCTTCCCCTCCTACAGTCATTCCAATGAACCATTACTTGGCTATTTCACCCCATTTACCATAAACACTAATGTGCATACTGTTTTACTTCTGCAATGATTTGGACTTCATTTAAAAGTTTTATTTTGCATTTTACAGCTCAAACACTAATAGATATATCTGCTAAACAAAGCAATGCAGTCTCACAATGCGAACAGACTTAGCATTAAAACTTCTCTGCCCTTGAAAACTCACAATCACTGAAACAGCATTGAAACCCACAGTCAAAGAAAATACATTTTGCCAGTGGCAGATTAACTTTGGGTTTGGGCTGTTTTCAAATCACAGGCCCCTTGCACACGAAACATACACATGCTCTTTTATACACCTTCCTGATTGTATTAAATTATATTCCTTGTACAATACAGTACAGTTTTAGAGGGTGTTTTAAATTTGTTTTGAAATTTTTCCAGTAAACAATGAAACAAAATGCATGCACCAGTAATGCCAAAACTGCCCAGTTCAGAACATTTCCATCATAAAAGTCTACTCAAATTTCTACAGTCCACCAGAATCAGTACATATGCGCAATCTCTGAAGAAGTAAAAGTCATCTAAATATTTCCACATTAAAGAGATCTCTAACTAATGAAGATGTTGCTGCTAGCAAACAACTTTGTATTTCATTGTTTCATCTACAAATAAAGTGCCCGTTACCCTTGAGGAATAAATTGCCTATCTTACACTAAAAAAAATGATAAACTAGCAATATTGCAATAGGGAATGGATGGCAAACTTATAATATGTTCATAGTTACTAGGTATCTTTGCATTCACCCCTTTTACGACACAGTACAGTATCAGCGATGCATCTCTCTACTGTGGGAGTAGAACCCACAGCCTTCTGTATTAAAAGAAAATATACTACATGTTGTGCTATTAGCAATGCAAGCCAACTCAGCATAAGCAGCACTAAACTTTTGCTCCACTGCAGCTCTCAGATCCTTGTAAAATCTACTCACTCAGTTGTATCTCTGAACTTTGCAGCACAAAGAAATCTGGAAAAAGCCAAAGTTTATTGTGGGGGGGACAAAAGCCCAAAAAACAAGGACACATTTTAAACATTGCTTGTATAATGTTGGAAAGTTGCTAGAATAAAATGCTGTGTTACCACCATACATTTCACTGCCAAGCCTTAAACCAAGGACCCTGTGCAAAACAGTCAGAGCACCATATCATTATGCCAAATCAGCTGTTTTGTGAAAAGAGGAGGACGGAAACTTAAATGGCTATCATTTAGTGAATTCGGTTCTCACCATAGCACAGTTGTTAACCTCTTAGCACAAAACACCTGAAAAAAAGGCAATAATGGGTGAATACAGCCCCAAACATTCAGTGAATTCAGTTCTTACCATAGCTCTCAACCTTAGCACAAAGCCTGGATGAAGCCAATAATGGGGGAATACAGTCCCAAAAATAGGGACAAATTTCAAATATCCATCTTATACACTTAGAAAATTGCTAGTGCTAGCTTGCACTGCACTTGAATTGTTTTTAGTGCTGTTTTAGCTGCTTTTCTATAAAAAAAAATCTAAGCTTGTTTCCTGCCTTTCCTGTAACTAGTCTAGTCCAGATATAGATTTGTTGTATCCAGGACTGTATGTAAGCTTCTGTGCCCCCCAAGCCTTTCTGTGTTGGAGAGAAGCCTTCTAGCTTATAATTGGGAGTGGTAAGCACTAGGTAGCCTATCTACTACAAGCGGAGTAGTTTCTGGGCAAGAAATTGTACTTTATTCTCCAGATACAACTAACACTAGGTAAGACTGCAATCCAAATTGTAGCTTGCTACAGATCCCCCACTATGCCCCAAGATTCTCACTACACCTTTCTAAACATACCGGAAAATATTAATATACAACCAAAGACCCTAATACTGGGTGATTTCAACTACTCTGCCATTAACCGGGAAAACTACTTGTGCACCAACACCTTTGCCCAACGGTTCTTGGAATTCATAAATTCCAATGCTCTGGATCAACTAATCCATAGTCCCACCAGGGGCTCCAATATCCTTGACCTTTTTTTACCAACTTTGTATTACCAACATGGGAAATCAATGCTCCACACCTATGGTCACCCTCTCGCTGGTCAGGATAGACCATAAGCTAATCACCCTTAACATCCACATCCCACCCCCCAGTAAGGAAACCTCCATAAAAAACTTCTCCAAGGCCAACTTCATGCTACTCAAGTCAGAAGTTACAAACTTCATGACACCCATGCAGACGGGAGCTGAAAGTTCGACTGCTGAGTCCTACATTAAGGCACTGTACGAGTACATCCACTCATGCATGAATCGTGCCATCTCAAATAGAACCAAGATGCTCTCCTCCATAAAAAGGAAGCCAATCTGGTGGTCTCCTGCCATAAACAAACTTTACAACAAAAGGAAAAAACTGTTGCAAAAAAGAGGAAAATCCCAGGATGCAAAAAACTCCCTTACCAGCCTCAGTAAGAAGCTGAGATCCCTCATAAAATCCTCCAAAGGTAGATACGAAAATAAAATTGCCAAAGATCCAAAGACAACCACAAGGCATTCTATAGCTATGTCAAGAATCTAAATGGCAATGCTCAGATCTGCTCTGAGCTACAAAGGAATGGCATTAAATATACTGATCCCAAGGATATTGCCAATATCCTGGCAGATCAATTCAGTGCCAACTTCACCCCCCTCTCACACCCTAAATGGCCCATCTCAATAATGAAAGATTGCCAAATTCCTGTAATAACGGCCACACAGGTAAAAAACTCACTCTCCAAAGCTAAGAATACAGCATCCATGGGACCAGATGACATCCTGGGCTGTGTACTATATGAACTACAAAATGAACTGGCACCTCACCTAAGTGTCATGTTTAATCATACCCTCACCTCAGGCTTCATGCCCACTGAGTGGTGCACAGCTACAGTTATCCCACTCCACAAGGGGGGATCCACCTTGGATCCTGGGAACTACTGCCCCATCAGTCTAACGAGCCTGATCTGCAAGGCCATGGAATGTATTATCATGGAACTTATAAACAAATACATTGGCAACCTTAAAACACTGGACCCCACCCAGTTTGGGTTTGTGACTGGCCGATCTTGTCTCCTGAACTTTATTGACTTCTTCGAATCAGTCTCCAGAGCTGTGAACAAGGGTAAGGCAGTCCACACAGCCTATCTGGACCTTACCAAGGCCTTTGACACCATCCCCCACTCTGGAATCATAGATAAACTTACTAAGCTGGGCATTAATCCCTACATAACTCGATGGATTGCCAACTGCCTTACTGACAGTACCCACACTGTAAAAGTAGCTGACTCCAAATCCAGCTCCAGACAAGTGACAAGTGGAGTACCTCAGGGTTCAATCCTGGGACCTCTCTTGTTTGGCATCTACTTCTCTGAAGTACAGGCTAACGCTAAGGGACTCTGGCTAACAAAGTTCACAGATGACTGCAAACTGGGAGCCATTATTGAATCCCTAAATGATGTGGATACTCTACAAAAGGGCCTTACAGAAACAGATGCTTGGTGCCAGAGCCATGGGCTCAAGCTCAATGCCAAAAAATGCATAGTTATTCCCTTTGGGAAAAAACATGTACCCATGAATTATCACATAGGTGGCAGTACACTAAACACTTAAAGTGTGATAAAAGACTTAGGGACACAGGTTAAAGGTGGTCTCATCTTCAATAACCACATCACCACAACAGTCAGGAAAGCCTTCTATGTGGCACACCTCATCACTAAGGGCTTTTCATCCAGAAAAAAGGAGATCATTGTCCCACTGTACTCATCCCTCATTAGACCCATTATAGAATACAACGCCCCATTTGGTATGTACCTCTCAAGACATCTGCAACAACTGGAAAAGCAGCAGAAATACCTCACTAAAAGAATTACAGGCTTAAAGCAGATGCCCTATGCTGATCGCCTTAAAAACTCCAGCTATACTCTGTCGCATATCGTCTACTCTGAGGTGATCTCTGCTTAACATACAAGGCCATGTCAAACCCAGAGCTGTTGGACATGCTACACTTAAAGAAATCCCAATCCCTCAGAGCCACACGCTCCAGCAATCTAAATCTTGTCATCACAATAAACAAAGCATGCTGGAGGGATAGGTTCCTGACCCAGAGACTCCCCAGACTCTGGAATAGACTGCCCATACATATCAAGCAGAATGCCTCTTTGGCCCTCTCCAAAAGGAACCTTGATGACTGGATGGGAGAAAGGAAATTCACCCCAGAGTTCACGTCAGTCGCCCTGCTAGACAGGGGTCCAGGGAAGTAAATAGTGCGGGAAGAAATAGCCAGGGAATTGTTATGGCTAGGCTTGTACAGGCCCTAGGGCTGATAGCCTAGTACCAACCTATGAACCTATGAACCTATGAGATGAAAATGGAGAGTGGACAATATTGCAGTTATGGAATGATCATATAACCATGAAGGACTTCTATAAGGTCTGGTCTGAAATTGGTGGATTGAATTTAAAAAGAAATATATATATATTTTTTTTCCAATGGCAGGATAATGTAAGAAAGGAACAGAAAGTAAAGTATGGAAAATGTGCTAAAATGAATTAGATCATTTAGAGAATAAAGCAAGAGAGTATTACAATATGGAAAAAGAACTATATAAAATAAATTAAGAAAAAATAAAATATTACTTTTTAGGCAGATATATTATTTTACAAAGGAGAACAAAGCTGATATCTGCATATGTGGATATAATGGTAAATGAGGATATTGCCATAATAAGGGAAATGAAAAATTAAAAGGAGAGGTAAAAAGAACACAAGAACAAATTATGAGTATTGTAGTACAGCACATGGAAAATATGTAGAAGAGTAAAAAGAAGGAAAATAAGTGAAAATGGAAAATAAAAAAAATCAAAATGATTTAAGGAAAATTTAAAAAACAAATTACTATTAGTGAACTGGAAGAAGTATTTAGGAAAGTAAATGTTGATTCAGCATCAGGCCCAGAAGGTACAGGATATAAAATGCACAAGAAATTAATGAATTGGAAAACAGAGTATTTTGTGAATGTACTGAATGGATGGTTAAATGAAGGGTTTGTTTCTGAAGACTTACTTAGTGGGATATTAATATATATATATATATATATATATGAAATAAAGATGAGAATAAGAGAATAATACATAAAAATGGAAACCCATCACACTATATAATACAGATTTTTTATTAGAGTAATACAGAGGCTATTGGAAGGAAAAATGAGAAATATTATAGAAGAAAGTATATATGGGGCCTGATTCCAAAAGATGTGCTCTCAGTGTAAGTGACCACTTACACTGAGTGCAGGCTGACAGCAGATCTTTTGGAATCTGGCCCCCCAGTTTATGTCTGTTTACAAATAAAACTTATACTGAAGTAAGTCACTTATACAGAGAGCAGATCTTTTGGAATCAGGGTAGACTTACACTGAGAGTAACTCTTTTGGAATCTAGCTCTATATGGTATAAAAGGAAATGGATACAAAAAGTTGTTATTTGTTTGTAAGAGAAATTGTGGATGATACTATATAGGTAAAGGGAGGATGTGAAACTTATGGTAGGTGATAGTAGCAAAGCATTTGATACAGTAGGACATAATGCATTTTGGGATGTTTTGGAGAAGTATGGAATAGGTGATAGAATTAGTATAGTGTTATGTCAGCATGTCAAAATAATAGAGTAAGAGTTCATAGGTTCATGGGTAGGTACTAGGCTATTGGCCCAAAGGCCTAAGTAAGCCTAGCCAGCAAGGTTCCCTGGCTTACGCCACCCAAGAAAGTTATTTTCCTGTGCCCCTGTTGAGCAGAGCCACAGAAGTGAATCCCAGGGTGTACTTCCTATTTCCCATCCACTCATCAGTGTCTGTGGACACTGAAAGCAGTAAATCTAAATAGGAAGCAATGGAGGGGGTGTGGGACATTACTGTCACACACCCCCTGCATTGTCAAAGTGCTGTATGGCACTTTCTAACTGCTTTCAGTGTCCATGGACACTGAAAGCAGGAAATCTAAATAGTAAGCAATGGAGAGGTGTGTAACAGGTACTGCCACACCCCCCATGCATTGTCAAAGTGCCATATGGCATTTTCTAACTGCTTTCAGTGTCCAAGGACACTGAAAGCAGGAATTTAAATAGGAAGCAATGGAGAGGTGTGTGACAGGCACTGTTACACACACCCTGCATTGCAAAAGTGCCATAAGGGCCGGCACTTTCACCATATGTCTGCATCTCTTAGAGGCACAAATGTGGACAAAGGCAAAAATGATAGGAGGCATACCTCTCAACCTCAAAGAGCAAAAAACAAGATAAAGCATAAAATGATGGGGGATAAATAGAAACAGTTCTAAATATTGCCCTTACAAACTTAGAAAGTTGATAGAGGAACAGGGTTGGTATCAGCATACATGTAGGGAAGGATTAGAAGTCTGAAACTCAAATGTGTGCCATTATGTAGTGACTTCAATCCTGACATTGCCCATACAGACTTAGACAGTTGATAGAATGACAGGTAGTACATTACCAAATATGACTTACAAGGAGTATTGATACATGTAATTAAAGTGATTTTAATATCTGCTTTTCTTCCATTCTAAGTTAAGTTTAAGCGTAGCTGAGTGGGTTTGTGTATTACAACCATCTGCTCAGCATTGGTTAAACATCTCATAGCAGCTAAATACAAGTGTATAGCTCTTATCCTTAACAGTGAGATAGTGTAGTGGTTAGAGTCCTGGCTATACATGTAGCTATCCATGGATCAAGTACCAAAACAGGCCCTTTATTTTTACATGGGAAAACATTGTTAAAATTATAAAGTAATTGATAGTTGTTAACCAGGGTAGTGTAGCTGGATCAAAATGGAAGTGTAAGTGCATATAACATGTGAAATCACCCATGAATACACAAGTGTCCCATACAGTATAGTCAAACCCCATGGTAACGTAATGAAAGCACATAGAGGGACATCATGCAAAGTAAATCATATACACATAATAATATGTCAGTAATGATTAAGTAAGTTATAATTTTGATATTTTTTTAAAATGCAAACTGAGCAATGGTTAGCAGTGGTCAGCTCTGTTTAGCCAGTTTAAGCATTGTTTAGACATATATACTAAGCAGCAGTCAGTTCAGCTAAGTGGATTTGTGCACTGTTAAGCAGTGCTCAGCAATTACCCCTTTTAGAACTGTTCAAGTCAGCTTAGTAGATTTGCGCACTGCTTAGCTGAGCTTAGCATTTTCAAAATGGTCAAATGACAGCAAAGGGTAGAATATGGCTTTATTTAAACCACACAGGTGGGAATACAGCCATAACCTGTTGTAGTCTGATCTCTGCCAGAACATATCTGACATTGGAGAGAAAGCGAGCTTTCGGGGCAGTGCTGGGGCATCCTGGAGTCCAGGGTCACGGCTGGACTCCTTGTAGAACATTATGATGACAGACAGTTGCAGGACCAGTACCAGGGGTCTCAGTACAAAGTGGAGGATTGGACCATCTGGCAAGTGACCTCACCAGTGCCACTGGAATGCCCCAAACTGGTGAGCAGGTACAGCATCATTATGCTGACCTAAAGCATATGAAGGGGGAACTTTTGGCGTAGAGCATCTAAGATGCTTGGACATGGAATGCTCCAGTGGTTTGTAAGTATCTCATCCATAGCTGTACCAAATCCTAGCCTGAGTATGTGATAGACAGGTATGCATAATGTTTGTTTTCTCCCCCTACAGCTGCAGCGGAGAGAGCTAGCAATGTCAAGGCCCATGCCAACAGACTGACAAGGCTGCATCGACAGGCTGGTGAGTACAGATCTACCTTGCAGTTTATAGTGAAATAAATAAGAAGGAGTAAATTGTTTACTGCCAGTAGGTGTAATCTGTACTGTGAAATGATTAAATAAAAGTTTGCCTGACTAATATTGAGCTACAGGATATGCAGTACTATTTTCAAAATGATGCGGTCTATGCTTGGCCAAGGGAGCAGCCAACACAATTGGTGGGTCCAAATGTCACTCGGACATTGCAGGAACCAATTAGGATTTCCTCTGAGATGAACAGCAGCTCCACAGGATCTACAGAAGCAGCAACTTCACAAGATGATAAGAGGAGAAAGACTAACTAAATTCGCTCAGTCGCAGCAATTTACTAATACCACCATTAATCCAAATATGCAATCTTTAAGCCTATGGCTTTCTGAAATTCATACTGATAATACTGCAGACATGGCAACACCATCTACTGTACCTTGGAGTTTGCTGCCCTTCCCCTCACAAAATCATGGTCGAATGGAGCTCCTCCTACAGTCATTCCAATGAACCATTACTTGGCTATTTCACCCCATTTACCATAAACACTAATGTGCATACTGTTTTACTTCTGCAATGATTTGGACTTCATTTAAAAGTTTTATTTTGCATTTTACAGCTCAAACACTAATAGATATATCTGCTAAACAAAGCAATGCAGTCTCACAATGAGAACAGACTTAGCATTAAAACTTCTCTGCCCTTGAAAACTCACAATCACTGAAACAGCATTGAAACCCACCGTCAAAGAAAATACATTTTGCCAGTGGCAGATTAACTCTGGGTTTGGGCTGTTTTCAAATCACAGGCCCCTTGCACACGAAGCATACACATGCTCTTTTATACACCTTCCTGATTGTATTAAATTATATTCCTTTTACAATACAGTACAGTTTTAGAGGGTGTTTTAAATTTGTTTTGAAATTTTTCCAGTAAACAATGAAACAAAATGCATGCACCAGTAATGCCAAAACTGCCCAGTTCAGAACATTTCCATCATAAAAGTCTACTCAAATTTCTACAGTCCACCAGAATCAGTACATATGCACAATCTCTGAAGAAGTAAGTCATCTAAATATTTCCACATTAAAGAGATCTGTAACTAATGAAGATGTTGCTGCTAGCAAACAACTTTGTATTTCATTGTTTCATCTACAAATAAAGTGCCCGTTACCCTTGAGGAATAAATTGCCTATCTTACACTAAAAAAATGATAAGCTAGCAATATTGCAATAGGGAATGGATGGCAAACTGATAATAGGTTCATAGTTACTAGGTATCTTTGCATTCACCCCTTTTACAACACAGTACAGTATCAGCAATGCATCTCTCTACTGTGGGAGTAGAACCCACAGCCTTCTGCATTAAAAGAAAGTATACTACCTGTTGTGCTATTAGCAATGCAAGCCAACTCAGCATAAGCAGCACTAAACTTTTGCTCCCCTGCAGTTCTCAGATCCTTGTAAAATCTACTCACTCAGTTGTATCTCTGAACTTTGCAGCACAAAGAAATCTGGAAAAAGCCAAAGTTTATTGTGGGGGGGACAAAAGCCCAAAAATCAAGGACACATTTTAAACATTGCTTGTATAATTTTGGAAAGTTGCTAGAATAAAATGCTGTGTTACCACCATACATTTCACTGCCAAGCCTTAAACCAAGGACCCTGTGCAAAACAGTCAGAGCACCATATCATTATGCCAAATCAGCTGTTTTGTGAAAAGAGGAGGACGGAAACTTAAATGGCTATAATTTAGTGAATTTGGTTCTCACCATAGCACAGTTGTTAACCTCTTAGCACGAAACACCTGAAAAAAAAGCCAATAATGGGTGAATACAGCCCCAAACATTCAGTGAATTCAGTTCTTACCATAGCTCTCAACCTTAGCACAAAGCCTGGATGAAGCCAATAATGGAGGAATACAGTCCCAAAAATAGGGACAAATTTCAAATATCCATCTTATACACTTAGAAAATTGCTAGAATAAAAGCTTTTGTGTTACCATGCACTTTCTGAAGAATATGAAATCTGATATTCAGATGCATGTCATTTTTAACATTTGTTAACCAGGAAAGTCTGATTTGGAACAAAAGCAAATTTTTAGCAGAGGCCCAGGGAGAAACACTCCAGACAGACACAGGTCTTTGTAAGATGGGAGGACGCAAAAACAGGGAGGGCATACAGACTACACACAGAAGGTAAGGCACCCCAGCTAAGAATCAAACCAGAGAGCATGCAGCTAGCAGGCAACAATGCTACCACTGCACCAATGCATTACTGGCTTTACAAGGACAGAAAAATGCAGAAACCACATATTTTATGAGGAACAGAACAAGTATGAGGGAAAAATCTGCAACTTCCCAGGGAGAAACACTCCAGACAGACACATGTCTTTGTAAGATGGGTGGGCATACAGAAGATAAGGCACCCCAGCCAAGAATCAAACTAGAGAACATGTAGCTGTTAGGCAACAATGCTACCAAGGCACCAATGCACTGCTTGTTTCCAAGGACACAAAAATACAAAAAACATAGATTTTATGAGGAACAGAACAAGTATGAGGGAAAAATCTGCAACATCCCAGGGAGAGACACTCCAGACAGACACATGTCTTTGTAAGATGGGAATACATACAGACTCCACACAGAAGGTAAGGCACCCCAGCCAAAAATCAAACTAGTGAACATGTAGTTATTAGGCAACAATGCTACCACTGCACCAATGCACTACTGGCTTTACAAGGACACAAAAATACAGAAACCACAGATTTTATAAGGAACAGAACAAGTATGAGGGAAAAATCTGCAACATCCTAGGGAGAAACACTCCAGACAGACACGTCTTTGTAAGATAGGAAGACACTAGAGGAAACAAAAACAGGGAGGGCATACAGACTCCTCAAAGAAGATAAGGCACCCCAGCCAAGAATTAAACCAGAGAACATGTAGCTGTCAGGCAACAATGCTACCAATGCACTACTGGCTTTACAAGGACACAAAAATACAGAAACCACATATTTTATGCGGAACAGAACAAGTATGAGGGAAAAATCTGCAACATTTTTACAAATGGTGGCGGGTAGGGAATTCAGGATCTTGCCACCTGGGCCAAGGGTTCAAGCCTTAATCTGTACCCACCACCATGTAGCACCAGGGGCATTTCACACAAACACACACACACACACACACACACACACACACACACACACACACACACACACACACACACACACACACACCCTACCTGGGACAGGTCCATTCATTGCAGCTCTAAATATATCCTTCCACAGCTTCGTTCATTGGAGCAGCACTAAATAAATCCTTCCACAGCTTCATTTGTTAAGCCCACAATATGTCCTTCCCTGACAAGACTCCCAGCCTGCCAACGTTGCAGTCTGAGTCCAATCCCTTTCCAGTGACAGTCTATGCAGTTACAACTGCATAGACTTCTGGGATCTCTGCACTTGAATGCTTCTTAATCTGGACTGTTGCTGAGACAGTCTGTACATGCTCCAGACTGTCTCAGCAGCAGTCCGGATATCAGAAATGCTAGTGCGCATGCAGGAAAGTCCGCTACTTGCGATCTTTTTTATTTTCTTTCTTTTGTATTTTATTTTATTTTAGTTTCTTTCTTATTTTACAGCTGGGTGGGCTGCAGTCCGACAGTCCAATAGCATGGGCCACCCCTGCAGATACTCCTACCAGTCCCATCTCTTCAGCTCTATTCTAGGTCTATCCCAGTCTAGTGCCATTAGCTCATTCTACCTAATACAGGAGAACATTTGAGAAAGCCAACCCACTTAGGTTCTTAACTTTGAATTATCATCTGTTTCTCCTTTCTCCCTTTCCACTTAACTAAATTTAAAAAAAAAAAAAAAAAAAACTTTGCTAGAATCTCCTTGTGTTCTGACTGGGTGTGCTTCTCAGCTCATAAGTATATTTTTGGCACTTTTTACCTGTTCAGAGTTGAATAAAACAATAATTGAATTCATTTCAGAATACAGTTTGAATACATTGCATTTATTTAAACTGCATTTGCTTTAATACTGCTACACACTAGTGTGCTAGCTTGCACTGCACTTGAATTGTTTTTAGTGCTGTTTTAGCTGCTTTTCTATAAAAAAAAATCTAAGCTTGTTTCCTGCCTTTCCTGTAACTAGTCTAGTCCAGATACAGATTTGTTGTATCCAGGACTGTATGTAGGCTTCTGTGCCCCCCATGCCTTTCTGTTTTGGAGGGAAGCCTTCTAGCTTATAATTGGGAGTGGTAAGCACTAGGTAGCCTATCTACTACAAGCGGAGTAGTTTCTGGGCAGGAAATTGTACTTTATTCTCCAGGTACAACTAACACTAGGTAAGACTGCAATCCAAATTGTAGCTTGCTACAGATCCCCCACTATGCCCCAAGATTCTCACTACACCTTTCTAAACATACTGGAAAATATTAATATACAACCAAAGACCCTAATACTGGGTGATTTCAACTACCCTGCCATTAACCGGGAAAACTACTTGTGCACCAACACCTTTGCCCAACGGTTCTTGGAATTCATAAATTCCAATGCTCTGGATCAACTACTCCATAGTCCCACCAGGGGCTCCAATATCCTTGACCTTTTTTTTACCAACTTTGTATTACCAACATGGGAAATCAATGCTCCACACCTATGGTCACCCTCTCGTTGGTCAGGATAGACCATAAGCTAATCACCCTTAACATCCACATCCCACCCCCCAGTAAGGAAACCTCCATAAAAAACTTCTCTAAGGCCAACTTCATGCTACTCAAGTCAGAAGTTACAAACTTCATGACACCCATGCAGACGGGAACTGAAAGTTCGACTGCTGAGTCCTACATTAAGGCACTGTACGAGTACATCCACTCATGCATGAATCGTGCCATCTCAAATAGAACCAAGATGCTGTCCTCCATAAAAGGAAGCCAATCTGTTGGTCTCCTGCCATAAACAAACTTTACAACAAAAGGAAAAAACTGTTGCAGAAAAGAGGAAAATCCCAGGATGCAAAAAACTCCATTACCAGCCTCAGTAAGAAGCTGAGATCCCTCATAAAATCCTCCAAAGCTAGATACGAAAATAAAATTGCCAAAGATCCAAAGACAACCACAAGGCATTCTATAACTATGTCAAGAATCTAAATGGCAGTGCTCAGATCTGCTCTGAGCTACAACGGAATGGCATTAAATATACTGATCCCAAGGATATTGCCAATATCCTGGCAGATCAATTCAGTGCCAACTTCACCCCCCTCTCACCCCCTAAATGGCCCATCTCAATAATGAAAGATTGCCAAATTCCTGTAATAATGGCCACACAGGTAAAAAACTCACTCTCCAAAGCTAAGAATACAATATCCATGGGACCAGATGACATCCTGGGCTGTGTACTATATGAACTACAAAATGAACTGGCACCTCACCTAAGTGTCATGTTTAATCATACCCTCACCTCAGGTTTCATGCCCACTGAGTGGCGCACAGCTACAGTTATCCCATTCCACAAGGGGGATCCACCTTGGATCCTGGGAACTACTGCCCCATCAGTCTGATGAGCCTGATCTGCAAGGCCATGGAATGTATTATCATGGAACTTATAAACAAATACATTGGCAACCTTAAAACCCTGGACCCCACCCAGTTTGGGTTCGTGACTGGCCGATCTTGTCTCCTGAACCTTATTGACTTCTTCGAATCAGTCTCCAGAGCTGTGAACAAGGGTAAGGCAGTCCACACAGCCTATCTGGACCTTACCAAGGCCTTTGACACCATCCCCCACTCTGGAATCATAGATAAACTTACTAAGCTGGGCATTAATCCCTACATCACTCGATGGGTTGCCAACTGCCTTACTGACAGTACCCACACTGTAAAAGTAGCTGACTCCAAATCCAGCTCCAGACAAGTGACAAGTGGAGTACCTCAGGGTTCAATCCTGGGACCTCTGTTGTTTGGCATCTACTTCTCTGAAGTACAGGCCAACGCTAAGGGACTCTGGCTAACAAAGTTCACAGATGACTGCAAACTGGGAGCCATTATTGAATCCCTAAATTATGTGGATACTCTACAAAAGGGCCTTACAGCAACAGATGCTTGGTGCCAGAGCCATGGGCTCAAGCTCAATGCCAAGAAATGTATAGTTATTCCCTTTGGGAAAAACATGTACCCATGAATTATCACATAGGTGGCAGTACACTAAACACTTAAAGTGTGATAAGAGACTTAGGGACACAGGTTAAAGGTGGTCTCATCTTCAATAACCACATCGCCACAACAGTCAGGAAAGCCTTCTATGTGGCACACCTCACACAGTACACTATCTGTCATGCATGAATCTCAGGATTTCAAGGTCAGACTGTCTAACCTAAAGAGTATTAGTCAGAAAACAGTCAAGCAAGAGACAGCAGTACCCAAGTAGCTCACCGTGATAAGAAATAGCCTTGTTGTTCATTGTTGCACACCTAGACAGAGTTTGAATCCAGAGAGTGGTACCGAGATGTGTGTATATATACACTCATGAAATCTTGAATATTTGTAGAAACAGTCAGATTGTGATAACAGATATTTTTTCCATAGGTCTTAGAGGTAAAGAAATGTTTGTAGTATCTGTATGAAGGGTATACCAATACACTGTCTACAACTGTCCCACTGTCCAACCCAATGCCTGAAAATGATAGCAGGATAGGTACATACACCATGCACTCTTCACAATACGTCTCTCAAGTGTCACGCTGTCATGGCAAGTGGTCACTGCTGCCAATCACCTTGGACACAGGAATCCAGGGGAAGTATGCCAGTAACAGATTCACACAACAGCAGCGCAGGGTACCCCTTCTTTGTCAAGTATGTAACCATGACATGTACAAGCCCCCTCCAGTAATGTAGCCGTAATTTGCCCAGTCTGCCCCATACCATTACAGGTTGACAGTCTAACAGGTATGTGTGTGCCACAGAAGTTATGGGCCACAGGTAGATGTAAAGTGAGGGCAGACCTGTAAAGTATTGAGCAGTACTATTGTGTAAAATAGAAGCCTGTACAGTTGTTAATGGACTTTTCTCTCTCCAGCCACCCTTCATCTGCATCAATAATTATTATTCATATACATTGGGCATGTTGTTCTGAAAACCTATTGTTGGGACGTGTTCTATTATTGTTCATATATTTAATTGGTGAGATATTAACATACCTTGTTCTCATACCATTATTGGTAGCCTGTTGCCATCAATGTAACTTGCATGCTGTTAAAATGCTTACTGTTGTTCCATTTATGCATGTGTTCTGTTTGCTATACAACTGTTTCAAATCTGTTAGTTTGGGTTAATTGGAACACCCACACATGCTGTTATAACTAATTTTGAAATGTTTTGTTCATGAGTAAGCAATATATCTTGGAAAACCACAACACCATAGCACATTTGGGAAGGTAGATCCTAGCAGATCTGCCTGCCCTGTCTCATCTGGCTGTGGCACCAGGCCCCAGCACTTCTGGGAACCAACCTGGAACATCCTCCTATGCTGGTCCTGCACCACCTTCAGGTGAAACTGCCTCAAAGGATGGTGTCTGTCCCCTCCTCGGGCACGGGTGCAGAGAGGAGCCCATCACCTGCAACATGTTCTGGGGTATGGTGTGCAGCGTTATCTGCTCTGAGTTAGATGGATGGCTGTGCCAGAGAGGGCTGCCTGGTGCACCTGGAGGTGCAGACTGCCCCTGTTGTCCAGCCCCCAGCACAGCCCCCTTTGGGGTCATGAAGGTGCAGTGGGGACTGCCCATGGGTGAGGACCTCAGTCTCACTGTATCCATTTGTGGGCTCATGGGCCTCTGATTCCCAACCACCCTCCCGATCCAAGGTGTTTACCCCTTATGTGTCATGTACTGCCCCTGTCTGCTGTCTTGTGTGTCCTGTCTGTCTGAAAATGCAACCTATCCTTCCTAACCTACCTCCCCAAACATATCTACAGGCCTTTCCCAACATCCCACTCTCACCTTAAAAAAAAAAAAATAATAAAGGGCATCTGTCCCACAAAAAAAGCATTGCCCCATACATAGCTTTACATTTTGTCCTCATGTCCAGTGACATAAATCAATCTACACTCAAATTACTCTACAAATATATATTGCCGAGACCCCTTCCTGTGGGGTGTGTGGCTGCAAATTCCAATTTGTTCACATCAGTCACAGCTGTTACTGTAGTAGAAATGTAGAGCTATGGTCCTTTCCTACATCCATCCCGCACATCCCTAGCTGCTTTTCCTATCACCCTTTTTTCTTTTCTTTATTTAAAATTAGCATGGGTGTAAGTGGGAATAAGGACTGCTAAGCGAAGCTAAGAGGATGTAACTACCTGTTAGCATTGCTTAGCTTTGTGCAAAACCAAGCAAACATGCTTACAACTGCTTAAAAGTGCTGTAATCACTCTGTCTCCATCAGCCCTTGTTCTTCCCAGCAAGAAAATAAACAGCCCTGCCAAGTCTAGAACACAGGATGATGCGCACTACATTCACAGCAACGTGCCACTACATCATTTGAGCTGTGGGGATTTATAATGCTTTTACAAACATATCATGCATTATGCTCATTCAACATTAATGAAAAAAGTCATCACTACCAAATCTTGAACCCAGGACCTTGAGCACTATAATATACCTCTTCACCATCTGAGCTGTGGAAGTACGTGATGCTTTTACAAACATATAATGTACTACAGTCATTTAACATAAGGGGAAAAATACACATCTCTGGAAAGCCATAAATCCAGGACCCTGTGCACTCCAGTCACTGCAGCTATCATTACTCCACATGAGCTGTGAGAATTAGAAATGCTTCAGTAAATATATCATGAAGAATGGTCAACCAAAATTAGGGGAAAACCTGTGGAATTAGTACTGTTATATACATATGTATATAAATAAATAAATATATATATATATATATATATATATATATATAGATATACTCAACCTCTTACTGCAAGACATCAGCAAAAAGCCTGACAAAGTGGGGTGATGAAGATCAAACGATAGCGACATGTCTGAAATATGGCTGTTATAAGCTTAGAAGTTTGCTAGAGTATCACGGTTTGTTTTAACATATATGTTCTTATAGATTTCAGGTCTGAAACACAAATGATTGTCACCATTTAGTGATGTTAATGCTCACATCATCCCAGTGATTTATCAGAAACCCACAACCGTTAAGGGGAGCAGACCAAAAATATGAGCCACACATCTGGACTGTGTATAAAAATCTAGACAGTGGAGAGGTATGACTGCAGTCATGAAACAGAAGGGAAAAAACACTGAGAGCTGTCAACCATTTCACCCAGTATCTTCTGAACTACAGTCAAACCAACACAACACTACCCCAAATCAGCTCTGAGAAATTACTCATGAATTTACAAATATATCATGCACTACAGGGATGTAACTGCAGGGAAAAGCAGACATCTGTGAGATATTGTCCAACCACAACCATTTGCACCACAGTCACAGCAACATACCAATACCCCAACTGAACTCTAGAGTATAACGACTGTTTGAACAAACATATCCTGATTACCAGTCATGCACTATTTCTACATTTACTGCCCCAATTCACAGTGTACTGGGAATCCTGAGGTGTTACAGGGCATTTCTCAGTCTGCCCCTACAAACGTATACAGCTGATAGACCACCAGTGGCTGTAGCAGCATGCACAGTCAGATAGAAAAGAATCTATGATGCTCACATCTTCCCTTCTCCCTACGTAGCCCAACAAACATTTACACACTACACTGCTACACAATCTTGACAGTCTGGTAACAATGGCCAGACATACATAACTCTCAACTGTACAGATTTCCACAGAATGTCCAGAGTGCAAGACCATATTTTTGGCCACTGCCATGTAACACTTCTTGGAGTCTGCTAAATCACTGGGATGATATCAGGATTGTAGCCACTACATAATTATATACCATACCTCTGAACCTCTTACTGCAAGCCATCTGATCAAAGCCTGGCATGCTTGCAGGACAGGGGGCCGAAAATAGGGCCATATCTTACGTGATGGTGTTACAAACTGAAACAGTTGCTGGTGTTACATGGTTTATTGTAAAATAACTTCTCTGAAAGATATGAAGTCTGAAACACAAAGGGATGTCAATATTTAGTGTCTTCAGTCATCATATTATCCTAATGATTTCTCAAAAACAGAAATTGTCTGAGGAACAGGCCAAACATAAGAGGCAAATCTCTGGGCATTCTGCAGAAACCTGGACAGTTGAGAGGTATGTCATAGACATATCACTGTCAGATGTCTAGTCATGCAGAAAATGCATGTCCAGATAAACCCTGTAAATTCTAAGTGTATAACAGCAATACTTAATTACAATCTGTACCTAATGCTGGAACTCTGTCCCCATTTTGTTGGGCTTTCAACACATTTCTTGTTCTAAGAGGTATTTCTGCCTACCTTCTGTGAAGCTGTAGCCCCCACACCTTCATAATGTCCTCCTCACAGGCAGGAAAAAAGGGCAAGACCCACATGACGGACTTAATTATAGCACTGTGTTGCTATGACATTAGCTAATGGAAGACAACACAGCTGCTCTGGGTGCAGTTAGCAAGTAGGAGACACCAACTGGTTCACAGATCATCACCTGCTCATGAGCATTACCTACAAAAGGCAAGCTGCTGTCTATGCAAAACAGGTCTGAACCTTTCTACACAAAGACAGTGTACAACTACATAAACCTAAATATTTGCATTATTCTGAGAAATCTCTTCAGCAGCATAACAGGTATGTCAATCAATTAAGCATGCAATGGAATGCAGAAGGGTAGATGCAATAATGCGAAAAGGGAAGTTAAACAAAAGGTCTCAGCAAGCCTCTCTGGACTCATGTTTCTGTCCAGCACCTACAGCCATCCCTGCTGTCCCTGTCTGCAGTGACATAGATTACAGATCTGGCCCCCAGTCACTGCAGCAAAGGTCAGCTTACATATGACTACTACTGGAGTGCCTATTGTCCAATACTGACTGTGACACTGCTAGACCAGCTACCTGGGATGTTGTAAATATTTATATGTCACCTGTGAATGCTACTATGATATACATGCTTATCTTTCAAATGTAAGGAACCTATATAGAGTATGTGCATAGTAAAAAATTGCTGTAGAAGTGTGTGTTGAATTGTATGTTATATACTGAGCTCATACATTTCAACTGTCCAGAGTTTTGCAGACTGACCACATGTTTGCCTCATATATGTAGTCAGTGCCTCATACAGTTGTGTTTTGCCTGGCAAATCACTGGCAATCCAGTAAAGACTGAAGTCATGAAGTCATAACGTAATAGCATACATTTGAATGTCAGATGTCATATCCTTCAGAGTATTCCTGTGAATGTGAAACCATCTTTACTAGCAACTAAGTGTATTACAGCTAGATTTATAAAGTGTTACTATTTTCTGGCCTTTGCCTCACATTGATGTGTGCCTTTGTCCAGATTTCTTGCTCTAACAGGAGCTAGGAGTCTTAGCATGAAACTAATGTCATTGCAAGCGTATCTTGTCCTGGAAGATGCTGACATTTGTGCAGTCACTGAAACCTGGTATGACACTGTGGAGAGCACACTAACCTTGCCATACTTTTAGATCCCAAATGTAGGTCTGCAAAGCCAAAGGAGGTGGAGTTTTGAACTTCATCATACACATACACACCTCCAGGCTGGTCAAACAGTATGACACATGGGAGACATCCCAAGTGCAGTTAACTGTTGAAAAACACTTATTCAAATCATAGCTAGCTACAGACCTCCAACCATGACTCAGGACACTCAATACACCTATCTGGACTTCTTGAATCTGTTAAGGTTCAAGCATCTACCCTGCTCCTGGATGACTTTAGCTACCCAACCATAGTGTGCATGACCTATTCTACCTGAACAAGAATGCACAGAGATTTCTCAGCTTTGTCAATGCCAATGCATTGGATCAGCTGGTCCACACCCCTATGACAGATGGAAATATCCTATATCTGGTCCTAACCAACATGAGTAGCCACTGTAGCACTCCTACAGTGTCATCCTCCTTGGTAGAATCTGACCAAATAGCCATCATTTTTGAGGTCACCATCTTCCCTGCCCCCACCTCCCTGTCAGGGTCAAACAAAAAACACTTTCCAAAACTGACTATAAATCTCTTCAGAGCAAGTATAAGTAGTTTTACAGTCACTGTCTTGTCACTTGGAACTAGCAGTAGTGTCCAGGCCTACACCACAATACTATGTGAGCACCTACATACCTATATGGACTCAGCAATACCTGACAGGAAAAATCATCTCCCTCAAGGTATGGTAAACCCCTGTGGTGGACAACAGCAATATAGAAATTCCATAATAGGTAGAAATAATTGCTGGACAGGGCCAAGAAGGGGCAGGTGCTAAATTGGAAGCAACGTCACCTTTGTCTGAAGAAGCAAATAAGATCACAGGTGAATTACCCTAAGGCTAACTGTGAGTGCAAATTGGACACATCCACCAAAGCCAATTACAAGGCCTTCCTCACATATGTCTACAATCTCAGAGGCAATACCCAAATCTGCTCCATAGTGGTGGTCAATAACACCACATACACAAAGGGCATAGATATAGCCAACCTGCTGCAGACAGGTGAAGTGTAAACATCACCCCCCTGTCCCCCTCATCAGTACATATGGACATGCACAACATCTGCCCACCTCCGCTCATCATCAGGAAGCAGGTCCATAATGCCATCTCAAAGGCAACAAACTAAAGTCTCCATGGGGCCTGATACCATCGCTCTCAGCTCGATTAAACACTGTGGTCAACCAAAGCCTGTGCACCAGTGTCATCCCATCTGCACAGAGGACAGCCACTGTCATCCCTCTACACAAAGGTGGAGCAATACACTGACCCAGCAAATCATATGCACATCAGCCTAACTAGCCTGATCTGCAATTGCATGGAAGGCATTGTCAAGGACCTTATAAATAGGGACATTGGCAACCTCAAAAAGCTTGAGCCCACACAGTGTGGTATTGTCAAAGGGAGATCAGGTCTGTTTAACCTGACTGATTTCTTTGAAGCAGTCAACAAACACAAAGATGAGGAGAAGATGGTGCACACTGCCTACCTTCACCTAGCCCAAACCTCTGACAACAATCCCCAGTCAGACATGATACATAAACCTACACAGCTAGGCATCAACCTGTATGTTACCAGATGGGTAGCTAACTGGCTCAATGATAGTACCAACTTGGTCAAAGTAATGAAAGCCACCTCTAGTAGTAGACCCTTACAAAGCAGTGTTCTCCAAGGATTGGTCTGGAGGCCTCTACTGTTTCTGATATATGTTTCTGAGGTCCAAGAGAAACCAGTGGTCTGCGGCTGTCAAGGTGTACAGATGACTGCATGATGATCACTGTCTTACATTCCCCTACTGATGTGAGCATCCTCCAAGAGGCCCTTACCCAAATTAATGACTGGTGCCAAAAGCATTGCCTCAAACTGAATGCCAGGAGATTCATCATTTTCCCTGTTGTGCCAGATGTCATCCACACTAATTATGACAGCAATAAAAATGTACTGAGCATGCAATCTGGTGTGAGGAAACTTGTGCACCAAGGTTGATAGCAACCTGACAGTTTCCCACTGCATTAGCACCATTGTATGGAAGGCTTTCTACATAGCCCGCCTCACAAATATGAGTATGTCATCCAGGAACCAGGAGGCCACAACATCCCTGTACTCCACCCTTTTCAGACACATTACCAAGTACAATGGCTCCTTTGCATGTACCTTGCCATGAAAATGCAGCAGTTGCAGATACCACAGAGGTTCCTGACCAGGCAAATCCAGGGTCTGCAACACCTATCCTATAGAGATAGGCTGAAAGCCCTGTCCCTGTACTCAGTCTCATACAGACTGATCATAGACAACCTGTGTCTGGCATATAATGTCATTTCTAAATCAGCCTTGATGACACTTCTACATATCTGTAAGACAAACCCCACTCATGCAACCCCCAATCAAGGTCCTCACCTGTTCTGTGACATGAATAGTACTTGGAGGGATAGTTCAGTGTCCCACACAATACACTGTCTGTAAAATACACTCCCTCCCCATGTCTAGCAGAGTAACTCTATAGCCCTCTTGCAGAAGAAGCTGGATGACTGCATGAGAAATGGAAAAGACACCCCTGGGATCCTGCTTATGTCCCAGCTGGACAGGGGAAGCAGGTACTGACTTTGAAAGGACATGGGCAAAACTCTGGGCTAGGCTTATAGGGGCATCCGGGCCAATAGTCTAGTATCATCCTATGAACCTATGCACCTAGTACTTTACATGTTTCCTGTATGTATTGCAGACTGTCCTGCAATGTTGTCTGAAATGAATCCCTATGAGTCTAAACTGTGTAGTTACTGCATTGATAGAATATTCTCTTGTTCCTTTATTAGTTATTATCACATATCATTAAATCTTGTCATTGTGCCTGGACTGTATAGCAGTAAGTTAGCTCTTACAGTACTTGCATACGCACTTGGGGATACTGTATAGCTCACTCCAATAGCCTTGCTCTTGGTCACACTTACCATTCTATTAATAGGCCCATCACATAGTAGGATTTACAACCATTTGTTGAGGGCCTTACAGGAGCTGTTAAAGAGATGGATTGTGGCAGTCAGAACTACCATAAAGTCTGGCCTGAAGGGCCCATAGGTAGGAAAGCTGTGCCAGACTTTACCAGGAGTCTGTGTGTGTGTGTATGTTTGTGTGTGTGTGTGTGTGTGTGTGTGTGTGTGTGTGTGTGTGTGTGTGTGTGTGTGTATCAGCAAACATTATACTGCAAGGTATTAATTTACATATGTTGTCTTCCCCTTGCAAGTGAACATGAGGGTTGGTGTCTCTTCCTCTCACAACCTGATGTCATTGTCTTAGCAGACTCTGATGATGATGGTGGTCATAGTGAGGCACAGGTGGGGTTGTTTTGGGGCTAAATCTGTGCCATTGCTTGGTATTCCACTTTCACCCACAATGTCCCCATACACAGTTAGTATGCCCACACATATCCAGTCCCCAGCAGCCACAGATAATGGACAGTTGGAGGGTGGTGGCATGGAACAGGCTAGTGTGGTGACTATGGCAAGTGTGAGTGTAGACACTATCCATAGCCAGAGATGAAGCAAGGTCACACATAGGCAGATGGACAGGGGTGCTCAATGGAGGACTGCTGCCCATCAAGCCCCTGTCACAAGTGTCACAGCAGGTGTCACCAGACACATGTTACTGTCCGTCATGGAAGCACAGGTGTGTACTGACAACAACACCAGACAGATGCTCAGGGTCATGCATGCAGTGCTTTCTGCAATGTGTGATGACCTCCATGAGATTTGTGATGCCATATGTCATTTTGCCAATGTCGTGGATAGTGGGTGGGGTGAGACATTGTCACAGCTCAACCACGCAGTGTCTGTGCTTGAGCATGTGGTGGGAGTAGTGTGTCAGCCACGTGGACATAGGTCAGCAACAAGATCAGCTGAGAGCCCATGTGGTCATGCACATTCACACTCCCATAGTGGCAGTACCACCAGCACTACTGAAGAGAGGGTGCTATACACACCACACAGGACATGGGCATGTGGTCCTGGTCAGCCCCTTCAGGGACATGGATACAGCAGACAACAGTCACCATCAGGGAGTAGTACTGTATCTGGCCTTGGGCCTGATGATGCCAGTGAGACTCCTGGCAGAGCTAGTTCCCGTGTCGCTGGCAGAAGATGGTGAACCATATATACTACCATGTACAGTCCACGGCTGTACAACATAGCCCTGTGTAGGGCTTCCACATGCTTTGATTGTGTGCATACAAACACTCACACATCTATATCACAGGCCAGTCACCACCAGACATGCACAGCTCCTTTGCATGGCCCAGTTGAACACCACCCCTCCAGACACACACACACACACACACACACACACACACACACACACACACACACACACACACACACACACACACACACACACACACACACACACACACACACACACACACACATACACACACACACATGATGTCAACCATATGGCCCAGCCTAGGCCTCTGGCAATCCCACACCACACCCTGTGCATATGATGACATCTGTGCCACATGCCTGTTATCCAAACCACGGATGCAGGGACATGCTCATATGGGTCTGATGCACAGGGTGAATATAGTATGGTGTAGTAATGTAAAGCCGTGTAAGGTGCTGTCTGCTGGAAATAGTTATGGGTACACCATCGAGGTGTATGAACCTTTTTAGCCATGATGCATTATTGCTGTTAGTACTGGTGACTGACTGTAGTGTAACGTACTGCATTCTGTTTGTGTTCCAGGTATCTGTGTGTCTGGAGGCTGTGGGCCTGCTGACAGTAGCAACAATGAGTATGGTGAAGTGGAAACACATTGACCTTTTCATAGCCAAGGTACAACTGTATATGTACATGTTTACCAGGTGTGTTTACATGCAACAGTATGTGAGGGACAATTGGGGAAGACAGTTTGTCCTTACATACATACCCTTGACACAGCCATCTAGCCTTCTTATATGTCACCCGGGTGTCCTTTAGTACCACAGGCTCACACATAAAGAGGAGGTTACTTGAGCACTGGCATTAGGTCCATCACAAACTTAGCCATTACTTTAACCACAACAGATTCACCTATCAGCATCTGTTGCCCCTGCATTTCTGTCCCATCCATTCAACCTTGATGCAGTTGATGAGAGTATGCCTGGTACTGTGTATGACAGGTTTAGGGTATGTATTCCTGACACAGGTCAGCCTGTGTTAGTCTAATCTGACAATCACCATCATGTGTGCCTGCTATCTCATATGCATGTCTGGCTTGTCGTGCTGGTAGTTCTCACAGAGTCATAGTCCTATACATGGGGCAGCTGTTGAAGGGCTGAGCACAGCCCCTACCTGCACAGTTTTACAAATGATAGTGCTAGATACATAACACAAATACCACAGAGGTGATGTAGTGTTGCAGTCTCTGCCACTACTATTCAAATGGGTGTCAACTGCAGGGGCTATTAGGATTGCCAGTGGTGGGTTCAGAGGCCCTTAACATGGTAGAACCATCTGACACACACACACACACACACACACACACACACACACACACACACACACACACACACACACACACTGCTGCATGGGGATATGCATTGAAACACACATGCACATAGAGTTGACACTTCTAAGAGTAGATGACCTACCCATCTATTTATGTACGATGCACAGTGATACGACCATTGCATGAACCACAATGGCTTTGTGTTAGAAACTGTGTAACTGTGCTTGTAAGGTGGATGACATCTGTATGGGCTGAAACTAGGTTTGAAATGAGGGAGTTCACAGGGTGGAAGAGGCATACAAAATGGTATAGCCACAGGGTATGTGCATACAGAAACACACACACACAGTTGCCAACAGACATATTAGTAACCCTACATATCCACTAGTATGTACTATAGTGCTACATACACATGACATGCTCCATATAGATTATATGCCTGGGACATAACACACAATCTCTTACAACAAGTAATCTTGTGAATGCCTTCATGGATAGTGGGATAACCCACCATAAATAGTGATTGGTCTCATCTACTGCTCCTACAAATCTGGACAAGTGATATAGTGAAAGACATGATGTGTCAGTCAGGTACGATGTCTGATGCTGGCATGTGTGTCACTATGGTAACTGTGACATATTTGGCAATATCACAGGAATGCTCATTGTTAGGGGACACAGACCATGTATAGGTTGTAAACATCTGGATATTCCATGTGCATCTGTATAGATGACTGGTATGGGCTGTATAGTGTTACATGATGCATGTGAGGCAGATTCCATTAACAGGCTCTTTAAAGTAATGTCATGGGTAGGGAGTCAACAGGCCTTAAAATGGTATAACCTACATACACAACAGCCACAGGGGATATGCTTCTTACACACTACTATAGTTGTTAGTATTGAGATTAGAACCCCCTACCTATCTAATTATTTGTACTATAGTATTATGCAGTTATTGCACATGCCACAGAGCTTAGAGGGCTAACAAGCATATACAGGTACTTCTAAGGTGAATGACATAGGCCTTGTAAAGTAGGGCAATGGGAAGTGTTCTGGGTAGTGCATGCCTCAAAATGGTATAAACTACACCCCCAGAGGAATGATTCTTACTCAAACACACACACACACACACACACACACACACACACACACACACAGGGAGGATATGATTCTCACACACACGCACACAGTACCGCAGTTGCCAGTATTGAATTTAGAACTCCTACCTATTTAGTTCTGTGTACTACAGTGTTACACAGTTATCACATGTGCCACAGAGCTTATAGAATTTAACAGTTTCCCAAGGTACATCTAAGTTGAATTACATCAAGAGCCCTTGTAAAGTATGGCAATGAGAAATGTACTGGGTGGGAAGGGCATAAAAATACATTACCCTGCAAACATGCACACAGCTTTGCACACACTTATACACACATATTTGCCAGAACTGAGAGTAAACCCCTGCCTATCTAGTTGTTTGTACTATACTGCTACGTAGTTATTACATGTGCCACAGAGCTTATAGGGCTGACAATTGTCTAAAGGTACTTCTAAAGGGAATGCCATCAGCAGATCTTGTGAAGTAGGGCAATGGGGAGTGTACTGAGTGGGAACGGCCTCTTAATACTTAAACCTACAAAAACACACACACACACACACACACACACACACACACGCACAAAGGCAGGTGATGTGATATTACAACCCCCACCTCAGTACTAATACACAATGGAGCTCACCTTCTTGCTGGCACATGTCACTGGTTACGACCGGTATGCCACTGTCTGCAGCAAGACATCACTCTATGCCATTCAAGGTATCCCTGTGTATGACTCACTCTGTGTGTATCTCCCTGTGTCTCTCGTTCTATCAATGTCTGTCTCTCTCTTCCCCGCATCTATGTGTATGTATGTTTGCTATATTGTTATATGTTGCCCATATATATGTCTGTGTATCACATGCAACAGATGCAGATATATCAGATATGGGTCACCTACAGCTAGTTGAGGGTAATCCTGTCTGATGGGTGTGTGTACAGACAGTTAAGGTGTACATAGCTGTCTGCATGCACAGACATATATGCACAATACAGTTATATAGTCTGATGTGGGTTCCGACATGGCCTGTGATTCCCTAAGTGTAGGAGCATTCCCGCTATGACCTTCTATAGTAAGAGTGGTACTCCATTCCAGAGATAGTTGTACTCCGGTCTGGGGTTTTGTGTGCTACAGCCATACCTCTCAAAAGTAAACAGGAAGTTGCTAGTGGTACAGGGTTTGTTTTAAGAGACATTTTCTGACATATCTGATGTCTGACACTGAAATGTATTGTGTCATTACCTACTGACAGACATCCTCATATCATCACTGTGCTTTACCAGAGAAATACAAGATGTATGATGCACAGACCGATATTATGAGCCAAATTATAAACATTCTTGCCCAATCTGGCCAGTTGAGAGGTGTTGCTACAACCGATTGACTGATGAAGCTTTGTGAACCCTCCAATAACTTGGTGATACACTGGCTGGGGATCTCCTGCTTGTGTGGTATTCTTCTTACCTGAAAGTCATATCCTGGTGTGGCCATACCTCTCAAATGTAAAGTTTTTTGCAGATTGTCCAGATGTTTGTCTCAAAGTTTTGTCCAGGCTACATAAACTTGTGTTTTTTCTGGCAAGTTAGTTGCAAATAATTGAAGACTGTAGTTACAAAATAATAACAGACATTAGTGTTTCAGACTTCATAACCTTCAGACAATTCCTGCTAATGCAAAACCAGTTATTCTACCAACTTTCTCAGTTTGTAAGAGCAATATTTACAACACATGCCTATTAATGGGCCTTTGTTTCACTTATATTTATGACCTTGTCCAGATGTCCTGCTGTCAGAGGTTGAGATGTATGGGTGTGGGTACAGAGTGCATTCTACTGAGCAGAAATGTTCATTATATGTGTGGTATATTCCAAATAGCATTGTGACTTCCAGGTATGTCAGTGGCACAGCAGTACAGAGTAATGTGGTAAACCACTGACAGAGGTGTGTATAGGTTGATAGGATGTTTGTAGGCTATTGGCTCTGAAGCCCTTATAACCCATGCAGATGAGAGTGTAGCCCATGTTAAGACATGTCAGCACCCAGAGCCCCTGTCCAGCAGGGACACAGGTGGAATCACAGGACTGTATTTTCTGTTTCCCATGCACTTATACAGGGAGCACATCACTAGGGGTATTGAGGCACTTGGCTTAATGTGGACAGGGAGTGTATTCAGCAGATGGGGGAGTTTGTGGGACACTTATCTGTCACACCAACAAGCTATACTGATATCAAAACCAGATTGATGCTGCGCCTACAGGTTGATCGAGTGGGCCTTGACTTCCAAATGTGCAACAGTCCCATCAAGGCAGGATCTGGATTGCTTTGTATGCCAGACAGGGGTCACCTCTGCAGAGTCTGTATGGAATGGAGTAGAGGGACAGTGCTGTTGGTCTGTCTGTGTAGGGTAGGTGTTTGTGGTCCTGCATTCACCCGGTGGGGAACCTCTGTGGTCTCTCCAGTTTCTGCATGTGCTTTGTGAGGTACATGCCGAATGGGGCATTGAGCATAATAATTGGCCTCATAAGGTTAGTATATATGGATTTGACCTCTTTGTACCTGAATGGGAAACCCTTACATTTGAGTTGTCCTATCTATGAAGCTTTCTGTACAATGGGAGCAACATGGTGCTCATCAAGTTGCTATCAACCTGGGTGGTCAACTGCCTCATTACTGATTGTATATGTAGGACATTGTTGTTACTGTGATACTATGTGGGGATGTCAGTCTCCCCAAAGGGGGTGATGATGCATTGGCAGGCATTCAGCTTGAGGCCATGTTTCTGGCATCAGGCATTTGTTTTGGTGAGACCCTCTTGTAGGATGTCCACATCACTTTAGGTATTGATGACTGTTCCCAGCTTGCAGTCATCTGCCAACTTGGTCAGCCATGGGCCAGTGTTTTTGGCCTGCACCTCAGGGAAGTATATCCTGTATACTAGAGACCCCCAGACCGATCCCTGGAGTATGCCACTCATTATGGTATACTGTTTGAGCTGGCTACCCCTATTATGATTATGTGGGCTCTATCAATGAACAAGTTTGATACCCATCTGGTAACATATGGATTGCTGCTTAGTTTTTGCAGAGTTCATGTACTATGGGCAAGTGGGGAATGGTGTGTAAGGCTTCGGCCAGGTCACAGTGGCCAATGTGCATCATCTTTCCCTCATCCATGCCTTTGTTGGCTTCCTCAGGAAAGTCATCCAGAGTTCACTGACATACCTCCCCTGAGGATGGCAGACTGTCTAGGGTAATGTATTTGGATTTTGCCAATGTCCCTGTTAATGTGATCCATGATAATCCATTGCATGGCATTGCAAATCAGGCTAGTTAGGCTGATGGGTCTTTCATTTCCTGGACTGGTGAACACTCCACCTTGGTGTAAAAGGATGACAGTGGCTGTCCACCACTTGATTGTGACATAGACAGTACTCAGGCTTTGGGTGTGTAGGGTGCATAATGATGCTGCCAGTTCATGCCTGGGTTCATGCAGTTTGCAGCCTGGGATGTATTCAGGTCCCATGGAGGCTGTCCTCTTGACTTTGAGAGGGCAGTAATGCACTGCTCCTTAGTGATAAGGGCTGGGTGTTCAGGTACTGGGGATGTCCTGCTTTCTTGGTAGGGGGCAGAGGGGAGACATTTCCACTGACTGTCAGCCAGTGGAGTGGCTATATTTACAGCATTTTTGTATGTGGTGTTCTTGACCACCTGTTCTGCAGAGATCTGGGAGCTTCTTTGGGAATGCAGACATATATGAGGAAGGCCTTATGATTGTCTGTCTTAGATGTAGGCAATTTGGACTCAGGATTGCCTTTACTGGATTTCACTGGTGCTCTTATTTATTTGTTCAGGCTAAGGGGTAATTACTTCCAATTGTGCACCTGCTCCTTCTCAATTCTGCACAGCAATGTTATCCTTTTGGTATATAGTTACTTTATTGCAGATGTTTGTGGACAGGTTTACTCTCCCTTGCAGACGGTGATGTTTTCCTGTTAGGTATTCCTGATTTTGTGCATCTCTATCTATATGCTGGCATGCTAGTTTTGTGTACATTTGGAAGTTGATGCCTGTTCCTCTACTGGGGTAGGTGGCTGTTCAGCTGTTTATACCATCTCTCTGGTAGCTGTGATTAGCTTGTGGGACATTTTCCTTTTACATATTATGACATGTGACCACTTTTCTGTCAGATCTTGCCAGGGAGGATGATATCATAGGGGTGCTGCAATGCTTGATCATGTTGCTTACTGCCAAGTCCAACATAGGTATCACATCTCATGGGGGTATCAAGTGACTGTCCTAAAGATTTAGCATTGATAAGATGGGGGCATCTCTGTGCATTTCTGTTCTGGCATGGTTGATTTCACAAGCAGTGTTTGGGTAATATATGTCGCCCAGGATCAGGGTGATGGGTAGAATCTTGATAGATTTGTAAGAGGGCAAGATATGTGGGGTGGGTGTCCTGAATCAGATATCTTGGCCTGTAGCTATATATAATTTGCATAGAGGTCTTGCCGACAGTTGACTGCACTTGAACTGTCTTGTGTGTATTAGACTGTTTCACCAGCCTGGAGGTGTGTTTCTGTCCAATATATATTTATACTCCACCTTCTTTTGCTTTGCTGCCCACATTTTGGGGTCTGGCTGTGGGATAGGATAAGTGATCAGATAAGGATGGGTTTCTGTCCATGGCTGTGGGCCAGGTTTCTGTGAATGCCCAAATCTCACCATATTCCAGGGTTACAACTGCTTGCAATGAGTGCATTTTCCTGTTTAGACTCCTAGCGTTTAGCGGCATGGCCTTTAATTTGCATTTTATTGAGTGTTTTATATTGCTAGTATGGACCCCATGACTCTCCCTACAAAGGCACTATGGGGGCGGCAAGGCCTTTTGTCAGAGGTCTGAAGGCCAAGTGAGACAAATGCAGGCCATCTCTAGCAAGGCAGTGTGGTTTGCCGATCGTATGTTCCTAAGCAGCCAGGCAGTGGATCCCCTGGGATGACACCAGTGAGGGAGTCAAGTGTTGCTGACAATTATTTTCTGTTTGTATTGAGCCATCATTCTGGGTGATGGTAGACTGCTGCTTAAAGCTAGGGACATACCTGCATGGGACACATATTTAGCAAGATGAATCATGTGTGTCTTTCTATAGTCCAGGGAGGTATATCTGGCATTGTTCACATTGCCATGGACCTGACTGGAATGATACCTGTACCTATTGTGGGGTGACTTGAGTGCATGTGTGATATGGCAGATTATGTCACTTGACAAACAAGTGACTGTGACTTTCTCCTTATCCTGCCTGGTGAGAGCCACATCTCTGTGTCTACCAGTGGCGTCTTCTATAAATGATATGTTGGGTGTAGGTAAGGCCTTAGTGTTTGCAAGACCCTAGTGTGTGGAGTCTGCATCGTCTGTGGTGTGTAGGTTTGTGGAGTTCTCATGTGTTTTTGCTTCTGAGGTGTCATTTGTTTGGGTTTTTGTTTTTTTGCAGACCTCCACTTACATGGGTGTGTGTTGTATATTTGCAGGTGATGTTTACTGACTCCATACACTGTATGCCAGTTATGTTACTGCACAATTTGTTTTGGTGTGCACATTCTCCATTTGTCTGGCCAATGGTTCCCCTTCCCCTTATGTGTGTCTCTTTGTCCTTCTGTAGTCCAGTCACAGGCTTTGTCCACAGTGGCTGCAGTTATGTATTTGTAAATCTGGTGTAAGCGGGGTAATGCCGTAACATCACACACAAGGTTATGGACTTCACACCTCTACGTGTACCTATTTAGAAGGTTGTCCATCATTGTACCACTACATTTGCTGTGGTCCTCAGATGGTTTGCGTTGCTATATGTTATTATGAGGCTACAGACTGACATCTGGATAGGCCAATACATGACAGTCAGACAAAGGCCCACACATGTAGACACGGTGTTAATACTGTTCTGCCAAACATAGACAGTTGGGAGACCAGTTTGGTATTTGTTTGCTTCCTCTTGTGGGTATGACATCTGCATCCCCACTGTCTGCCACTGATGTTTTGACATGACCCTTTCTTATTTTGCAAATAGTTGGCAGGCAAATGCAATGTTAGGACAGATATACAAGGTACATTTGTGCCCCTTCTGTGACAATCTGTCATTTCAGGGGTATGGATGTTGGCCAGTGACATGTTATCAGTTGTAACACAGTAAACTGGCAGCCTTTTATAACCTCACAGTACAATGTCCTTCAGGTACCTGCTGTGCTACTAGGCACCGTAACTCCCGACTTTTTAGAGCCAGGCATCTGGACAAAGTCATAAGTAATTTGGGGACAAATGCCTACATATAGGGACCATTGTTAACTGTTAGCCTTACAAACCTAGAAAGGTGATACAATAACAGGTTCTGCATTAGAATGCATTTCCTAAAGGGTATAAAGTCTGCAACTACTATCTGTCATTATTTTCTGAATTAAGTCTTTTGTGATTTGCCAATGATTTGCCAGAAAACCACAATTTAATGATAGAGACCATAAATATGATGCAAACCTCTGGATATTCTGCAAAAAGTCCGTACAGTTGAGGGGTATGCTAGGCACTGTGTAGCTTACTCTGAACTGTGTACTGTCCATATGTGTGGCCCTCTGTCCCTGACCTGTCCAGCTTTCCTGCAGTAACAGATATTTTCATCTTGATGGTTTGTACAACTCCTGCTGTAGCTGTATTTCACATGCAAAATAGTTGGCACTGCAGTTCTTGGAACATGGACCCTGTTCACCACAGTATTGTACCTAGGCCAGTAAGACACAACAGCCAGGAGTAGGTGCAGTCCACATACTGACAGTTTTAACCACACACATATATATAGCTCATTGACCCCTGCATATTGTGGACATGTAACAACTTACCAAGTTGGTTGGGACTGCCCTAAGAATGTGTGCTCTGCTGCTAATACCCTAGAAACATTATTGTTACTGCATTTCTCTGGGAACATGGGTGTGTGGTGGGAGCACACTTGCCAACTGCCACATTTGCACAGACTGTGCTGATGCTCCCTTTACAGTTTGGTTCCATTTAGCATAGTATTGTGCCTGTCTTGGAGACTACATGTATATCACTAAAGACCACAAGTTAGAGTGTAATGGCAGACATTTGGGTTTCAGACTTCTTGCACTTCAGAGCCTTACTGCAACTGCAAGACCTGCTGTGATATCACTGCGTAGGTCTGTATGGGAATATTTCATGATTGTCCCCATTTGTGGGCCTTTGCCAGACATTTCTTTATGGTTTTCTATGGCTGACTTGCTGGGTGAGGCTGAGGGGTGAGTATGGGACTCCCACATTGGCATCCACGCATTTGACCTATGAACCCCCAGTTAGTTAGCCCCCCCACATATATTGCAGTGCGATTTGTCACCTAGGGGACTACTGCATACTCTGGGGAAGCCAGTACTGAGAAGACATTTCCTGTTGTCCCATATAGCTGTCAGTTGTCTGCTGCTATCCCGGTAGGCCACCCCATTCCCTTGAATGCATGCAGCAATACCATAGCTATGCTACCACAACTTATTACTCCATTCATTTATTGTTAAGAGGACTGACTTACCTTGTGCCTGTGGCAGTTGTGAGGATGGTGCTTGATGGCTGGCTCTGTCAGATGCATGGAATGCACAGCCTATATATGGTAAAATGCAGGTAGTATGATGTGTGTGGCATCCATTTTACTGTGTGTGTGAGTCAGATAGAGGTGTCTGTCTCTGGGTCCCTGCAATGTCAGTGTGTGTGTTATGTGTTGCCTCTTTGCCAAGGCCTGGTCACACTGGGCATGCCTCCATCTGCCCACAGGAGCAGGCTCAGGGGGTTTCTCCTCCAAGTCCCCCTGTGTCTGTGGGGGCCTTGGCATTGGTGGGTAGCTGTGTGGCCCTTCCCTGTGATGTTTCTGCTGCAGTTGTTTCCACAGAAAAATATTGTGTAGCATGGCACATACTATGACCATATGTGCACATATGGCTGGAGAGTACTGCAGGGCTCCACTAGATATGTCAAGGCAGCAGAATTGTGACCTGAACATCCCAAACACATGTTCTATAATGTTCCTGGTTTGTGCATTTGCCTCATTATGTTTTTCTTCAGTGTGTGTGTGTGTGTGTTTGTGTGTGTGTGTGTGTGTGTGTGTGTGTGTGTGTGTGTGTGTGAGCATTTCTGATGGGTGTCATCATCCATGGCTCTAGTGCATATCCAGCATCCCACACCAGATGGCCATATGGGATGCCCCCCTTGGCAAATGCCTGGTACAGCTATGAGGCATGCCAGATGTGGGAGTCATGATAACTACCAGGGCTGCCAGCACACACATTCATGATAATGCACTGGGCATTACACGCAACCTGGCAGTTGATGGAGTGATAGCCCTTGCGGTTGAGATAGAGTCTACACTCTTCACCAGGTGGTGCTTTGATGTGGATATGCATGCAGTCTATGGCAACCAGTACCTCTGGGTAGTCTGTCACATGATGGAAGAGATGAATATTGCTGGTCCTCTCCTCACGGGTACTGAGGAAATATATGTGCTCACCAGTGTGTGTTCGCATGACATCCAGGAATTGGTGGAGTATCCTGGATGCAGATGCCTGTGAGACCCCCATGATGTCCCCACTAGGTCTTTGGAAGGTACCTGTAGCTAGTATTCTTAAGGCTACACATACCTTAGTTTCAATTGGGATGGGTTTCCCTCTGTTGGCTCTTAGTCTGAGGTGAGGCCAGCACAGCTCACTGAGTTGCTGAACTAAGTCCCTCTCCCCCCTGTAGCACTCTTGTATCTCCAGATCTTGTAGCCCCTGGTAAGTTACCCTGGGTCTGAACACTCCTCCTCCTCCTCAGACTGGGACGATTGTCAGCTTTATCCTCCTCGCTGCCCTCAGTCTGCAGCACATACTGATGTATCAAAGCGGAAGCAGCCCCTAACATTTTTTTTCAGTTAAAATTACCAGCTGTGTACACCAATGGTGCAGGGTTTGTGAGAAAAAACAGACTGAAAGGTGTTTGCGTACTTTATACTGTTGTGCTCAAAGGCTGCCTGTGTGATTGGCTGACTATGATAAATTCCACCTGCTAGCTATATTATTTGTACTTGAGTGCCTTTATTCTGCTAATTCCCATTTTTTTTCTTCCCATTTCTGCCCTTTCTAAACCCTGCAGCTCAGTGCACAAACCCACTGCTCACATGTAAACACTTCTGCTATTTCCTGTTTCTTTCCACTCTGTTTAAGCCCCGCTGCATGCTACACAAACTGTTTTAGCAAGCGTAAATATTTTTGAGTAGAAAAGGCCCTCCCCTGGACACAAACACGCTCGTCATTTCTTGACATAGCTAAGCACAGCTAAGCAGCCTCAGACACACCCCCTTGCTTAGCTGTGCTTAGCTGAGCACAAATAGGAGTCACAGAGCTCCAAAGTGCTTACAACCAAGCATAACACAGCCCCTTTTCATGTCAGCTGCTTCTCCTGCTTACACCATCACATTATAGCTCCTACACGGTTAGGTACATATGGACAATAGTCTTCCATTTTGCTATTCAATAAATTTAGCTCATTTGCATACCCCACTTCCTTAGTCCCCTGTTACTGCACTATTCCGGATCATATGTCTTTAGTTACCACTGTTACCTGATATTGTTTTGGTTCTGCATGCTACCCACTATAATGGCGATATTCATCTTTCACATAAAATTGTCTTTTTACATTTTTTTTATTTTCTGCATGATCTCATTTGCCCGCTGCTGTGCTATGCTTAAACAGCCGAAATTGGCAAAAAAAAAGCAATCTTTGATTTTTATAATTTTGAAATAGTTTTCCATGCCAATTGTCATAGTTTTGCCATTGGCATGCCTAATACTCATAATAAATGCTTTACTTTGAGCTGTCATGCCCCCGTTTTGATTTTTGTAGAAATGTACATGGTTAGTAAGCGAATACATTTCTGCAGCAGACATGGCTCTGACACTGATGTCTGTTCACTCATTGAATCTCTAATTCACCTCATTTGTATGGTTTTCACCAGCAAATGAGGTAATTAGCATTATTCCATCACATCCATGTCAGAATAATGCTGGGAGGCTCATGCACATCCCCAGCCTTGTTTACTGGATCTTTTGGTAGCCATATTCCATGCTATAGAGGCTATACTATTCAGACACAGTTTCGCTCGGTGTAAGCTTTATTGAATCCCAGCCAAGGTTTAGCTGATGTGGTGAAAATTGGAGGGTCTGATGAAAGAAATGAAAGAAATATGTCTTCTGTGGAGGGCATATAGATTAGCATTCAGGAAAAAGGTTTATCTGGTGAATTCATTTTGAATGGGAAAAATAGCATGTATGTGAAATGTTTATATGATCCTATAGATATATATATCTATATCTATATATATATATATATATCTATATATATCTATATATATATATATATATAAAGGAAATTGTTCAGTTGGTGTCTTACGGGTTGGAGTCTTCTTTTATATAGAGTTCAAGATTAAACCCAGTGAAGAGAGGTGTGTTGTACGTGAGTAAAGATGAAGGGTTGGGTTACTAGATCCAGCTGTTTATTTTGTTTCTTAAAACCTGTAGAGAGTATTAAATTGAGTAAAGGAAGGTAATGAGAATTTAATAGTGAGAATTAGAAAAAGAGAAAAATAATATGTAAATGAAAAATTAAAAATTATTAAGAAAAAGTACTCTCACAGAAAATAAAAATTGATGATATAGGAAAAGATAGAAGGATGTGGTATATTAATGCAATGAAAAAAAATTGCTATGTAAATCCATGGGAAATTTTACCAGAAGAGGTGATTAAAGCCATTAAAGTAAGAAACAAATGGTATAGGAAGATAGTAGAGTGTCAGGATTTCATATGGAGACTGGCAATAAATTACCATATAAAAGAAAATTGAAAGAGTGTGTTTATTTTGTGGGGAGGAAGAAACAATGGAGCTTTTTTTCTTTTTAAATGCAAGAGAGTGGTGAAACTCAGGAAAAAGTTGTGTAAAGAAAACATTGACCTCGGGATTCATGAAGCTTGCGCCAGGCGCAGGCATAGTGTAGGCGGTATAATGCTAAATATTGATGAAAAGTCCAGAAGCACAATAGCAAAAAACGGCAATGCAAGCGATTTCTAAAATTCGTATTCAAATTTATTAAAATAATTGGTAAGCGCTTTCAGCTGTGTAAGCTCAGCCATCATCAGACAGGTCTGATGAAGGCTAAGCTTACATAGCTGAAAGCGCTTACCAATTATTTTAATAAATTTGAATACTGATTGAAAATCACTTGCATTGCCGTTTTTTTGCTATTGTGCTTCTGGACTTTTCATCAGTTTATTTCGTTCCTTGTGGATTACATAATGCTAAATATGGCCGCCGAGCGATTCAGGTATGATCCAATTCCACTTGCACTACCAGCGTACGCCAGATCTGCGCAGCCCTCGGCTCAGGTATGCTAATCACCCCATGCGCAGTACTGCACCATGCAAATGAAGGCACATAGCAATTCATTAAGTGGTGCAGGCGTAGCATAAGCCTACAGAAATGTAAACCAAAAAAAATGGTTTACATTTTGCCAAACAGAACATCGGAGCTATGAAAGGGGAACAGTCTCATGTATTACAAAGTTAACATATGCCAATGGCTAAATATACAGCCAATGGCATAAGAAAAGATGCACAACACCTAAAAAACAACATTTAATGTCATGTCCACAGTAACGCAAAGTACAACCTCAGGGCATGTGTGCGCAAATGGGAACACAAGGAAAATATATACAAATGTCATAAAATCACAATGTAATACAAATCATGATTTCACCATAATACTCAGTGGTATGCATGGTACACCACAACCAAGCTGCAAGGGTTGCTAAGGGTCTGTGACAGTGTTCGGCGTGGTAACTATGAATTAGTAGTCAATGCTATGCAAATGAGGCAAATAATAGTGAATTGCAAACATCCCGCCGGACTAAGGATGTACCATACAGTGCAGCGCTACAACACCAAGGAGTGGTTTGGAGATATACATGGCATCAACAGTGGGGTGTGCCACCGTAGCTGTAAGCACATTGGAGCAATGCAAATCTGGGCTGCCCATTGCTAAGCAAAGCTGTAGGATAGGGGTGGGGATGTAGGTATAGCATTGTTTAGCTGAGAGTACATATGGTGCCCGAAAGCACATGTGTACGTGGATGAAAACATGCCCAAAACCCGGTAAGTGGACTCACGCGCTGCACACCACAGCTCAAACAGGAAGGTTAGGGGAAGAAAATAAGGAAATGCCGCAGTAGGGTAATTGGAGTACAACTGAGCAATTAACACCTATTAACTCACAGTGGGCAATCGACGGCAGCTAACAAGTCTGCTCACAGCAACCTGCAGAACAGGATAGGGGAGGTGTCGGATTGCTAAGAAAAGAGAACTGTCACCACAGAGCAAAGCAAACCTGCAGTAGATCAGCCATAGAACACATTTCGCAAGATAAGCCAGGTTTTGAAAAGTACAAAAGAAAGCAGGCTGCTGGACGCATGCCAGAAAATGGGAGGGGAAACATTAAGAAATGTTAAGGGAAGGGCAAGAGGTAATCCACGACAGCTAAATGTAATTCAACACCAAAGGCACCACAATAGCAGTACCTGTGGTAAAGCACATAAGATATCCTGCAGCTTCGATTGTACATACACACCCTATGACAGCATCAGTGTTCAAAGCACAATAGTATAAAGTGCGAAGGCACGTCACACACACCAGTGTATTCCCAAACACTGCACCATCAGTGTAAACAGATGGGGAACTTTTACAATGTACATGTTGGGAGCTGCCATAGCTGTGATTCATCACCATGTGTTAGAGACTGAAGGTGTTTTGGAGGATGATGCTGACAACCAAAGCAGGCCCCGGAGGAGGAGAAGAGTGTTCAGACCAAGGGTAACCTACCAGGGGCTACATGATCTGGAGATAGTAGAGCGTTACAGGGTGGACAGAGACATCTTACAGCAAATAGTTGAGCTGTGCTGGTCATGCTTGAGATCCAGAAACAACAGAGGGGAACCTATCCCAGTGGACACAAAGATATGTGTAAGCTTGATAATACTAGCCACGAGTACATTTCAAAGGCCAACTGGAGATATAATGGGGATCTCACAGGTATCAGCATCCAGGGTACTATGCCAGTTCCTGGATGCCATGTTACCACATGCCAATGAGCATATATACTTCCCCCGAACTCAGGAGGAGTTGGCCAGCAATACGCGTCTCTTCCACCATGTGGCACACTACCCGGAGGCACTGGGTGTGATAGACTACACGCACATACATATCAAGTCACCACCCGGTGAGAATGGTAGGCGCTACATAAACCACAAGGGATACCACTCCATCAACCGCCAGGTCATGTGCAATGCCCAGGGCATTATCATGGATGTGTGTGCTGGCAGCCCTGGAAGCTACCATGACTCCCACATCTGGCATGCCTCACAGCTGTATCAGGTATTTTTCAGGGGGGACATCCCCATATTGCTACCTTGTGGGGGATGCTGGCTATGCACTGGAGCCATGGATGATGACTCCCATCAGAAATGCACACACACCCATGCAAGAACGCCATAATGAGGCACACGCACAAACCAGAATCATCATAGAGCGTCTGTTTGGGATGCTGAAATCACGGTAACATTGCTTGGACATATCTGGTGGAGCCTTGCAGTACTCTCCAGGCACGTGTGCCCACATCTTCATTGTATGTGCCATGCTACATAATATGATCCTGCGGAAACAGCTGCAGCAGGGACATAATGGTGAAGGCCCTCACAGCCCACCGCAATTGCCAAGGCCATCACAGGCACAGAGGGATTCAGACCACGAACACCCTGTGCCAGCCCCAGTAGGTAGAGGGAGGCGTGCCCAATATGCCCACGCCTTGGCAAAGAGGAAACGTATAGCACATACACTGACAGTGTAGGCCCCTATGGACTGACACACCTCTCCACCTACACACACAGTAAACTGGATGGCACACACACACGACCACCTGTAAATTGTAATGTATATGTGGCCTACTGTGTGAATCCTACATAGGCAGCCATCAACCATTGCACACACAACAGCTATTGGAGCAAGGAAAGTCAGCACCTGAACAGTACAGGCACCTAACAGCATATGTTGATACTGTATGTATAGGTTCCTAGGTTCATCGGTAGGTACATGCCCAATTGTCAGAGGCCATTCATCAGCCAAGGCAAACAGTGTCTGCTGTCACCAAAACATCGATTAACCAACTATCCCTCAGTGGAGCAGAGCCAATTGCGGGATCCATGTGTGTAATCACTGTTCCCCACACACTCTGCATGGATTCCCTGGTGTGTTAATGAGGGGCTACATATAATGTAATCAGGGATGTAGTTACAAAGCATGGGGAGTACCCATGACAGGTATCTGTCACCCCAGCATGCTCCACCTATGGCTGTGTGAAGGTGTAGCACATTATAGTGTGTGGCTCACTGTGACATAGATTCCCAATGCTGGAGCACATCCTTTAAACATCACTTGGACATACCATTAATAGGTCTCATCCATATGTAAACTAACTGAATTACACATTTGATTGCAGTATGGAGTAACAGCCATAGTACAATCCACATGCAAAATACCATAACACGTGTACAAATCCCAGATGCCCAAGTGGTAAAGGCACTGACTGTCATGCATGTTCCCGGTTCCATGTCCTGCAAGGGCCGTTACATAATCCCAAAGGCACGAATAATGGATGTTGAATGCAGGTCATCAGATCAGGTTTAGCACATGTTAGTGGGTCTATGCTTTGGCAAGTGCTGGTAAGCATCGTTTAAACATGACTATACGGATATGCGCGAAACAGGGTTAAGCTTTGCTGAATATCGCACAGATCATGGTAAACGATGTCCAGAACAGGTGAAACTAGCATTATTCACCCTTGTACTAATAGTGCCTGCTCTGTGCTCTGAAAGGTAAAACGACCACTGCCAGGAGTAGAACACGCAATCATGTACACAATCGCCTAACACTAAGCTACCCGAGATGTACCAACGGCAGGTGTGTATTGTCACAGGTTAAAACACAAATGTGCGGAGTTCAGGAAACAGTATACACCGCCATGTACACAACGAAAGGAGTGTTCTCCCTCTCACTCTCTCTCTCTCTATATATATATATATATATATATATATATATATATATATATATATATATATATATATGTATATAAATAGAAAGGGTGATAGAGAGATATATGTCGATATATACGGAATCACCTATATCTGCAAATATATAGATAGGTCAATGACATGTACACAACCATGGAGGTACAAATAAATAGGATACTGCCAACTACCAAATGTTTTACATACCGGCACGCGTAATCACGAGGTTTAAAGACTGAAAGACCACAGTACCAGAACACTAGAACCGCGAGTAATATCACGATGTTAAGGGACATTTAGTTATCTCTGCCAGTGCTGCGGTCCAGGTAGGTACTGTGTTCAACTGTGTTTGTGATTGCTGTAGTCTGGGTAAGTGTGTGTTGAGGGTGCTGTGTGCATTTCCATGGGGCTTTT